>NC_056522.1:216805875-216936345 GCF_019175285.1 Sceloporus undulatus
TGGTAAGCAACCTTCAGATGTACATCATTGGGTGGATTCTAAGGATATTGATCATTTAGGTAAAGGATGAAAATCATAATGGCTCTCCAGATGTTGCTGAACTATAACTTCTAACATTCTTAACCATTTGTTATGCTGCCTAGGGCTGCAGGGACTTGTAGTTCCACAACATCTGAAGGACTACAAAATTAAGGTTCCCACTAGAGGAGATCCATTGAATAGCGGACAGTTAGCAAGTCAACACTTATGTAAAGTCTGTTGATTCATTAGGTCTACTGTAGGAGGCTTTTTTTAGAGCTAAGCATTCATATAGGCAGGGCTAATCAAAAACATTTTGCTGCTGGAAACAAAAAAAGGTGGCAACCATTGCATTCTCTGTGACACTGATGGCACAGTCCACATTCCCCTGGCATATGAAAGCTGCAGGCTAGTTTATTATTATTATTAACCTTTATTTATGAAGCGCTGTAAATTTACACAGCACTGTACATGCAATCTTTTTGGTTAGACGGTTCCCTGCCCTCGGGCTTACAATCTAAAAAGACATGACACAGAAGGAGAAGGGAGTGGTGGAGGGAAAGGGTAAGAGGTCCAGCAGTTCCTACAGCAAATTGTGTGGTTCATACAGCTGTTTTGCAAAAGCTGAGAGAATACAGAAGTAGGAATGTTTTGATAAGCAAAACAGTTGGCAAGGGATGTGTTAAAGTAGTGATGATGGAGCTGCTTCAGTTGTAGTCAGACCTAATTTGGGCACTATAATTGCCTGTTTTAAAACTGTATGAAAGGGAGTAGATAAAAGTGCAAGGGTTTACTTTCCAGTCACAAATTCAGCAGAAGGAAGAATGAGATTTTAAGGACTAGATAACTCTCTGAACTGTCTTGCCCTTTGCCAACTGGATGTCAAAGAAGCTGTCATGGCTATTTTTTGCAATAATCTGCCATTCCTCAGGCCAGCAGTCATAAGGCTCTGCCTTGGGGAAATATAATCAAGCCTTGTAGAATCAATCAGGCTAGAGTTCACTGGTCCGTTTTCTGTGTAGCATCAACAGAGTTCAAGTGCCATGCTTGAACTGGGTATGGGTGTGTGTTTTCCGCTGCAGAGACTAAAGATTCAGCTTTGTGAGACTACAATCTTTGACAAATGCATGTCCTTTGAAATGCCTTAGTGATTTTTAAGGCATTCCCTATGAAACTCTAATGTTACATTAGAAGCTAATAGGAATACATTTAGTACATTAGAAAATGATGCACTGCTGCATTTTGTTTATTGGTGGTAGGATGATGGGGACCAGACAGCAAGTGTGGAGGAACTAGAGAAACAGATTGACAAACTGACCAAGGTAAGCTATTTATGTAAATTAAAAGTTTATTCCTTTTATTTAGGTTTATGTGAAACAGAATGTAGACTGTTACTTTTCAAATTCTTACATAGATTCTTAGCATTAAGTCAGATTCCATGGGCTTTTCTGCACTGGCCTAACCAAGACTAGTCTTATAATGAAACAAAATGAAAGAATTTTTAAAAAGGTGAAGTCTGGATGAGGAGTTGGCCGGAGAGCAGTATTGTTTTGGGATTGAGTTCAGATGCAAAAATGTTTAAGTCTAAACATGAACCTAGCTGAATTCAAACCTGTGGGAAATGGTGCCAGAATTGGAGACAGTACCCACAGCTGCTTTTGTGTTTTTGTGATAAATCAGAGTGTTTACTACAAATAATGGTTACATAGCACCATTCTTTAATCTGTCATTTGGATTGTGTGACCCTGATAATGCCTTTCTTTAGTGATTTCTCAGTTTAGGTCCTCAGATGTGGTTAAACTTCAGCTCCCAGAAGCCCCTGTCAGTATGGTCATTGGTCAGAGAGTCTGGGAGCTGTAGTCCAAAAATGCCTTGGCACTCAAGATTGGCAACCAGTGCCTATTCTGTGGCACTGGATGCTGAGGATCAACATGGCCCTTGTGTGACTTGAGAGTGTTGGTAAGCCACTGAGCTTGTCACTCTTGGGAGCAGTGACAAGCTTGGAGAAGCAAGGGCCTGATAGAAGCATGACAGCACAAAAGCTCAACCATTATTTGCATTTTCAAAATAGATTAGATAGATAGATAGATAGATAGATAGATAGATAGATAGATAGATAGAAGATTGGTTGTGTGTTCAGGTAATCGTGAACATAATTTTCTCTCTAAATCAGATGAAATGTCCCATTAATTTCACATCAAGTACTACAAGATTTAATATTGGGCTAGGCTACCTATCTGTTGTCTGTCTGTCTATCTCTACACACACACACACACACACACACCATTTGATAAGATTTTGTCTGCTGTCATGCAATAAATATCACTGATCTCCGTTGTTCTCTGGAAATTAGAAGCAAAATAGAGAACAGCTTTGCAGTACACATCCTTCAACCTACTTCATTTTTACCCAATGTGATACTTTTATAACTACCAGCTTGACTCTTCATTTCTCAAGGGGAGGGCAAGGCAGAATGGGCTTATTTTTGAAATAACACATGAGCAATCAAATTGCTGACTATTTAGGCTTACCACTAAAGAAAAACATTATAAACATAACTGCTTTTTTTTAAAAAAAATTCACAGCAACAGAACCAGTACAGAAGAAAGCTGTTTGAAGCGTCTCACTCTTTGCGTTCAATGATGTTTGGTCAGGATCGTTACCGACGTCGATACTGGATTCTGCCCCAATGTGGGGGCATTTTTGTTGAAGGCATGGAAAGTGGAGAAGGTAATAAGGAGGTCTTAGGTACAAATTAAATTATTTGTAAAGTTGTCATTTATTTTTTCCCCTTATGTTATGGGGGTTATAGCTCCCTGAGCTGTTTTTGTGGCTCTCAGGGCCCTAAGGGTCAAGAATTAACTGTAAATGTCTTCTGGGGGGGGGCATGAGGGTTGTTTTCACCATTTTTAGTCCCCCTTGGCCATTTTAGGCCCAGAAAAGGCCTTTTAAAAAACCAGAAGTAAACCAGAAGTGGTTTCTGGTCACATCCTTTTGAACAAAAGTTCTCTCTTGGACCTAGATTAGCCCAGAGGCATTAAAACATGGAGAAAATGCTCCCTGGAGCCCCTAGAGGTTTTTCAGGGGTCAATGGGGGGTTGGTAGTGAATTGGGGGTACAGCACCCCCCAGATCTTCTAGAGGGCTCATGCAACCCCCTAGCCCCCAACCTGCTCTCCCAGGAAGAACAGATGATCACCCCTCCGCATGGTACTCAGCCTTTGCCTAGTTTGATGTTGCTCTAGGTAAAGGCTGATAATGCTAATCTTAAACTTCAAATGGCTGTTCAGTTGAAATTGTTGGGATACTAAAACATTGCTTCTTGAAGCAAAACAGAGTGGAGTAATATTGTTGTCATGGGGAATCCAGCAAGTTTTCTACTTGAAATGGCAGGCAAGGGCACCTGTTGACATATCTCTTCGCATGCGTCCACCCTGACCTTTTCAAATGTATTGGGCATGCACCACATGAAATATTGTGGGAGAAGAGAATACTTGCTTAATGAGATGCTAAAAACAGCAGGCACACAGAAAGGTGGAAACTGAATCAGGGACAATAGTTGGAATGTGGTATGGACTGCAGCTGGAGAGATAGTAAATTGGGATAGTAAATCCCCTGTATATCTGGGCCCTTTCTTAAATCACCATTTGAACTCCATAGCACTAATGTCCAAATCTAGTGTCTCCTCAAAGTCCAAACTCTTTAAAAACTGATGAGAAGAAGACACAGAAATTAGGGCAAAATTACCTCCAGTACATACACACACTGCATGTTGAAATTAAATTGGATTTTCTAGAATGTGGAAAAAAAACCTTTGCAGTTGCAGGCTGCAAATTCTGACCTCCACTTACCACAGCTGCACTAACTGATGCAGAAACTAAGCAAACAAATGGTTGCCATGCTGAGTACTTGCTGTCCCTGCTGTCTGTCTGGTTCTATCCCCATGGCTCTCCCTTTCTTTTGTTCTTCATGAGAAATCTTATTAATGCTTTTTGACATGTGAAAGGGCTAGAAGAAAGAAAATATGGGAATGGGGCAGAGAGGGTTGCCTTCATTTCAAAAATCTAAAATGTTTCAATAGAGAATATCTTTTCTAATGGTGTGTTTGTCATAAATGCTTGAAACTGTCTACACACCTCTACCTAGGAAAGAACAGCTGCACATCAACATATGGAGGTATTTCCCTGTATGAGGAATTGTGGGCTACCTCGTATAGATGCTTCCCTGTATAAAAAATATATGGAATGCATATTCAGATGCAAGTATCCTTGCTCTGATGCTTTTAGTGGTGTTGCAGTCTGCTGCAGTTAGTTACCCAGTTATGTGCATCTGGAGATCTAGAGAGGCTGGCAACCTCCTTCCATAGGCAGGTGAAGTCCTTTTTGTTTGGCAGGCCTTTAAGGACTGATTGTTCATATGCTCCTTAATAATGTGCTGTATTGTCTATATTCATTGGCCTGTTACAAACGGGCCTTTGCGGCACCCCTGTCACGTGCTAGGGGTTGGCCGAGGACCTAGCGTCCACACTGGCCAACCCCTAGCCATCCGGGCACAAGAAGAAGCGCCATTTTGGGGCTTCTTTTTGCTGCACGAGGGAGCCAATCGGTTTGGCTGCTGCGGCTCCCTCGCGGAGCAACCGGCAGCAACGCGAGACCGCCCATTTTGGGTGGTCTGTAACGCGCCATTGAGTTTCTTTTTAATGTAACGTTAATTCTCTTGATAAAGAACCAGTGTAGTGCAGTGGTTTGAATGTTGGACTATGACTCTAGAGACCAGGGTTCAAACCCTACTCAGCCATGAAAACCTACTGGGTGACCTTGGGCAAGTCACATTTTCTCAGCCAAAGAAGTAGGCAAAGGCAAATCCCCTTAGCAAATCTTGCCAAGAAAACCTCATGGTAAGTTTGCCTTAGGGTCATTGTAAGTTGGAAACAACATGAAGGCATAGATCAACAACATAATTCTGTTGATTGTTGAATTATATTGTAATTGTTGTAATTTACAATTTTTAAAATAAATTTTGTATGATGTGTACTTTTAGCTGTGTCAGTTTTGGTGTTTATTAGCCATTGTGGTCTCAGGGCTAGGGAAAGGTGAGAAATAAAGGTGCATCATAATTAATAATTCTCCCTAATTGTATTGTCATCCTATACTTTGAAGAAACAGAAAATCTGATTAAGGAAACATATTTTTCCTCTTATTAACAACACAAATAACTGGCAGCAGAATTGATTTTGAACTAGTACTTACAGTTATGTTCCGTCCCATTAAAAAGCAACAACAGCATAATGGTGCATTTAGAATTTTGTTACTTTTGGTTTAAAAATAAATGCGGACCAAATGGTAGGTGTTCCTTTCTTTTTTTAAAAAAACAACACCTGTTTTGTAAATCAAGAGAATGCTTTTTAGATCAAGGTGATTAACAGTTGTGCTGTGCATGTATGATGTGTAATTTCCAAAGGTGTCTACTGTGTATAGTAATTGAATAAATAACTGTCTTTTTATTATTACAGGACTAGAAGAAATTGCTAAAGAAAAAGAGAAGCTGAAAAAGGCCAAAAATGTTCATATCAAAGAAGAAATGTTTGAGACCTCTGAAGAACAATTAAGTTGTTTAAACACAAATCAGTGTAATCAAAAAGAAGATCTAAAAGAAAAAGACAGCACAAATCTATTCCTACAAAAGCCAGGCTCTTTTTCAAAGCTAAGCAAGTTGTTGGAGGTAGCAAAAATGCCTGCTGACTCTGACATTGTAGCCCAGAAAGCCAATGGCAGTACTTCAAATGGGTGCTCATTATCTTATCAAAACAGCTCTAAAACCTCACTTTGCAGCCACCAGGCCTCTGTATCCCAAACAAGTACTGAGAAACCAGATCCAAATAATCTCTTTAATCCTGCTGCAACTGGGCCAGGGAAATTTTATAGCTCTCCATTAATTTCAAATGACCAGCTGTTAAAGACTCTTACAGAAAAGAGCAGACAGTGGTTCAGTCTTTTACCCAGAACTCCTTGTGATGACACATCAATTACCCAGATAGATTCACCACCACCTGCTGCTACTGCTTCACTAACTCCTCATTCTCATCCTCCATCCAAGTCACCTTCACCTATCCCTTCTCCACTTATTGGCTCAGCCTCTTCACCAAATCCAATGGGATTAAGTCCATTTGCATTGTCACCTCTTCAGGTAAGCATTCAGTTTTAGTTGGAAGTATCCAGTATTGTTCTGTCCTACAGGCAAACTCCTCCATTTTTTAACCTTTAAAATAATGAATGATGAGTTCTGTTCGCAGGGTGCGCTCACTTGGCAGAACAGAGGAGAGGCAGTTTTCAACAAGTTCCTCTCCCTCTACAACTGCCTTCTCTTCCACTCAGGGAATATCAATTAAGACAGAGGCCAATACTGTATGTAGCATGTTGATAAGATCATAGTTTAATTCTTCTTGCTTGGTTCATCCATACACAATCTACTACAGGTGGTGTTCCTGCCAAGGCCAGTAGGAGATAGTAAATTTCCAACACTGACAATCCTTGTTAGTCTACATCCACCCCCAGGTTTTGTCTTGGATATGTATACCCCTTGGGTCTGCAGGCTAAAGCAATCAAAGAATTTACCTGAACAGGGATGGGAATCATAAGGTCTTCTGAATTTGTTGGACCCAGCATTCCTCACCATTGGCTACTAAGAGTTGTAGTCCAACACTCTCTGGGTGGGGAGGCACATGGTTCCCATCCTGGATATAAAAGCTAACAATAGGCCAGACTTCTTGCTTTGAAATGTGTTGCCTGTTTTGTAAAGAGTTTACAAGCACTACAGTGTACACTTTTAATCCATTTCCTCATTGAGGTGTCGTCCTTCTCTCAAGGATGATACATTTTCTGGGACTTTTATGTCAGTTTAAAGCACCCAGTTCTATATCTGTCATCCTTCACTAACCCTTGCACCAATACTTTACAGTGTATATGGTTTTCATTCGAAGTGTCCACAAAACCAGTGAAAGTGAATCCCTAGCTGCCGGCCTGTTTCAGGGTACAATTCCAAGTACTGCTAACTGGTGTCACTACAGGAGTGCAGGTGGTACGGACCACACTGGGTGACACTCTAGAAGGTCTGTCACCCAGTAGGGTGGAACACCCAGTGGGTCCAGTATGGCTACTGGGCAACCGAGAAAGGGTCCTTTCAAGCTTGCCTAGTAGCCCTGCCATTTGTTGACCTGTGGAACCCTATACAGTGGTGCCTCGGGTTACGAAATTAATTCGTAACGCGGCCGCTTTCGTAACCCGAAAAGCCTTCGTAAGCCGAATTGCCATAGGCGCTAATGGGGAAAAGCCGCGATTCCGTGCGAAAAAGCCGAAAAAAGCACCAAAAGTTTTTTCGTAACCCGAAAAAACATTCGTAACCCGAAACAATAATTCCCTATGGGATTTTTTCGTATCCCGAAAATTTCGTAACCTGGGTATTTCGTATCCCGAGGTACCACTGTATGCCTTAGGTCCAGGCCATTTGATAGACCGTATCTTCCCCAGACCCTGAGATCCGCAAGAGAGGCGCTTCTTTCAGTCCCACTATCTTCACAAGTACAGTTGGTGGGAACATGAGATAGGGCCTTCTCAGTGGCTGCCCCTAGCCTTTGAAATTCCCTTCCAAGGAAGGCTATAATGCCACCTTCCTTCCATCAGCAGGCAAAGACTTTTTATTCAGACAGCCTTTTTGAAAGGAAGGCTTTTAATGATGCTTTTTATAAAAGGGTCTCTCTATTGTTTAAAATTGTACTGCTTAACTGATTTTTTTGTTTGTTTTTTAAAGTGAGCCTTTTAAGTTGTTTTAATATCCTTAATGGTTTGATTCTATTTTAATGTTGACTTTCTGTATATTTTTCATTACACTGTAAGCAATTTAATTTGTAAGCCTCGTTGAGACTCATTCTTGCAAACACACAAGATATAAACAAAACTAACAACAACCACAACAATAATTTTAACACCCCCAAAGTTTAACACAACTCCCCTTCCAACTGTTTGCCTGAACTTTGGGTTCATTTGGACACTTTCAAAATATCTTCAAATTTTAGCTAGTTCTTAGAAATGGAAATGTTATAGGCATTTCTTTTTTTAAAAGTATTACAGGAAGATGACACATAAACCCCCGCACCTGTTTGTTTGAAATTTGGCAGCCTCGGACCTTTCAAAAGAAGCTACTATGCCTCCAAATGTCATGTAATTTAAATATATATATATATTTTAAAAAATTATAAATGTTTGCATCCATTCCCACTTTTCCACACAGCAGGGGGGACATAGGAAGCTTCCAAACTGAAGTTCTACTTTGGACTGAAGATAAAGCCAATTCTGCCTGAAGCAGCCTGTGGCAGTGAAATGGATTTCAATGGTTATACATTGCAACTCTACTATATAAATAACATTTTAAAATGAAAAATAGTTCCTGGGTTATATAAGTAATCATTTTGAAAAACAAAATAGTTTGTGAGTGTTGACAAACTGGAGTGTGTCCAGAGGAGAGCAACTAAAATAGTTAAGGGACTGGAAATGATGCCCTAAGAGAAGAGACTTAGGGAACTGGGTATGTTCAGCCTGGAGAAGAGAAGGTTAAGAGATGATATGATAGTTCTCTTTAAATATTTGAAGGTATATATCGTATTGAGGCTGAAGCAAGCTTGTTCCAGAAAATAGGACACGGAGCAATGGATGCAAACTATAGGAAAAGAGATTCCATCTTAACATTAGGAAGAATTTCCTGACAGTAAGAGCTGTTCAACAGTGGAACACACTCCTTTGGAGTGTGGTGGAGTCTCCTTCTTTGAAGGTTTTTAAACAGAGGTTGGATATGTAATGTAATGTAATGTAATGTGTGTATATATATATATATATATATATATATATATATATATATATATATATATAAAATGTATTATTTTTTAATGCAGTAGTACTCAAACTTTCTACCCTTGGGATTCCCTTTTACATCTACATGTGAACGTTGTGCCTCCCCTTTTCATATAATATGTGTGTGTGGGGGGGAATCTTTATATAGTGTGCATATTTTCATTCACACATTCAAGTATATTCATATTTTAACATTTTATAAGAAAATAACATCATTCAAATTAGAACAGTTTTATTTAAGTAAATGAAATATTTATTTCCAGGCCTGTGTGAATTTTGCATATAAAAAAGTTTGGGAAGAGAGGAGGATCATGACTTCCACGTCTCATGCCTGCCCCCCTTGAGCAACTGCCACCTCATTGTTTGGGAACCACTGGTTTAATGGCTACTATAACTTTCTAATGATTCATTTTTATTTTCATTTGCATTAAAATCACACACGCACACACACACACACACACACACACATATCTTGATGTTGATCCTACACCCCTGCAAACATAATTATGGTGACAGCAGAGGTGAAGGTGAGGAAAGGAGAAGGAAAACTATGGTGACAGGAGAAGATGGCTGTCACTCCTGAGCACTTGATTCTCTTCTTCCTTTGGTGAAGCAGCTTGGAGCATGCAACCTTCTCCCCTACTTGCCAGTGTCTTCCTCTCAAAATGGAGAGATATGGCTTGCGTACCAAATTGCTACAGGAGTGGTATGTAACACTCATGTGAGATTCACTCCTTAGTTTTTAAAGATGGGAAATAATCAACACTATATGTTTGCCTATAATATATATGATACATCAAAAAATCTTTTATATTACAATAATCTGGTCCTGTTCCCTGATTCAACCTGAAATTGTTGTAGAACTAACAGTGATCTTTTAAAAATATTTTTGGCTTAGCAGATGAAGACAGGATTGCCAGTAATGGGACTTCAGTTTTGTGGATGGCCTACTGGAGTTATTACTTCAAATCTACAGTTCTCATCTCCTTTGCCTAACATAGGATCAGGAATGGGATTGTTAGAAGGAAATGGCAATTCATTCTTGACACCCAATGTTTCAACATGTAAAAGTGAATCACCTGTGCCACAAGTTGAAAAACAGGCCTGTGTAACGTCTACTATGGTTGAAGTAGCCAAACCAGTAGATTATACTAGTCCAAAGCCTATCCCAGAGGGTGAGTACCATATTCTTCCATAAACGAGATATTACTACTTCTAGAATTTTACTCCAACTCCTCAGAGTTGGAGTTAAGAGCCAGGATTATTTTTAAATTTATGCTATTTATGTGGGATAATTGTTAGAAAGTTCTGGAAAGCTGAGTTAAATAAACTAAGACTTAAAAGAATCTGTTACAGATACCCAGAAATTGTCATTGGGTGACTTTAGGTTAGTCAGTCCCTCCCTCAGATTCACAGGCTTTTGTGAACATAAAGTGGGAAGAGGAGAATGGTATACACTCATTTATTTATTGTGAGATTTATCTCCCATCTTTCTTGCAAAGATCAAATACACAGTGGGTCTCAGTTAATATTACATAAAAGAATACCATTCCCACACAAAACAAAATCAACAGCATTAAATTAGACGCACAGTTTAAAAACATGTACCAAAGAGAAGTACAATACTCAACTGGTAATCTTGAGGTCATCAAAGGAAAGGCAGGATATAAATCCAAATAATAGGTAGATAGTAAATATTCTTAGAAAAACAAAGATTTCCAGTCCAATATTTCTTAATTTTATTTTTCTTTGTCCAAGTCACAGAAGAAATTGTCTTACACTTATATTTAGATGGTTAAAAAGTTTTTTTCCTCAGTAGTAGGAATGGCTGCAAGACAAGCAAGAAAGCCATGCCTCAGCTGTGCCTACAGTTCTCCCCTGTGTCCATATCTTTAGCTCTGGATCTTAGCCAACATTTTTATTGTTATAAAAACATATTACATTTCAACTGTTTGAAAAAAAACCTATTGTTTTTATTCAGAAATGCAGTTTGGCTGGTGGAGAATTATTGACCCAGAGGACCTAAAAGCTTTGCAGAAAGTGTTGCATTTCAGGGGAATTAGAGAGAAGGCCTTACAGAAGCAAATCCAAAAACATATGGATTATATTACTCTAGCCTGCCTCAAGAATAAAGATGGTATGTAGCTGAGATAATAAGCTCAAGTATTGTGAAAAACATAATGATAAATACCATGTTGGCCAATTTTGTGCCCTCTATGACGCATATGACAAGTGTTTTCATCCAGGTGAGTCTTAAATACTTAATGGCTTATCAGCTTGTGTATATCTAAAAAGGAAAATTTTGTTTCAGCAAGAAAAGCAAAATCCACAAACATATGCACATACACCCAAGCTTTCAAATACTGCTAGACTGAAGGTGTACTAAAAACAACCTAATCTGATTCTCAAATGCAGCTGCTATTATTGAAGTAAATGAAAATGATGAACACCAGGTAACTCGAGATATAGTGGAGAACTGGTCTATAGAAGAGCAGGCCATGGACATGGATATTGCTATTCTTCAGCAGGTGGAGGACTTGGAAAGAAGAGTGGCATCAGCTAGTTTGCAAATTAAGGTAAAATATACTTAAGTAAAATCTCTCTTTAGTAATGTCATTGCAAAAGTGATAATTTAAAGCTTTTGAGAGCAGCTCTTTTACAGTTCAGGGTAAGTGCTTTCTCTGTAATGTCTCACTGGAAAAGAAATCCTCTATAGTTTCATTAGATTAACAACATCTAGCATTAATATATATCATCCTTTTTTAAAAAAAGTTTTAAAACAGCAGAGAACATAAGCCAGGTATAGTATATGAACAATGGCGATAACAACGGATATGAACAATGGCATAACTAGGCATTGTGAGGAATATGTGGCTGTCAGCAACACATGAGTCCCTTCCTGGGATCATGTACTAGATATCATTACATTCAGCATTTCATCACACTCAGTATTTCCATGCTTGGTTCACTGGTTCACACCTGTGAGTTGAGTTTTTACAGCGCGCCCGCGTCATACGCGGGCGCACCTAACGCAGCTTGAGCATACGCGCTCAAGCCGCGGGGTGGAAGGAGCGGCGCGTCCCATTCAATTGAATGGGTGCGTGCGCCCGTTGCACCCTGCGCCCCGTGCACCGCCGCGCTGCCGTGCACGAACCCCATTGTTTACAATGGGGCTTGAGCATAGGTGGAATTCGCCTTACGCGGAGGGATCCGGAATGGATCCACGTGTAAGGCGAGGACGCACTGTATTAAATTTTGGGAAGATAGGTTGGTAGCAGTTCTGTGTCCCCTCTAATATTGAATTGGATCCTAACATCTCTTGTAATACCGAACTGAGTGCCAGTGGGTGTAGTGGTGTGAGTGAGACCATATCACTGTAGGACACTAGGAGACCAAGGCTCCAATCACTGCTTGGCCACAGAAATCCACTGGTTGACCTTGGGCAAGTCCCACGCTTTCAGCCTCAGAGGATAACAAGGGCAAACCCCCTCTGAAGAAATCTTGCCAAGAAAACCCTGTAATATGTTTGCCTAAGGGTTGCCCTAGACCACAAATGACTTGAAGATACACAATAGTGTCAGTTTTGACAGCCACTTTCCAGAATTGCTTCCATTTTGAGAGCAAGCTCTTTGGCATTTTTATGGTAGACTTTTGGACTGTAATAATGCTCAGTAGCAGGCAAGACATGCAATACTTTACTAGTGATTAAGTTGTGTGGGCTCAGTGGTACCTTTTTAACTTAAAAAATAAAATGCCGGGCCGGGGGTGGGGGATGAACCAATGTACTTAAAAGTATTTCTTGTTATACTAGCAAGATGTATAATATGAAGGCATTAAATGTCAAAAATAATTAATATGAATTAGATTGGACAGTGTAGGTTATCCAAGATAGTCTGTAGAGTTATAAGCAATACTTTGAAACATTAATAGGTTAGGTGAGTTTTTCCTGTATGAACATCCCCTTGGATGTTGCTTTATGTCCACCTTTTATGTAAGATTTGTCTTGCTGATTCTTCTTTTTCCCCCCCAACTATATGTTAGGCAGAATACTGTTGCTATAAAACTTTCTTCTTCTTAAAAGTAATTCTTGTTATCCAAGTGGAACAGGAAAGAAAAAGTAAGAAGCTCTATGCCCCAAATGTTTGAAACCTTCTGGAAGCAGACAAATTTATGGGACAATGAAAGGGTCCATTGACCATACTAAGAAGATTACAGTAGCAAACAAACATGTGCAAACCTTTCTATTAAAATATAGGGTTGGATGTGTCCTGAACCTGCATCGGAAAGGGAAGACCTGGTATATTATGAACATAAGTCAATAACTAAATTGCACAAGAAGCGTGATGGTGATTGTGCTGTTGGAGAAGAAAGCAGTAGCAGTACTCTAGAACGGAAGAGTGACAACCCTCTAGATATAGCTGTAACGAGACTTGCTGACTTGGAGCGGAACATAGAGCGAAGGTATCTGAAGAGCCCCTTAAGTACCACCATTCAGATCAAACTGGATAATGTGGGCACAGTTACTGTCCCTGCTCCTGCACCATCCGTTAGTGGTGATGGTGACGGGTAGGTTATTGAGATTAACTTGAAAAATTATTGTGCTTCTTTGCTAATTGGAGCCTATTTTCTATTGTGTGTTTTATCTATGTATCTTCTTGTATGTCTCTGATCCACACGGATCACGTTTATTATGCATGGTGCTTTGTAAAGATTTATTTTTCCCCCTGTTCCGTATGTTAATCCTGCAACGTTATCTTACATTTAACTGGTTGTGACTAAGCTTTGAGGCACGTAGCCACAGTCTGTGCACTACATCAAATTTAGTTGCTTAAGCCTTATTACCCTTACTGGCTGTGTACGTTTTTGTCATTGCTTGGCTTTCAATGTGACAATGATTGTTCCGCGTTCAGAACCTGATTGAAAATGGATGTGACCTGCTTAATTTCTCTATATTTCAATGCAGAATGGAAGAGGATATTGCTCCAGGGCTAAGGGTATGGAGAAGGGCATTGTCAGAAGCTCGCAGTGCTGCACAGGTAGCTCTGTGCATTCAGCAGTTACAGAAATCAATAGCATGGGAAAAATCTATTATGAAAGTTGTAAGTGTTGTGAACTGATTTTTATGTATCTTATTTTCCTCCTTTCCAGATACCTCAATTGATAGTGTATCTTTCATTGCTGCCTATGAAAATTACAGAAGTTCAATTGCACTTTTCGTATTGATTAGAATAATTTTTTGATGAAACTGTGCTCTTTTGTAGCTAACTTCATCATTCTGAACTTTCTTAATGACAAGTAGCCCTTCTGCTGGCATATTTTGAACTGAGTTGATTTTAAAAACTGGAACTGGCATTTCTGCCTCTTTGGGAGAGGTCACTATGCTAATGAAAAAAGTGACACCTTCTACAAGGCCATTATGAGGAGTTGGTGTCAAAGACTGCAATTAAAGGCTTTTTCAGAAAAATGAGATGCAAAGTACATGCTTAAAAGATGCGCATGGCTTCTTTGCATGCCCACTTAATACAACTTACGTGCAGATTGGACGACTTGTTACAGGCACACAGGCTGAAATGTCCATCTCCGCATAGAAATGACAAATTAACAAGCACTGCTGTGTTAATTGCATATTCATAAAAGGCATGCAAATGCATGTAAGGAGATTTTGCATGAATCCTGGGCATCAAATTTCTGAAAATTAAGCTTTTCATACTATAGTACTCAATGAGTAAGTGTTAATTATTAAATAATGTTGCTGTTGAAATAACTACTGCCTTCTCCCATTTTTATGCTTGCTGTAAACTTTTAGACTTCTTTTTCACATGTTACTGTTACCCAGTTATTACCAGCATTTCATTTATATAGCAAGCAATGAGAAAGAAAAAACAAAAGAGAAAGAAAGAAATCTTAAGCTGACTTTACGCCAGTGGCTGGTAACTGTGAAAGGCTAGGGGGCTGCATTAGCCCCTTAGGAGATTGGGGGGGCTGCATCTGCTCCCGCAGTTAAAAAAAAAATCCCCCCCAAAAAGGGGGGGGGGGGGGGGGTATGGAAGCATTTCACAATATTTTGAAAGGCCTCTCCTGGACATAAATTGGCCCAAGGGTGCCATAGAATGTGGTGGAAATGGGCTCCGCGTGCCCAATTGGCATTTTGAAGCATTTGGGGGCAATTTTTTTCTTTTTGAAAAATGTTGTAAAAACTGGATTTTGACCCCTGAGGGGCCAATGGCCTCCAAATGTGGTAAAATGCCCATAGAATGCATTTGATAGCATTCTGGAGCAATTTTTAAAATGTATCTTGCATTTATTTTTTTACAAAAAAAAATCAGCTGGGGGGGGGGGGGCTGGAGGCCATAGAAATAGTGCTGGGGCCATATGCCCAGGCAAATCCTATCAAATGTTCTGTTTCTTGAGAAACAGAGGGCCTATACAGACCAGCACTTTGTGACAGCCTGTGGGCAGTCAGGACACAGCATCTTCACTGTGCCCTAACTGCGCTTCATGGCACCATTTTGAGGCGTGCCAGTCCAGATAGTGCTTACCATCATGACACACCTCCGGTGCTGTATCCACATGATGCAGCGCTGAAGGGGCATCATAAAGCTGGGTCGCCATGGCCATGGCACCCCTTGGAAGGTGCAAATAGGAGCTGCTTTGTGCGGCTCCTTTTTGTGTTCTCCAGAGGCCGGATCGGGGCCATGGCATGAGGTTTCCATAGCCCCAATCTGGCCAGTAAAGGGGCAGCTGCATGCCACCCCTTAGGGGCAGTTTGGAGAGCCTCAGAGTCGTGAGACTTAAATAATGAAAGTAAATTCTTAATAAAGCACCCCAGAGCATAATTATTGCCCTTAAAGGTTTTAGTCTTAGGATGGTGGAAGTTGTGACCCTTATCACCAGCATGATTTTTTTAAAAAATTTGTCTTGAGTTGCCCTCACAAAATTAATATACTCCTAGCTCAGAAGTTAGTATCATGTCATCTAGAAATAAGGGAAGTAGGAGGCCACCAAGAAAATACCATGTTACATTGATTTTGTACATGATCTCAGTGATTTTTAAATCTGTCACACAGAATATCAAGACACAAATTCTCTGATGGCATTTAGATTTGCTTAAATAAAATGTGATATTTCATATATTAGCTTCTTCTGCTCTAACTTTAGATTTTAAACAAATGAAAACATTACTAGAATTGCCCATGTTTTGTGGTGCATATTTGTTTTTCTGCTCAGATGAGATTGCATTATCCATATGCTCATAACTCATGACCTCTTTGTGTCTCCTCCCAATATAGTGCTATGCTAATTTTTGGTAGCACTCAGGGTTTTCTCTGAACTCCTAATTATCACAAATTTAGCACAGGCTAAGTTATAGCAGAATGAATCTGGGAGATGTCAGAAGAGGAAGCGTTATAAAAATAGATACACAGTAGAGGTGTAACCTCTGAGAAGAACATTGTTTGTGCTTACAAAATGTTTATAATTCCTAAACATTCTCCCTAACTGAACTATGTGATCCCTTGCTGAGAATCTGGGGGTAGGATTCAGTCTCTAAATCTAATATAGTTGAGGGGTGGAGGTGGGGGGATTGGTTGGCCATTTTCTTTACTGCCCAGGTTCTATGTGTAAATGGCTCATAGACTGATCATTATTTTAAGTTGCATTTAAGCACATGCACATCATATGTTGTTTATCATGTCACATGATTATAGGCAGCATATTTATCTGAAGTAATTTGTCTGTATTGCAGTACTGCCAAATATGTAGAAAAGGAGATAACGAGGAACTGCTTCTTCTCTGCGATGGCTGTGACAAAGGTTGCCATACCTATTGCCATAGGCCCAAGATCAGTACTATTCCAGATGGTGACTGGTTCTGTCCTGCCTGCATAGCAAAGGTAAGGCTAATTTAAAGGTGAATGCATGGGGAGGGGACTTGGAGACTTTCAGTTACCTTCCAATAATTGTCACTGCTGCACTCTTTCCCTGCAGAGACTGCAAAATGTGGTCGTCCACAAAAATATTAGTAGATCGGCCACTTTGCATGGTAAATGGAAAGTCTTTGGGGGAGAGGGGAAGTGTCCTACTGTCTTCCAGTTTATAAACATTTCATTGTCTGGGTCCAAAGAGGCAATTTTGACTAGACAAGCCAACCAGATGAAAGGGTATACGCTCAGTTATTCATGAGCATATTGTTAAGAGACATGCATGCTTTAGTGTTGCTTTATTAATATGATGGGGAGCACATTCTAAAGGAAACAAAATCCTCTAAGATCTAATTTGCACTGCAGAAATAATGCAGTTTGACACCGCTTTAACTGCCATGGTTCAGTGCTGTGGAATTCTGGTATTTATTAGTCTTGTAAGATATTTAGCCTTCTCTGTCAGAGAGCTGTGGTGCCACAACAAACTACAGATCCCAGGATTCCATAGAATGGAGCCAATGCAGTTAAAACGATGTCAAACTGCATTATTTCTGCATAAGGGATGTGAATGTGTGGTTATAAAGGTGTTATACCGCAGGTGGAAAAATACTGAGAAATGTAGAAAGATTGAGAATTTCTAAATAGATCTATTACGTGAAGGATTTTGCCCACATGCCCTGATCAGAAAATTGCCATTTAGAATGAGGCTACTATACATCTTTCTTTGGTTTTTAAAATGAACTGTTCCATGAACCATGGAAGCAGGATCTCTGAAAGTCTAGAGAGATTAATTATTTACATTTCTTTACATATAATTTGCCAACTGCTTTTCACTCTTGGCATTCAAGGCACCTTAACACACTGCATTTTTGGGATCACACATAACATTTTATATGTACTTGGAGAAAAAACATTTTTGAAGTTGTTATAACTGACGAGAGAAATGGAATAGATCGAGTATGTGTTAAGAAATCTCAGTTCATTTTCATTGCAATATATGCAGGTAGCAGGCATATCTATCACAATGGTATATCTGTCAGGGAGACAGGATTGGCTCACATTAGCTGCTGCTTAATGCATCAAAAGATGTAAATCTGCACAATTTATAAGAAATGTCAATTGCTTCCTTTGATGGAAGTAGGTTAGTGCCTGCTTTGTGTAGGTAACCTTACATCAAGAGCTGCAACTAATATATCATATGTTGTAGCTGCAGCTAATACATCATTACTTTTTAATTTTTTAAAATCAGTTTGCTGAAAATAAAGGCAGCTTTTTATTTTGTCACATCGAATGTTACTTTCAGCTTTCTCAAGCATTGTTTTGTTGTCTGTCTGTGTCCACTAGCGTGCTTTCCCTTTTCATCTCCATTTCATTTACATCTTTGTAGAGTTTAATATCAAGAGCCAGTTTAATTTATGGGCTTTTTGTTCAGATCTAATTTTTTTTAAAAAAATGTTAAATAATTTGTGTCCTAAAACACATGCTTTCATTTGGTTACACAATTGTTTACTGTAATTTTTGCAGTCTTTGTGTAAAGTTGATTGAGCAGTGCTGAGTCACCACAATAATTATGGTGATTAATTTCTAGGCTGCATAGTCTGAGAATGGCTGTGGCACTCTAGAGTGGCCTTGAAATTGCCCTAGTTTTAAGATGATTGATTTGTTTTTAATTACTTCCCCTCCCCAGTTGGCTGCCCATTTTAGCGTATTGCAGCAAAACCAACAAGGAGTCTTGGGGTACTTTAAAGAGTAATGGATTTTATTTGGAATAAGCGCTCATGGACAATAGCCAACTTTATCAGCTTCACCTGATGAAGCAGGTTGTTGTCCAAGACAGTTCATACTACATAAAACCTGGTAGCCTCTAAGGCCCTACAAGACTCATTGCCATATATGTTTTAACATACCTCAGTGTAGAAATCCAGCATTTGAATACACAACAGGTGTGGGAAACATGTGTCCAGTGGTATTATTGCTGTCCAGTAACAGCCGGAGGGCCACCCAGCTTCTGTCTCTGTTAGAGAAGGTTGGAATCCAGTCTCTGTCTGCACAGTGCAAAGAGAAGACACAAGCATGTCCATAGGATAGCAAATATTTATTTCCTTTAACTGTCAGGTGCCACTCCAGAGGGCATGTATGGAGTAGGGCCTCTTGGTAGGAACAGATGCTGAAAAGCCTCCTTGCAGAACATTGCCACTGCCTCATGAGGCTTTATAGCCCATATCTTCCAACTCTTCTAATTTTGCAGGGACATTCTCAATTAATACTGATATCCCATTTTCCAGTTGCTTTTAAAATGTCCTAGTTTCATTCTCCTCTTCCTCCTTTTCCTTTGGTCCTCACCTTATTTCAGTGGCTGCAAACTGAGTTCAAAGTGCAATAGTAATTTCTACTCAGCTCGGGAGAAAAGAGGCGGGGTGGAATCCTGCACTTCTCAGTAAACACAGGCAAAAGCAAACTGTTGCAGCCTCTCCTTGCTTGTGTTTTCTTCCTCATTAATAGCTTGCTGTTTTGCCCACACCCTGATCTTGCCTGACCACACATGTCCTGGATTTCATCTGTGAAATATTAGAGGGTATGAGAGCCTGCTTATGCAATGAATGCAGTGAGCATTAGTTAAGTTTCCATCTTTCCAACAGGTAGTAAATTTTCTGTAAATAGGACATAAGTGGCTGTTCGGTGGCATTGACAAACTCTATCATGAACCAGCCCCCAATTTAGAAAGATCTAGGCCTGGCTCATAGAATTATGCATTCAGGTAGTAAACATTCCTCCAGTTACAATAACAGCGTATGGTCCAGGGGAAAGTTGTGTTTAATGTGTGAATGGCACGTTACAGACGGGCCCATGAGGGGCTGTTGTTACGCGCGAGGGGCGGCACTTCCTGACACGCCTTGCTCCTCGTGCGTAACAAGTGCATCAAAATGGCAGCTCCCTATACAGATGGGTGCCGCTGTTTTGACGTTGCGGACGCATAGCGTCCGGATGTCGCACAGCAGAAGTGACACTGCGAGTGCGTGCCTTGCGCCTTGTGGCACCCCTTCCAGGGCACAGGAAGAAGCACCATTTTGGTGCTTCTTTCTTGCTGCGCCCGGGAACCACGCAGTTTGGCTGCTGCGGTTCCCAGGCGCAGCAACCGGCTGTAACGTGCCACAGTTATTCAAAAAGGAGTGCCCACGTGGATTAAATTAACCTTTGAAGAAGATGTCAGGATCTTTGCAGTGTTCTATAGGTAAGTACTTGTGTGTGTGTGTGTCTGTGTGTCTGTGCATGCGTGCACACATGTATATTCGTGCACATGAGCTGTATGTTATTTAAACTGGCTTTCATACTATACTCTTCCGTTAAAACTAATATTGGCATTTTCATGCTTGTGTTACTGCTTTGCCAATGGATATAAACATTGGCTTGTTTGTTATTATATTGTGTTCATTTTATTGGAACTTTTTCTCCTGATGCAGGCAAGTGGTCAGACGTTAAAGGTAAAAAAGAGTCAGATCAAAGGGAAAAAAAGTAATGAATGCAAGAAAAGCAAAAAATTGCCTCTGACGGTACAGATGGACGAGGAAGACTCTGCATCTACAAGCAGCTCTGTCAAAAGAGGGAAAACAGAATCGAAAAAGAGGAAAATAGATGAAAATACTTCTGCTAGCCCATCAAAACAGGAAAGTGTTTCCCCTGTGAAGAAAGCTACACGAGATGAATCTAAAGACATGGCTATATGCAGGTACTGCCTGTCAGGGTATATTTATTTTAAATCTTGTTTGAGGACAAACTGAAGCTCCTAAATGACAAATGATGGGAGTTGATTCATTTATTTAAACGTTGGTCTTCCCTAGCCATATGGAAACAAGGAAGTTGGAGGGCACCCTGTTCAGAATCAAAGGGATTGATGGGGTGTGATTTATCACCCTTCTTCCCTGAAGCTCCCCTTAGGGCACTTTTCTTCCAGGGATGCTCCTGTCTACTTAGAGCAGCGGTTCCCAGCCTGTGGGTTGCAACCCCTTTGGGGGTTGAACAACCCATTAATAGGGGTCGCCTAAGACCATTGGAAAACAGATATTTCTGATGGGCCTAAAAAATCATTTTATGGTTGGGGGTCACCACAACATGAAGAACTGTATTAAAGGGTCGTGGCATTAGGAAAGTTGAGAACCACTTACTTAGAGCACGAATTGAGGAGAAAAGAAAGAAATAATGGAGGTAAGACTTAGATTTGACTGTCTCATCTGGTTTCATCCTGAGCCTGTCTTTTGAGGGAGATGGGTATCTAGTAGTCACATAAAATAAATTACTGTTCAGATTTATAGATGTCACTGGGTTGGAGCCAATGGTATCTATCTATTAGCACAGAGATGTGAAATCTGTAGTCCTCCAGCTGTTGTGGACTACAGGTCCCATTATTCCTCCTCATTAGCCATGATCACTAAGGTTACTGGAGTTGGATAGCTAAGCATTCCCCCACTGTAAAAAAGCCTTTTCTGCTTCACAGAATGGCTGTTTTTCAGCTTAGAAGAGTGTTGTGTGACCTCACACATTCATTGTTTTCCTGCTTACCAGTTTGTCATGTAAGACCATGCACACGCTCAGTAACTTTCTGTGGCCCAATAGAGTTGATATTCATTTTTTCTACTCATTATACATTATAAAAGTAAATTGATTCAGATCTGCATCTGGTTCACACTTGCACAGAATCGCTTTATCCAGAAAGACCACGGAAAAAATCAGTGACAAAAAGATGCAAGTTAGATGGGTCTAGTGCATAGCCCCTCTCTCCAAATCGCTTCAGCGATTTGGTTCAAGTGGGGATCCAGGGTAATTTGAACTGATTCAAACCGTTTTGCAATCTGGTTTGAAAGGTAGTGGGAATTAGGCCTCAGTGAAGTGGGAATGAGACATCTGCACTCAAACTGGCTACTGAATCATAGCAGGAAAGGTGTTCAATAGCAGATTGTTTTCAGTATGAAAAAAAAAATCAAGTTCCCATGACATCATGCAGTGAGACTGAGACAAAAGAGGGACTAAACCACTGCTATGGCAGTATAACAGTGTTGTGTGATAAAGACCTATTTCTCATACAGAACTTTACAAGGTTGCTTGATATCCTTTCCTTCCGTTTGTGAAGGTGACAGTTTTTTTCTTTTATTTCTCTTCTCAAATCATATACATTTTGATTTTCAAGCTTTGCTTTAAAAATATAAAACTTATTCATCATCTGCTGCTGACAATGTATTACAGAAAGGGATATCCTTATTTAAAGAATTAGAACTAAACAATATATGAAACAGAAAGCATTTGAGAAACTGATCTGTCTTGTTTTGGTTTTGCTTTTTCCCAGCATGCTCTTGTCTGAATTGGAAACTCATGAAGATGCATGGCCTTTTCTACTTCCTGTAAACTTGAAACATGTTCCTGGTTATAGGAAAGTTATCAAAAAACCCATGGATTTTTCCACCATTCGAGACAAGCTAAATAGTGGACAGTAAGTAAAACTTAGCAGTACCATATGAAGTGGATGTCTGATCTGTTGATTGTAAACAACAACAATAATAAAAAACATATCACTTTTTAAAATCACAACTTAGTTAAAATCAGATTTCAATTATACTTAGTTTCTGGGATGTTGTAACCAAGTAAACAAACAAATGCTGAGAGGATTTGTAGACTGAAGAATAGATGTGGAGGCACACCATATGTGGGCAAGAGATCCACAGTTAACTTTTTACTTCAGTGAGGTTTGCTAATGACATGTCAGGCCAGGCCACAGTCTCAAGTTACTGACAAAGTGTATCACTCAGCTTAAAGTTTTTCACATAGGCAAAGATACAAGAGAATTGAGTCACATCAGATTTGGAACACATGTTGCAAAGCAACTTGCCAGATACATATATGTCAGACTTGCCATAAATATAATTCTAATGTGCAAGATAACCATGGATGGACTGGCGTTAGGTGAAATAGCTTGCTTTTAAAAGGAGAGTGTGGTGATGCTAGGAGTTCAGAAACGCCTAGAGATGCCCTGGAGCCAGTGTCTCCCAGCCTTTCCTTATCTGAGATTCTGAAGCCATTTAGTGTAAAAATATACTGACAAATTTGTGCAGACATTTACTGGCTTTCTATTTATTTGGATGGGCCTAAATGAGGTGTATCCAGTTCTTCATGCTTCCACTGAAATCTCACTTAGGGATGTATTGAAAGGTACAAACAGTGAGGAAATACTCAGTGAGCCTCAGCTATGAGGGCATAATCAGTATTCAATGAGTTGTATGCATCTTACACACAACAAAAAGTATTTTACTATGCAATATAGACCTCCTAGGGCTAAATGGCAATGGGCTCAGTAATATGTCCACCCTCTGAAGAAGACTCTTTGCAGCCTGTGCCCATATTTGAACTGTGTCAGAAAGAAGAGGAGCAGGATAAGGAAGTTAACATTGAAAGATCAAAGGGGGGCAGTGAGGAGAAAAGGGGGGGCAGCAAGGGGCTTTCAGTCAAAGTATTGGTGTCAAAAAAGACAAGGAGAACCAGTGGCCTTTAGGACCATGGTGGGAATGAGTATTGCCTGAAACTTCTTTCCAGGGTCCCTTAAAACCTCTGCAGAGCCATGCTGATTGCCTCATAACATAAGGTGTCACTCAGTGAGGCCCACACCCTGCATGCCCCCTTATGACACCTCTGCCACAAGGCCAGCACAGGCAAGAGTCTAGTTCTCAGTCACTTCTCAGCCAGTTATTCGGTTGCTGCTCCCAGAGTGGCTAAGGGAGCAGCAACTGGTTATTTTGAATATGCAGTAGAACAGTAGACCTAATACCAAGAAATACAAGTTTGAGGTGGGGGTGCTAGAGTTGTCATCCAGGAGGAAAGGGGTGGTAGTACAAACTAGTTTGGAGACCACTGATCAAGAGTTACACATTCATAACTGAATTATATTCACATGTATTCGTGGTGCTTCAGCTGTAGAGGACATTACACATATCCTGTTCGATTGTTGTCTATATGATAAGGAGAGATCCCATTACTTACAACCATTTTTGATTAACACGACCAACTGGGAGCCCACTGTCAAATTGTCTCATCTCCTTTCTGGAGAGAATTTATACCTAGTGCAATGCATTGCAAAATTTATTGTAAAAGCTGCTTATTTAAGAGACCAATTTATCATACAAAACGGGGTCTTATGTCATGGAGATGAGTTTATTTAATACCCTTATTGATTTCTTCTACTCTGTTTTAGGTGGTTTGTCTTATTTTAGTCTAATGTATTTTGCACCCTATTTTATTAGATTTGCTTTTATTTAGCTAGTATTGGTTTTAACTCCTAATTCTTGTCTTAATTTTATATGAGCGTTTAGATGTGACGAAGTTTTATTTTTGTATGTATTTTGACACTCGGATTTTCTATTTTGTATTTTGCAATTTGTATTGTGCATTTCTTGATACCGTCAGCTAATTAATTAATAAACTGGTTGTTGAATTATATTCACAATCCCTTCCTATGCAATAACATAGGGAACATGTAGAGATTGTAAAAATCACCCAAGCCTGACTTACAGGGCAGCAGGTTTTTACTTCTGCTGACCCTATAAAAACTATGCTGAGTGTCACTGCTTCCCCCTTTCTCCCTAGATACTACAAAAGATGTTTGCTTTCTGATGTACAGCTTGGGTCCAGGCTATTTGAAGGTCCATACATCCCATTGTGAACATATCAGAGCTATAATATTTCTGGAGAGGTGATTCTCTCTATCCCATCACCTTCTCAGGCTCATTTGGTGGGAACAAGGAAGAGGGCCTTCTCAATGGTTGCTCCCAATCTTTGGGAATCCCTCTCTAAAGAAGCCAGGATGGCTCTCTCCTTGCTCTCCTTCTGTTGGCAACTGAAAACATTGTTACACATTTATAATTGCCATCATTTGTTTCAGCCCATGTTTTTGGGCCCTGAAGATATTTGCATGCCAACAAGTGAGGCATCCTTTTAGTTTTTTTGCAGAGCCAGGTGGTCCACCCTAAGTGTGTTTCTTTGAATTGCAAAGCGTCTCCTCTTTTAAAACAACAGCAGCCCAAATTAAATTTTAAAAATATATTTCCTTTAATTCCCATCATTCTAAGTATAATGTCTAATTACTTTAGACCAGAGGTATGAATCTCGCAATCTTCCAGAATGTTCTTGGACTGCAATTTTTATTATTATTATTATTATTATTATTATTATTATTATTAAGCTTTATTTATATAGCACTGTAAATTTACACAGCACTGTACAATCAATTAAAATAGATGAAATAAACCTGCCTATGGCATACATGCTACAAAAATAATTAAATATAATACATATTAGTACTTGTTAATATTCAACAAAATAATGGCAGACAGCAAATTAAAATAACATTAATTAATTTTGATGATTCTTTACTGTTGGATATGCTGACTTGGGCTACTGGGAGTCCAACACCCTCTGGACAGCTGATCAGTATCATCCACAGGGGCTTGTGAAAATCAGTCACCTCAAACATCTTTTAGATCTCCTCTCCCAGAACAGGGACAGACTGGGCATTGATCTCACTGGGTTACACTTGCCATACCAGTGTGCAGGAGGATGTGGTGCCTATTTAATGAAGTATTTACATTGTTAAATGCTTTCCTTTCCTTTCATTTAACTGTGCCGGCTGTGTTAATTAAGCCATTTGACTCAAAGATTTCTGACTATGAGCCTGAGTATATTGCTACTGCAATATTTTGGTGAGATTAGACTTTACAGTTGACTAGTAAAAAATAATAAAGCTTTGGGGCAACTCTTGGCACACTATAGTTCTCAACAAATCTTCTTTCTCTCTTTCTTCCTTTCTCATTTCTAAGGATTAAAGATTCCTTGCTTTCAGTATGTGCTTTCAAAAATGTTGTTTTTTAAAAACTCTTTCAGGTATCCTAATCTTGAAGCCTTTGCTGTTGATATCAGGCTTGTGTTCGACAACTGTGAAACGTTTAATGAAGACGATTCCGATATAGGCCGGGCTGGCCACAACATGAGGAAACATTTTGAAAAAAAATGGACAGAGATCTTTAAAGTGAGCTGAAGTGACCCCAGTCGACATGTTTTCTTTTCTTAAATGAGGACAAATGAGACCAGCAATGTGAACTGTATTTACATTAAAGTACAAGGCACATGCATAACTAATGACTGTTTTATTTTTCCTTATAGTATCACAGGGGTGTGGTACTAATTCTTGAGGCTTCACTCCTACAGCAACCATGGCCCTTGGTTCTTGGTTTGTGTGTTTTATCAAACTATTTTAGGTAGAACAGGGAAGCACACCCAAAGAATTTAAACGTAAGGGGTGTAATAGTGCAATAGCAATTTAAAATATATCAAAACGCACTGAATATTCAACCACCAGAGCTCTACTTGGGGAAAAAGGTTCTCTTTTCCCTTTCAATAAATATCTATTTTTCATTTTTTTTACTTTGTAGTTAATTTTTTAGTAAATGTATTTAATTTTATGAATTATTTATGATTAAATAGCATCCAGACTCTTCGTTTTCTGTGAAAAGGAAGAATTAGAAAATAAAATTGCTTTAAATCTTGAAAATACAACAAGGAATGTTTTAAAATATAAAACAAAGCCAAGTAAAACTGTTTACACTGATGTGCTGTAAAAAGCACGAAAAAATTAAACTTTACTGTAGAGTTACAAGTACATTTATATATATGTTGCTGCATCACTTGTGTAGTTAAATTGTATTTCGAGACCGTGAAGAAAAAATGAGGCATATGTATATACTGTTCATTATTGTTTATATTAAGTCTTGTTTTAAATATGTATGATGTGTACATATTGTTTGCAGACATTATTGTTTATGCCTTAGAAGGACTGTAGCATTTTATTTTAGTTTTAAGGTAATTATAGCTATATGGCTTGTACAGTAATTATCCTCTACCAACACTGTGGAGTCTCCTTAATCTTTGTAGTGCCTGCCTTTAAAACAGGGTGTAGGGGATATTAGTTTTCCATTTTTCTATTTTGTTATATAATTTCAAGCCACCAGGGCCTCAGATTCAAGTATAATCATTTGTATCCATGTGGAATAAAATTGTGACAATTTCCTATGCGCACAGTATTTTTTCATAAAAACATTTCTCTCCATTTGCCTTGCCACAGAAATAACAAAAAAGACATTTGTAAACACTGTGTTTTATCTACTGTGTGTTGTGGTGGCCCTTCGGAGGCAGATAGATCAGATTTTTTTTTGTACCTATGTAAGAGTACTTGAAGTTTCATTTAAAACAAAACGTTGTGGAAAAGGTAGCATTCTTTCTTTCCTTCTTTTTTTTAGGAGTGTTATTTTTCACTAGTATGTGTGGCACGGATACAATAAAAGGCTGTTTTGCAAACCAATTTTTTTCTTGATTATTTTAATTTCATGTAAATTGCATTCAGATTATTATTTTTTTAATTGCTTATTAACAGAAGGACATAAAAAGACAACCTGCTGTGGGGACAATAAGGAAAACTGAATTTCCAGCCAGGTTTAAGTAGTAATGTAGACTTGAGTCAAATGATTTGGACTCAAGTTGAAGTCAAGTTGCTTCAGTAATTTGATTTAGACTCAGCTCGGCAATAAATGACACACTTGTCTCTCAACTCTTGACTTGTGTATTTTTAGCCACTGACTTGCTGGCCTAATGTCATCCAGAAACAGCAGATGTGTTAGGCAGTGGGCTTGAGGTAGGTGTTGGCGTCTACTTAGGCTTGCCTCTGCTGCTTTAGAAGGATCCTTCTGCCTCAAGCCCATTGCCTAATGTGTTGTTACTCTCCTTTGAGAGATGTGCCACACACACTGTCCCTCGCTGTGCAGGCGAGTCTTGACTGCTGCTGCTCCTAGGAAAAGCTCCTCTGAGGTTCAGTGAGGGCAAGCTGCTGACTAGACCTAAACCCCACCACCACCTTCTTTTCTTCTGTTAAAGTTGGCTCCCAGACTTGAAACTCAACGTGAGACTTGACTTGAACATATCTTGCAAGGACTTGAGACTTGACTTGAAACTCGACTTGAGACTTGCATACATCACTGTGTTTCAGTCATGATGGAGGACCAGTCTTAAAAGTGCGCAAACTGGGATTCTCTTTAGCCAAACTAGTAATTGCCAGTCAAGAAAGATACTGACAAGGATACTGGTTCTTGAATGCGGCATATCCAGAGATGAGTGAACAAGATGGTCAAAGGTCTAGAAATCAGGCCTTGAGATAAGTGACTTTGGGAGCGGGGTATGTTTAGCTTGGAGAAAAGACTGGGAAGTGAAATTATAGCCATCTTTAAATATTTGAAGGAATGTCATGTAAAATATGGAGCAAGGTAGATTTTTGTTAGTGTTAGTGGTGTTTTGCTACTTCAAAGTCTAGAACACAAACCAATGGGTTTAATTTACAAGAAAAGAGATTCCGTCTAACCATTAGGAAAAACTGTATTGGAAGAGCAGTGGAGTGGACTGCCTTGGAGGGTGGTTGACTCTCCAGCTTTGGAGGTCTTTGAACAGAAGTCGGATGTGGATCTTTCAGTAGTACTATACAGTGAGCGTGTGTCATATGCAGACACCCTATACACGGCTTTCAGCTTATGCTGAAAGCTGCACAACAAAGAGAAAAAGGTGCATGTGCCGTGCTGCACGCACAAGCCCCATTAGTTTCAATACGGCTCAAGCATGCACAGAACTTGCCTTACGTGGCAGGGCATTGGTTTAGATGGTCCTTGTTGATCCAACTCAAAAGATTCTATGATTCTAAGCCATATGAGCTGAGGTGAAAGTGGTGTCAAGCTGAGATCAATGATTCAATGTCTACCTCACCTCTGGGGAAAGAGGGATCAACCCAGTGC
Organism: Sceloporus undulatus; assembly: GCF_019175285.1. Lineage (NCBI taxonomy): Eukaryota > Metazoa > Chordata > Lepidosauria > Squamata > Phrynosomatidae > Sceloporus > Sceloporus undulatus. The sequence goes on from NC_056522.1 coordinate 216,834,581, forward strand.
TACAGATAGAACTGCCACTTATAGAAAATTAATTTCCATACTTTCAAGAATGTTTCTTTTTCAGGGTCTAGTTTCATATCATTTGTTCCAGATAAAAATCAGTGGAACATGATTTATTCTGAATTTAGCATTATAAGCAGTACAAATAATATGGTTCAGGATGCAACATATCTGGGAGCACTAGCTTTGGGAAGGTTGATACAGTATACGTTTATTACAATCTTTATAAATATTTTTTAAGAGTAGGCTGATGTGGAAGGCACCAAAAAAACTTTGCATTTCTATTTAGGATGGACAACTGTGAAAAGCTAAGAGAGTCACATTAACTTCCCAAGGGACCTTGGAGGACCAGAAACCTTGCTTTATCCCTTCCCCAAACAAATTTAATACCCCAAAATGCCTTTTATGGGATACAGGGGGGAAATCTGCCATGTTTTTAAGCCCAAAACAGGCCTTTCTTACAGTATGAATTGACCAGGCCCTGCGGTTGGGAAGCAAACACATAGTGGAGGTAATTGGGGGCAAGAACAATTAAATAAATTGAAAAACTATTGACCAATGGGAGTGCTGCAAAATGGCCCTGGGAGCCACATCTTGCCTATTTCTGTGTTTCTTTTTGACTGTGTTTCTGTCTATTTATGCCAACACTTGTATCTTAAATGCCAGCTATAAAACTTGCAAATAGGAGTATGCTGCTACTCAAAGCTATCTAAACTTGGATAAGTATCTTAGGCGGGTTACAAACCACCCAAAAAGGGCGGTCTCCCATCGCCCGAGTTTGCTGCGCAAGGGAGCCACAGCGGACAAACTGCGCGGCTCCCTCACGCAGCAAAAAGAGCTGTGTCGTGCGGATGCTAAGCATCCACCATGTCAAAATGGCAGCGCCCATGTGTACTGGGCGCCGCCATTTTGACGTACCCAGTACGTACTAGGGGTGAGGCCTGATTGGACACTGTGTCCTCGGCCAACCCCTAGTACGTACTGGGGGCGGGCCAAAGGCCCATGTGTAAAGCGCCTCTGTTGGTCTACTCTAAAGAGTTTAGGCAAAATAAGTTTTAAGTAGTGCGAGAAATATGGCTAAACATCTGATATATTATTAGAGAGGCAAGCATGGTGTGGGTGTGTTTATGAGAACAACCCCTTCATTACAGTAAAAGAGAAGTTAGTTACACCAGGTTCAGGCAGTGCAGCTGTCCAGGAGATTCTCCTTGATGTCAAAGCTTACTATGTTGTAATGTGTTTTTCTTTGGTTTTAAATGTTTTATTACTATGCTTGTACACAACAGAGCTCTAGTGTCTTCTTGGAAGTAAGTCTCAGGCATCAAGCAGATGGGCAGGAAAGAGTGGCCCGAAGCTGCTTCTTCTGAGAGCCCACTGACCACACTGATTGCTCCCAAGGTGGCTCACATGTGCATGCCATGACCGCACGGTGGAATGTCAAGCTGCACTGCTGGGTAATTTTTAACACCCCCCATCATCCATGCACACCATTGCATAAACAAACCGCTAACTGCCTGCTGCTCATTGGATGGCCTCCCTCTTTGATCATGCACCTGCGACCCTCTACTGAGACAGGGCATCAGAGCAGAGGTGTAAAACACAGGCAATGCACAATCACCCCCCCCCCCCCACATGCTTCCTTCACACACACACACCCCTTCATCCCATGCCCCATCTTGGACTGTCTGGTTTGTGTATGTTGTAGCTATAGCCATTGGAGGTGTCGTGATTTCTTTTTTTTTTTTTCCATTGCCCCCCCCCCCCCAACTGCTGGCTCCGTCCTTTTCAAATGCCCACCTTCACGGTGTATTTATATGCCACTTTAGGGTTAGGCTTAAGTGGACCACTCCTTTGAGACTTGTCTTGTGCTGGGGTGTTTTATATGCATGTTGAAAGTGACACTTTCTGGGCTAGAGCGGTTTATTTCTGCTTCTTTTCAGTCTAACTTTTTCTTCTTTAAGTGTGCACAGCATAGTTTCTGGCCACTTTAGGGGCATGCATCATCACATACCCACCCCAAAGCAGCCTAAACAGTCTTTTTGGACCGTTCTGTCCTCACTGAGATTTTTTTTTAAAAAAAAACACCAACAAGTATTACTCCCTGCGGAAGAGTGCTCAGGATTGTATCCTTGCACCCAATTATGTAGCACTAGAATAGCATGATTCTTAAATTCAATCCATGTGGCTGGAGAGTGAGTAATTTATTTCAGTACCTTATTCAGAATATTAATTTTGTTTTATCCAAATTAGAATCAGCTTTTTATCTGCACTATACAAAGCTTACAAGAAGATTTGTTCTACATGACTTCCCCATATTTATGCTCACACTCATTATAAAAATGGTGAGTGCTCTTGACAAATCTACACTGGTTGAGGAAAGAAAGATGTCTACTTTCACATACACACACACACCACTTTTATTTACCATATATCACAGAATAGTAAAGTAAATTTAAAAAAAAAATATTTGCAGCCATTAACATATTTTAACGTGGAGAGTCAGGAAAATTTATAAATATTTTTAGTGGTGGTTGCAAGACTATCCCAGCAGGCGAAATTTTACATGCAAAAAGCACACATATACCACATCACAGCAATAGCCTTTTAATCATCAGAATCGTTCATTGCTCAGAAGCTAAAGAGTAAGCTGAATTCAAATGTGATCAACTCAATGTAGAAAACACATCTTGGGTAGCCGTGCTGGTCATGCAGCAAAATACAACAAATAAAAAATCCACAAAATTGCAACCCCTTTTTTGGGCCAACTAAAAGCATGAAAATGACTGAATGTAGAAAGTTATCATGGGCAGCTATGGAGGTGGTCCCACTGTTCCTATCTAAACAGACAGCAGGCAAAGATGTTAAAAGTCATACAGGGGGAAATATGACAATGTTAGTACTAGCCCTGCATTTTGTCAAGATATGGTGGTGGTAGTGGTGGTGATTCTTAGTTTAGATGGTATGGAGGGATATTCATGCAGCAGGCAGCGCCACTCCTCCTCCTGGCCATGTGGACAAGTTCAAGAAATAAAATTTAAGGACATTACTTTTTTTTTACCAGAACAATGCAAATATCTCCACACGTGCATTCCAGTTTTGTTATTCACACTTGAAATGGCATTCCTCTTCGGGATTTTAGTGGGAGATGGCAGCTGAGGAATAGGTGGTGCTCCAACAATGGTCCTGGACTCAGCTTCTGCGATCTGAGCAGGGAAAACATGCTGCTTAAGCCCTTGGAAGCCACCCTAGCAACGGTGTGCAGGGAAAGAGGAGGAGGAGCATCTCCTTGTAAAGTCAGCCAGGTGGAGCCTGCCCTGCCAACTAGTCAACAATGGACATGTATTTGAAACCGTGCAAGTATGCTGAATTTAATCCATATCTGTCTGCATTTGTTATTTCTATACTGCCGATAATGCATATATTTTTTAAAACCGGGGAAATGACTCAGTGTCATACATCTGGGGTTAAGGGTGTTGTTTTTTTTTTTGTATCCCCCCAAAACTGCATTTGAGTGTTTGAACAAACAGGATTCAACCTGAATTCACACCTGGAATTATTTTCATTGTGTGAATAAGGCCTAAATCCATCAGCAACACAAAAATATCTTCCTTTGAGATCCAGGTTTCCTCAGTCCTTTGTGAGGCCACCAGCCCCTTTGTTAGGAGAGCAAGCCTCCATGCTGTTGCATTAGGAAAACTGTTAGGTGTTGTTTAGGTGAAATACAACTCAGTTTAAAATAATCTTTTACCTAGTTGAAGGTAGAGACTCAAAAGAGTAAGTGCCTGAATCCTGGTCTTAAAAAAAACTGGAGTGGGGGCCATGGCAAAATAATCTCATCACTCTCTGGGCTGTCGTGGGCCATTTTAGTTTTTAAAAAAATCCCAAACGATTTTTACAAAATTAAAAAATTAGGAGGGGGGACAAGGGCATTCAGGTCCCCACAGGGACAAATGCAGCCCACCCAATTCTTACAGTTGCTCATGTTTTCCTAAACTGTTGTCCCAAAATTGTCTTCCACACTTGTGTCGTTTAGCACTTTCAGAGCAATTAAAAGAAAAACTGAATAAAAATTGCACAGATGTTCAATCACATTGGGGAGATATAGTCAGTGGACCTGTGTGACTGTTTTGTCTTTTGGGCTATTAACGCTTTTCCTGCATTGGAGGGATGGTGCAAAGTTTAATGAAGGTTTCAAACAACACTTGGAGAATAAAATCAGTGAAGGGCTGACAGATAGATTTGTCTATCCGCTATTGCTCAGTTATCAGCAATACTTGAAGGCATGTTTTTCAAAAAAATTTTTAGCCTACACACAATAGAATCCAATCAAGATGGTATCAGTCGAGACCATTAACTACCTGCGCCTACATATTTAAACTGCTTCCATTCAATTACCATCACTGATATTTGCACATCTTGATGATTCAGAGTGAGGGCAAATATTGCCAGGTTTAAATGCCTTGTGGATTGAAACATGTACAGTCTATGCTGTAGGTGACGTTCGCTTAGATATAGAAAAGCCGCAATCCAGTAGAATAAACTGAACAATGGCAGAGTGTTCAAGATGTATCATAATAAAGAATATTTATACTGTCATTAAGATATTTTATGGCACAATCCTACACACGTGTTTATAAGTAAGCCCCAAGAGATTAGTGGGTTTTACTCCCAGGGGGATTATAGCACTGTAGCTTTACTCTTATCATATCAGCAGAGTAGACAAATAAAGCAGTTGAAAAGAAGCAGGTGGACCAGTTGCTTGTACTGGTTCACCATGAATACTGTACTGAAGGTCAATTGGAGTACGGAGCTTTACTGTGAAGCGGCCTATCACATCCACAAAAATAACACCGGATTCTAGTCCATGAAAGTTATGGCCAGTTAAGATTAAGTTGTCATTAAGACTCTCTCTGATTTTTTGTAACCAAGTAATACATACCCTGCTATTCAGGCATGTGTTGTTCTTGCTCCTCCCTGATTAATAAAACTTACACACTTTGTTGTTGTTGTTGTTGTTAACTCGCCCTTGAGTCAACCCAACCATGGTGATCATGTGGAGGAGAAACCTCCAAAACCCCCTCCCTTTCTGTACTGCCTCGCTTAGGTCTTGGAGGTTCAGGGCCTGTTTCCTTGATTGAGTAAATCTGCCTAGCACAGGGTGACCATATGTCATAACTGCAAAGGAGGACAAAGCATTGCAATGTAGGGCATTCAAGAAAAATGTTGGACATGGCAAAATAAAAGCTAAAAACATGCTTCTTAGTCATGCTCAAATGGAGGACATTTTTTTAATCCCTCCTGGACAGAAGGTTGGAATGCAGGACAGGCTCTGGAAAAGGAGGACATTTGGTCACCCTGATTTAGCATGCGGTCTCCTCCCTTTTCGCTGCCCTCTACCTTTCCTAGCATTAATGTCTTTTGATCGAGACATGACTTTTTACAAGTGGCAAGTACAACAGCATCAATTTAGTAATCTTTTGGTTTCCAGACTTCATCTGTTTATTTGTCTGCCATCCATAAAGCCATTATTATATTTTATTATTATTATCATATATCACCATCATCACATCATCATCCATGAATAATTATTATTATCCATCTGCCCTATTATTATTATTATTATATTATTTATTATATTATTATACACAGTATCCATCCTCTCGCATTCTCTCCCAGCACATCTCAAATGAGTTTTCTTTTTGTCTGCTTTCTTCACTATCCACTCTGACATCCATAGATGGGATGGTGAATACAATGGCTTGGGCGATCCTCGCTTTAGTATCAGACTCATATCTTTGCTCTTTAGGATCTTGTCTAGTTCTTTCATAGTTGCTTTTTCCAGTGCTAGTCTTCTGATTTCCTGATTTTGCAAATCTTTCAGTTCTGATCCAAGGTAGGGAAACTCTTTAACTATTTCAATTTCCTCATTATCTAGGTTGAGTGTACGTATTTCTTCTGTGATCATTGTTTTTGTTTTATAATGTCAGCATTAAGCCTGCCTTTGCACTTTCTTTTTTTACCTTCTTCAGTAGCTGTCCCAAGCCTCTGATGTTTTCTGCTAGTATTAGGGCGTCATCTGCATATTTTAGATTATTGATGATCCTTCCTCCTATCTTAATTTCATCTTCCTCTGAGTCTAATCCTGCTCTTCCTACAACAATTTTCTGCTTCCACGATTCTAACTTTAGTGCTCAGTTGCATATCATTACTCTATAGGATCTTGTCTAGTTCTTTCATAGCTGTCCTTCCCATTCCTAGCCTTCTTATTTATGGACCACAGGTTTCCATTCGGATCAATGTTTGAGCCTAGGTATGGGAACTAGTTTGAACCAGCATGGCATAGTGGCTTGAGGGCTGGACTACTAGGACTCTGCAAACCAAGGTTTGAATCTTGGCTTGCCTTAAGCCATGGAAAGCCACTGAATGACCTTAGCCAGGTCACACTCTCTCAGCCTCAGGAGAAGGCAATGGCAAACCTCCTCTGAACATATCTTGCCAAAACAACAACAACACCCATTATATGTTTGCCATAGATTTGCCATACGTCAGGAATGACTGGAAGGCACACAGTAACATTTTTTTAATAATGGTTTCAACTTCACATTTATTTTCCACAATAGTGGTTTTCTTAGAAAGGTAGATGGGATCACCTAACCTATGTGTCTGATGGCAGAAAGTGCCAACTCTTTGCCTAATACAGTATTTTCATCTCCTGCAGGTGATTGGGGACTGGGAAACACCCTGAAAGACTGTGAGGCTCAGCCTCATGGGATTCCCAAACTCTGGCCCTCCAGCTTGGCCTAAAGTCTGGGATTCTGGGAGCTGGAGTCCAAAACACCTGGAGGACCAAAGTCTGGGAACCGCTTATTGTTATGTGAATTGAGGGAAGCTAGCTGTTCTTTAGTGAGGCTAGAAATCGTGAGGCCTTCCAAGAGTCTTCCCTGCAGGTCTTTTGCTGCCAAACAAAAACCTTTTATTTTTAATGTAATAAAACCCCGAAGGTGGTTTTATATGGGGTCTGCGTTTTATTTATGCTTTAATTGGTGTGTTTTGAATGTTAATTTTATACTGTTTTAATTAGATTATTTTAACTGTTGTTTTTTTTAAATTACTGTAGGGTTTTTAAAACCTATTTTATTTCATCATGTGTTTTTATTTTGCCTGTCTACAAAATGAAATAAATACTAATATTCTTGGGCTGCAACATGGGAATTATTCACAGAGACATCTCCAATTCCCTCATACCCTTCAGAGGGCAGTAGCCTGTAGTAAAGGCAGAACCAAAGAAAGGGGGAGCCATTCTGAAAGGCCCTCAACGAGAGCCCCGCCCATCTGTGGTGACGTCATCAGGCAACGAACTCTCCGCCTGCTTTCCATCCCTTTTAATAATCAGTCTCCTTTTCTCACCTTAGAGGCGAGACGCGCGCGAGCTAGCGAGCCAGGCGCCCACGTGACCGGCGGATTGTTTTGTTTTTTTGCTTATGCTCTGCTGACCAGCCTCGCGCCCGCGCGCGCTGTCCCCTTTTTCCCGAGAGGAGACGCGACTGCGCAGCCGCAACGAAGAGGTAGGAATAGAATTGGGTGGGAGGGAAGAGGGCTCGAAGAACCCCCCTCCCCTACCGAGTCAGCGCCGCGCGCGCAGAGAGGCGGTTGGAGGTCGCCTCAATTGTATATCGCTGGGAGTTGGAGGGAGACGCTGCTGGGCACGTCCCTCCCTCGTTTCAGAAGGGAGGGGGCTTTTCGCGCTGAGTGCCGCGCATGCGCATTTTGTCAGGGGTCTTCTCCTCCTCCTCCTCCTCTCACAAGTGGCCCTTGGGCAGGGACTGGGGAACAACAACAACAACAGCAGCACACTTATTCTTGTTAACTGTGGTCACAGCTCTTCTTCCTGAAGTGTCACCCTCATAGACGGAAACAACATGTCACTTTTCTTTCCCCCTTTCGTGCCACTCTTCTTGGCAAAAGCCTTCCTCCCAGAGTGGTCTTTTTGAAAAGGAACAACACTGGCAAAGTACAGAAAACATTCAGGGTGGCTGTGTTGGCCATTTCACAAACGCAAACAAAAATCCATCAGTGACACCTTTATTGGCCAATGAAATGCACAATATACTTGTTGCGAGTTTTCGAAGCTCCACAGGCTTCTCCAAGGTGTCACATCTTGCCTGATGAAGAAGCCCATGGAGCTTTGAAAGCTTGCAACAAGTATATTGTGCATTTCGGTTCTATGGAGGTCTTTAAGCAGAGGCCGGATGGCCATCTGATGGGAGTACTTTGATGGAGAGTTCCTGCATGGCAGAATGGGGTTGGACAGGTTGGCCCTTCTTGGGGTCTCTTCCAACTCTACAATTCTATAATTTTGTGCATGAAACAAAGTTTGTATAAACTGAACCATCAGAAATGAAAGGTGTCGCTATCTCAGCCACCCATGAAAAAAGCTTTGATTTCTGGAATAATTTGTATTTTGGAATTCCAGGTAAGGAAGACTCATCCTGTACACAATACAGGCAAGAAAACAGCTGTGCAAGATCTAGAAGCTGCAGTTTCTCACCTTCATTTAGTGTTGAGTGGTAGGTGCTGGGAGAGTCCCTCCCTCTGGTGGCCTCTAGCATACAAAACAACACATTTAGATACTAGGAAGCTTGGAATCTAGAAGGAAAAACACCAGCTCTTACAAAAACAAATACACGACCAACATTTAATCACAGTAGAATTGTTGTTGCTTTCCTGGGAACAACATAAATAACTTTCGAGTATCATTAATGTTTTTCATCAATCCTGCGCATGTGCTGCTTGTGGAGAAGGTTTTCTGTTTTGGCAATGTTACTTGTGTTTCCCTCTATTTGTTGTTAACTGCCATCAAGTTGACTTCAGCTTATGGTGACCTTATGCATGAGAGACCTCCAAGCCACTCTGTCATCAACAGTCCTGCTCAGGTCTTGCAGACTCAGGGCCATGGCTTCCTTGACTGAGTCAATCCATCTGAGATGCAGTCGTCCTCTTTTCCTTCTGCCCTCTACCTTTCCAAGCATCATCGTCTGCTTGGAAAGTAAGTCATGCTTTCTCATGATATGGCTAAAATACAACAGTCTCAGTTTAGTAATCTTGGCTTCTAGGGAGAGTTCAGGCTTGATTTTCTCTAAGTCTAGGACCTGTTGATTTGTCTTTTAGCAGTCCATAGTATGTGCAGAACTCATCTCAAATGATATTCTTCCTATCAGCTTTCTTCACTGCCCATCTTTCACAGACATACAAAGAAATGGGAACTAGGATGGACAATCCTAGCTTTATTATTCAGTGATGTGTCTTAACTTGACTGCAGTCTCCATTCTGATTAATGTCTGAGCCCAGGTGGGGAAGATTTTGAATTGTTTCAATGTCTTCCTCATCTAAACCTGCATAAATCATCTGGGGTCACTATTTATGTTTTTTAATGTTCAGCTGTAAATCTGTGTTTGCATTTTCTTCCCTCTCTTTCTTCATTCATGGTCTAAGCCTTTGATGTTCTCTGTTAGCAGTATGGTTGTTGTTCTTGTGCCTTTAAGTCATTTCTGACTTATTGCAACTCTAAGGTGAATCTATCACAGGAGGTGCATCCACCCAGTAGGAATCATCCAGTTTGAGACCATTTTAACTGCCCTGGCTCAATGCTAGAGAATTCTAGGAACTGTAGTTTTGTGAGACATTTAGCTTTCTCTGTCAGAGAGCTCTGGGGCCACAATAATAAACTACAATTTCCAGAATTCCCTAGTACTGAGCCAGGTCAGTTAAAGTGGTCTCAGACAGTATTATTTCTGATGTGTGGATTCGACCAGGGTTTTCTTGTCAGAATTTCTAGAGACAGAATTTGCCATTGCTATCTTGTGAGGCTGAGAAAGTGTGACTTATCTAAGGTCACCCAGTGATGTTCTATGGCTGAACCCTGCTTCCAGAGTCATAGTCGAATGCTCAAACCATTTCCACACATCCTTCTTCTGAGTCTAATCCTGTTTTGTGTATGATATGTTCAGCATGCAAATTACACAGGATGATAAAATGCAGCCTTGCCTGACCCCCTTGGCAATTGGAAACCATTTCATTTCTCCATATCCTGTTCTGACAGTAGCCTCTTATCCTGAATACAATCAAATGTTATGGCACACCCATTTCCTTAGGAGTGATCCAAAGTATTTCATGATCATTCTATATAATCAAAGGCTTTGCTATAAAACACAGCCTGATTTTCTTCTGAAATTCTTTGGTGTGTTCCATTAGCCAACCTATGGCCCTATACAGACAGCCAAAATAAAGCTGCTTCAGGTCACTTTGGAGGTATGGTGTTTCAATGATGCATGTGCCCTAAGAGTCTGGAAGCTGCACCAAAGCTGCACTCCAGTCCTTAGGACTGGAGCGTGGCTTTGGTGCGGCTTCTGGACTCTTAGGACGCATGCATCATTTAGACAGCATACTTGCAAAGTGACTCGAAGCAACTTTATTTTGGCCTGTCTGTATCAGGCCTCAGTTTGCAATATGATCCTTAGTGCCTCTTGCTTTCCTAAACCCAGTTTAGACATCTGGCATTTCTCACTTAATGAGTTTATCATACAGGAGGCAAAGCGCCCAAAACTCATGGATAAATGGGGTTTAACTCCCGTGAATATCCCACAAGAGTGGGATTGTTTTCAGACATATTGGGTGATTTTGACATTAACCCAACTTTAAGCCGTGCAGAAAGCCACAAAATTGTGCCGCTTTTTAATTTGGGGATTTTCCTGAGGTTAAAAAGCGGCACGATTTTGCGGCTTTCTAACACAGGTGAATGCTGGGATAATTGCGAATTTGAGTGGCGGCGTCTGAAAACAATCCCGCTCTTGCTGAATATTCATGGGTTTAAACCCCGTTTATCCATGGGATTTGGGCACTTCCTTCCCGTGTAATAAACTCCTTAGAATGAATATCACTAGTAAAAATTTGAAACTCAATGCAAAATGTTGAAGTCATAGACATTGTTATTTACCATCAACTTGACTTTGACTTATGATAAGCTTTTGAATGAGAGACATCCAGGAGTATTGGTCATCAACAGACATTACCTTTCACATTTTACAATAAACTTTGGAGGAAGGAGCCACACTGTGTATTGACTGGGTTTATTTCTAACATCCCTGTGTCTACAGGCTTCCCTGATATTTTCTATGTTGAACAAAAAACCTGTAATGTGGGTTCCTCTAAGGTCCCCAGCCTTGGAATCTTCTATGCAATTATGTTGTACTGTATTAAAATTCCCAGGATCCTGGAACGGTAGTCATGGTGGCTGGGACATCTAGGGGTACTAATCCAAGAACACAGTAGAAATTAAGTTGACCCTCTTGGGATGCAATCTTCAAAGTCCTTCAGGGAGAAGCAGGCTTTACAAAAAGTAACATTAAGCGCTCCTGCAGAAGGTGAACACTTTGGGGTGTGTATGTGTATGTGGAAACAACCTACATTTCTTCAGCAGAAACTTTGTAGTTTCTTGACAGATGGTTCTAGGAGATCTTTTGATCTGCTGCATTGGCCCCTTATTATTTATTCCATATTGTGCTGTCAGATATTGTTTATTGTACATGTTTGGGGGAATCTTTGAAGAGGGAGAGGAACATGGTGGTAATCTCGGTCAAAGGGAGATAATGGTCCTATGGAATGGATATGCAGGTAAGGGAAAGCCACAGTAGATACTTGAATTGTGTCCCTTGTTTTGTTCCTTACCCCACCCCACCCCAGGTCCAGATTATGTTATGTTGTCATCTCACCGTCTGCTGCCACTGAATGCCAGCTCAGTCCACAGTCAAACAACTGCTCTCTGTGGCTTGATTGGGGCTGACCTGGTATGTATTACTAGGACCTGGGTGGATGAACTAGGATCCAAAACACTGCTGACATAATCAGTTTGGGACCGCTTTAACTGCCCTGGGCTCATTGCTAGAGAATCCTGGAAATTGGAGTTTATTGTGGCATCAGACCTCTCTGTCAAAGAAGAGTTCCCAGTTCCCAGAATTCCCTAGCATTCAGCAAGGACAGTTAAAGAGGTCTCGAACTGGATTATTTCTGCAGTGTGTTTAGGACCCAGGTGGAGTATCTTATAAAAGCCATATTGGCCTGTTACAGACTGCCAAAATAAAGCTGCTTCGGGTCTCTTTGGAGGTATGCTGTTTAAATGATGCATGCATCCTAAGAATCTGGAAGCTGCACCAAAGCTGCCCTCCAGTTCTTAGGAATGGAGTGTGGCTTTGGCGCGACCTCCGGACTCTTAGGGCCCATGCATCATTTAAACAGCATACCTCCAAAGAGACCCAAAGCAGCTTTATTTTGGCAGTCTGTAACAGGCCATTGTGCTTTTTTAGAGGGAAATTGTGAGTATTCTGAATTTTAAGAGGCTGAAGACATCATTTAAAACCCTAAATGGCCTGGCACCTCAGGACTTGAAGGAGCATCTCTTCCTCTATATAGGTTTGACTGAGGACTGAAATCTCCTGTAAAGGCCTCCTATCTTTGTGTCTCTCCAATGAGAGCTATACACTGTGTGAGGATGCCAATGCCCTTCACTGCGGTGGTTCCTGGTTGCTCTCTAGCACCATTCCAGCACCAAGTTGAAACATGACTTTTATTAAAACATTTGGGACCTGTATGTATACATGGTTTTTAGATGATTTAATTTTTAGAAATTGTTAAATTGTTTAATGTGTTTTTAGAGTGTTTAAATTGTTTTTAACAGTTTCATATTTTAAATTGTTAAATTGTTTGAAACAATTTATACTGATTTCATTGAATGCTGAGGTACATGGATATATAGGGCAAGAGAGAAATATTTTAATAAAGTGAATAGACATGTTTACTTTGATTGTTTATAAGCTTCCCTGATAGCCTCTTACATAGGGGCAGATATAAATATTGAAATAAATAGCTAGAAATCTGGAGTCAAGGTTAGGACCCATTGGCTGCATCTGCACTGCAGAAATAATCCAGGTTGACACCACTTTAACTGCCTTGGCTCAATGCTATGGAATTCTGGAGTGCATAGTTTTGTGTCTTCTTTGTCAGGGAACTCTGGTGCCACAGGAAAATATAATTTTCAGAATTCCATAGCAATGAGCCATGGCAGTTAAAGTGATAACAAACTGGATTATTTCTGCAGTGCGGTTGCAGCCATTGTCTTAAACAGTGAAGTGGTTAAGAATGTGATGTTTCTTCCTGATTTGCTAAAGTCAGATGGAGTTGTTGGAAATACTGAGAGTGGGACTCAGTGCCATCTCATACAATACTGGAATGTGCAGTGTATAACTTTGGAAAGAGACTTTAATGTATTCTCATGAATTTAACAGGCTTGTTTTCCAAAACTGTTAGGGGAGGTTCTCCTCAAGGCTTTTGGATTAGGATGGCTGTGTCAGCCCATTAGCACACCTCAATAGCATGTCTAAGACCCTTAGTGATAGTACAGAGAATTCATGGGTGTTTCTTCAGTAGGTTGGATCCAAAGTTGCGTCCCATAAATAGAGGAGCTCCTCATATTGGTAATGGGAAACAGGCTCCAGTAGAGACTCCCTGCCTTTACATATCCATACAGACACAGCCCAGGAATCTTTAGTCCTCCAGGTGATGGATGAGCTTCCTTTTCAATTTGCACTACAAATGGTTTCAGTGTTGGACTACGACTCTGGAGAACAGTGTACAATTTCCAGCTCAGCCATGAAGCCCACTATGTGACCTTGAGCAAGTCACATACTCTCAGCCTCAGAGGAATGCAAAGACAAAACCCTCTGAACAAACTTGCCAGGAAAACCCCATGATAGGTTTGCCTTAGGGTCATCATAAATCAGAAATGACAACAACAAACCAAGGCAACTAATAGTTGGAGCCAAGTGTTCTTTCTGGCAAGAAAGCTCCTTGAAGCTGCCCCTCCTCTGCCCAGTGGATGGTTCCAGAACTGTGATGTTCTTCCTGGGAGTTACGGGGTACTGTATAACCATCTTGCGGTCAATGGGCAGGGCTTTCCCTTCTGCTGTACAGTCCCAGTAATAAGAGTGTGTTTGCAAATAAATATTCTGTACCAGTAACTGTGTTTCTTTGCAGCTTCAGGGCATACATCTGATTAATACAATTTATGGCAGGCACCTAACTAAATCAGATATTCAAGATAACTGCAAGATACAAATCTACAGTGAATGCTTAATTTTCAACATATTAAACATTTTCGTTTTGGTAATCCAGATGGATATTTTCAATGTCAGACTTTAGTACCTGGATTATTGCTTTAAATTAACTTATTTAACCTTGTCCCCATTGAAGTACTTTGCAAACGTCTCATATACAGTATTTTCACTGGGATAAATGAGGTGTTTTTTTTTTTAAGGAGAATGATTAATAAAAGGGAATATAATCTAGACTTTATGAACTGTTACAGCTTTTCTTCTTTCTAGCAGGTTGCTCATATATGACCAGATGGTGAAATTGATTTGCACTCTGACAGATCATAGAGATGATGTCAACTGCTGTGCCTTCTCCTCTTCCTACCTGGCTACATGTTCCTTGGACAAAACTGTCCGTTTGTATTCTTTAAGCAATTTTGAAGAGCTTCCTTATTCGCCACTAGAAGGCCACACTTATGCTGTTCACTGCTGCTGCTTCTCTCCTTTGGGACATACTTTGGCTTCATGTTCTACGGATGGCAATACAGTTCTGTGGAATACTCAAACTGGATTGAAATTGGCTGTGCTGGAGCACCCCTGTAGAAACCCTGTAAGAATTTGTCGATTTTCCCCTGATTCCAGCTGCTTGGTTTCAGGAGCAGCAGATGGAAGTGTAAATCTTTGGAATGTTCAGTCCTTGAAAGTGTACCGGTGAGTATGCCAAGTGCAAGGATAAGCAGAAAGGTATTACACAAGTCCTCTATCCTTAAAGGTTGTTACTTGCATCTCTGTTGTCACCTCATGTTATACTGGAACACTTTATTATACAGGAAAAAACTGTTAAACATAGTAGTACAGTGGACCCTCCACATTCTCTGGGGCTAGGGGAGCAAGACGTCCATGAAAGTAGAAAAACGACAAATAAAAAAACCCACATTCCCCCCCCCCCCCCGAGAGAACAGCTCTCCAGGAATCTCTAGGTCTTACAATGCAACTCCGTGATGAACTTCTGCCAGACATTGCCCATAGACTCGCACTAGAGGATGTACAAATGCCTGGAGAAATGTTCTTTCTAGGAATTTCTAGAAGAATTCTATGGTCAACTTCCAGTGGAAATTGAGTTACACTGTAGGACCTAGAGATTCTTAGAGATAACATATTGATCAAAGGCCCAGTACATACCAGCTCCAAAGGACGCCCTTGTCACGTGTGAGGGGCGTCCCACCCACACGCCCCTTGCCTGTGACGAGGGCATCCTTGCTGCGTGGTAGTGAATAGATGGCATCCAAATGGAGCCATGCAGCAGCAACGTGCTCACGCCACCGCAAGCTATTTGCGACGGCACAAAAAGGAGCCACTTTTTAGTGGTCCTTTTTTTCTGTGTAGCAACGCCGTGCAATTTGGTTGCTGTGGCGCTGCTCTGCAGCAACGAGAGGTGGCTCCCGACCGCCTCTTCTTGGCACTCTGTACTGCACCAAATCTGCAGATAATCAAAGCTGCAAATGTGGAGGGCCAATTGTATTTTTAATCATTATTATTTTCTAATGAAAATCTTGATCCTCAGATTTCAGTGAACTCAAGTGAATCCTTGGATTGTAATTAATTCTATGAAACACCTATGGTTTTTCTTTTCTTTCCGGATTTACAGTTCCTTCTGTGAACATGATTACCCACTCCAGTAATAAGAAATATCTTGTTCTTGATGAAGCGGCAAGTTTAGGTTCTTGGTTGGAAACTGTTATGGTGAAGGCTTCTAAAGGCAAAGCTTGTGAAGGAACTGTTTTACACAATTTTACACAGTTACTGTTACTGTTTTAGGGACTTATATAAAACCATTGCAAATTCCTAGGTATCAGCATCATTTTTAAAAAATACTTTGTGTCAACATAGCTACAATTAATATTGAGTCCAATCAATTATAATAGGCTTGAAATTCTACACTTTGGGATGATGAGGAGGAGGATTACTGTATATTTGTTCTTTGCCTCTCCCTATGGATAGTGGCAGTGAAGAAGCACAGATTAAACACACATAACACCAGTTAAAAAATAAATGCATTTTAATATGCAATTAAAATACCAAAGTATGAACAGCTTTCTTACCCTACAGTTATGTGATTCAGTGGCCTCACTTGGATGTAATACTGGACTAGGAGTGGGGAAAATTGTGGCCTATATGCCGCATGTGCCTCCCTTGGTGCTGCTTTTGTGGCCCCCAGTGCCTGCTGGGTCAACTATGCTTTGCTTCAGAATGCCACCAAAATTAAGGGGTGTTTGGACTATGTATTTCCCCCCAGAAAAATCTTTTTGCAAATCTTTTCAGAACTTTTGTTTGCCCCAAAATGCCCTCTAGCAGGAGTTGGGGTGAGGCATTTCCATTACATTTTCCACAGACAATTTGTGCCAGGACAGGCCTTGTTTGGAATAGGAAATGAACATGAAGTGACCTGTTGTTTAAAAAAAGTGTTGCCTGGGTCTAAAAAGGGTTACAAAACATGGTGAGAATATCCCCATGCCTGGGGGCATTTGGGCAACATTTCTTTTTTAAAAGGGCATGTGTGCAGTGGATTGTGTGGCCCTCCAAGGTCTCCTGGGGGGCTAATGTGGCTTCCTAGCCTTCCACATTTGCCCACAGCTATAATACAGCATAGTTTACTGTTAACAAGAATGACGCACGGTAATCCTTCTGTCCCAGGCCCCATTCTCTTTTTGATGTGGCTGTGAGAAAGGTTTCTGGAGTTTTTACTTCCATTAATTTTGGTCATTGCTCACCCTGTCATCTCAATTTAGAAAAACTGTGGTTTGGTAAAATAAACCAACTTCTAACCTTATTTTATGGAGCTTTGGGGTTTGGCCCATAGTCTAAATTACCAATGAGCTAAATAGAATAAAATATGCATTGTGTATCTGACTGTTTGCCTTGCATTGATTTATTTTTAAATATTCCCCTTTCATATATGGGTTAATTTTGACTATTGTATCTTTCAGACTTGTGTAATGTTTTCCTAGTTTTGCACTTCCAAAGTTCAAATCCCTTTATCCTTGTCTTTCAGATCTGGTAGCGTTAAAGATGGCTCTTTGGTAGCCTGTGCATTTGCTCCTAATGGAAGTTTCTTTGTAACGGGATCATCATGTGGAGATTTAACTGTCTGGGATGACAAAATGAGGTGCTTGTATAATGAGAAAGCTCATGACCTTGGAGTCACCTGCTGTGACTTTTCTTCACAGCCACTTTCTGGTTAGTTAACTTACTATTTAAATAAATCCTTTTAATAATTTTTTCATCTCCAGTCCTAGCTCTTGTACATTTTTTTTTGTTCTTGATGCCTGTGGCATGGGAGCAGAAACTGGCTATTCCAGAATCCTTTTCATTTCTTCATAGTTACCTTGTGCTGAACATAATTGAGGGGAAATATCTAGAAGGTTACCTGCATGGCTGACATATATGTGAAATGCTAATAGCACTCTGTACTGTTTTGTGATAAATCCTAAATTTTGTGATAAAGGGAATTATTCTAAGAGGAGACAATTGTATGCGCTTTTCCTAATGCTCAGGTTCAACATTCTTTAGTTTTTTATAGACAATCAGAGTGAAAAGAATAAATAGACTGCAATTTTGTACAGGCTAAGGTGGAAGTAAGTTCAGTTGAGCTTACTGGTCATATTCTTGAGCAGACATGTGGAGATAATGCTGTACTATCCTGACCCTAAATAGAAAAATAAGCCACATTGAACACAGAGAGCGATGTAAAGTCTTGCACATGTTTAAAGTGTTGTACAATATGTTAAAATGAAGGGCTGTTGTAGGGTTCAGACTTACCATTCTAATATTGAAAAAGACCAGTATTCAACAGATGCTCCCACTGCTTTGGTAGAGCAGTTTTAGACGGGTAGAAGGGACTGCAAGAAGAAGTTAAAACTGGTAAAAGATTATCTCTTCCCCCTTCTTCTAGCAGATTTGTGCAAGGAGCTCCACCCATAGTTAGTTTGACTCAGCAGTGAAAATCATGTAGCCCTCTAAATGTTGGATTACAATACCCGTGTTCTTCACCTTTGGCTCTGCTGGCCAGGGCTGCTGGAAATTGCAGTCAGATATCTAAAAATTATTATGATTCCCAGCCCTGTTTAGTTTTTCAAAAATCCATTAAAAAAAAGAGAGGGGGGAGTAAGCACCACAGCCCCTCTGATACACAGATATAATTCTGTGTCTTTAAAAAAAAAAAAAAAAAAAAAAACCCATTCTCTACTAGAAACCCTTTCCATTTTTCACTATCAAAATTTAGTTATTGTTTGCTGTCATGGTGATATGGCAACCCTATGAATGAGTGAGTTCAGTTGTACTGCCTACGGCCTACTACTTTATTGAGCACTATCATCTTTTCATTTGACTCATATTACTTTGTGTTGTGTCCAAAGTACTATAGGTCCACTTTAGTCATTTTGGCTTGTAAGCTTGATTTACTCTAGTAGTCATTTATTTGTCTTTTTGGCAGTCCATAGAACTCTCTCCCAGCATCCCAATTCAAATTAATTGATTCTCTTCCTTTTAGCTTTCATCAATGTTTAGCTTTCATAACAGTACATAGAAAACAGAAATGCTAATATAGTTGAGGATGAATGTGTGCGTTTTTAAATTTATTTTTCACAGTCATAATGCTTTGTCAGTATTCAGTACTTCTGTTGAGTAGGATTTGGAATTTGGAGGAAGCTGAGGTGTATAGCAGGAGAAGAATTATGGCTACATGATGGACAGCAGGAGACTCATATATTTGGGCTTAAGAGGCATGCACAAAAATACATCTCCTTAATACAATAATCTTTTGTTGACCTTCCTACATATTATTAATACAAACTCAATATTCATGGTGGCTGAGATTTTTTTAAAAATAAACTCTTATGTTAGGTGAAATAGTGCCATCTGTCCTGTTTTTAAAAAAATGCTACAGTGAAACTTGAAACATGGTTTAAGACAAGGATGGTCTAGTTTTAGTCCTTCATGATCTAAGTTGTTTCTTCATTTTCAAGCCTCATAATCTACCATATATGTTATATTTACAGAACCTGAATGGATAGTCAGAAACTTTTTGGATAGGGTATAATTAATTATCAATACCTAAACATCTGATATGAATGTAATAATTATTAAAAGTTAAGTGATCCAGAGTGCATGCACACTGATGAACATAGGGCAGTTTCCATTGTTTATATTGTTTTGGTAGAATATTATCCAGGGAGCAGGAAGAACAACTTCACTGTAGCTTCTTGTGGACTCCAAAGCTGGATGTGTGGGGCTTGCAAAACCTTTGGTTTCTGAAAAACAAGTCATGCCAGACTAATCTGATCTCTTTTTTTGATAAAATTACCATCTTGGTACTGTAGATGAAGAGAATGCTGTGGATATATAATATGTTGATTTCAGTAAGGCCTTTGACAAGGTTCCCCATGACACTCTTGTAAACAAGCTAGTAAAATGCGGGCTAGACAGCGCAACTGTTAAATGGATTTGTAACCGGTTGACTGGCTGAACCCAAAGGGTGCTCAGCAATTGCGCCTCTTCATCCTGGAAAGAGGTGACCAGTGGGGTGCCACAAGGTTCTGTCCTGGGCACACTGCTATTCAACATCTTTATCATCGACTTAGATGAAAACATAGGGGGAATGCTTATCGAATTTGCAGATGACATCAAATTAGGAGAAGTATCTAATACCCCAGAGGACAAGATCAAAATTCAAAATGACCTTAATAGATTAGAAAGCTGGGCCAAAGGTAACAAAATGTATTTCAACACAGAGAAATGTTAGGTATTGCACTTAGGGTGGGAAAAGAGATTCCACCTCAACATTAGAAAGAACTTCCTGACAATAAGGGCTGTTCAACAGTGGAACAGAATGGA
This sequence comes from Sceloporus undulatus, assembly GCF_019175285.1. NCBI lineage: Eukaryota > Metazoa > Chordata > Lepidosauria > Squamata > Phrynosomatidae > Sceloporus > Sceloporus undulatus. Next base: position 216,854,614 of record NC_056522.1, read on the forward strand.
GAGTGGTGGAGTCTCCTTCTTTGGAGGTCTTTAAAGAGAGGCTGGATGGCCATCTGTTGGGGGTGCTTTGATTGAGAGTTCCTGCATGGCAGAGGATTGGACTTGATGGCCCTTGTGGTCTCTTCCAGTTCTATGATTCTATGAGAGGAAAGGTCCATTGCAACTACCAGTGAAATGCTGGATTGAGACTTTGCCTATTCTGTCTGTGACTCCTTTGATGTATGGTAAAAAAATACCTTCCCTTTGGGTGGCTGCTTGTCTTCACTCCTCTGGGTTTTCCTGGGCCTGACAGCCCTTCTGATGTCTGAGCTGGAATAACCATTAGCCTGTAGAGCGGGCAAAGTGGTGAGGAAGCACAACCTGCAAATGGTTTACAAACTGACAAAGAAAATCCAGCAGATGCTTCGCTCAGCCAAGGACCAGAGAGACCCTCTCACAGCCGCAGGAGTTTACCGCATACCATGCAGCTGCGGACAAGTCTACATAGGGACCACCAAACGCAGTGTACAAACCAGAATCAAGGAACGCGAGAGACACTGCAGACTGGGCCAGCCAGAAAAATCAGCAGTAGCAGAACATGCCACAAATCATCCTGGGCATAAAATACTGTTTGAAAACACTGAAATTCTGGACTATGCCAACCACTACCATGTCAGGATGCACAGGGAAGCCATTGAAATCCACAAACACCTGGACAATTTCAACAGAAAAGAGGAAACCCTTAAAGTAAACAAGGTTTGGCTACCAGTCCTGAAAGACAGCAAGATAAAGACTCAACAAATGCAAATGAGAACTCTCCCAGCAGACAATGAGCACTATCAAGCAGACATTAATCCTCTTGTGCAGACCCTCACACCCTGAGGCCTGCCATTAGCAACAGAACAACACACATCACAGCAAATCACTCCTGCCTTTCCAGGGCACATAATATATATAGCCAAGTCCTTTCCAGGCAAACATTCTCTGAAGATGCCAGCCACAGATGCTGGCGAAATGTCAGGAAGAAACTCTGCTAGAACATGGCCACATAGCCCGAAAAACCCACAAAAAAACTAACTCCCATTTGTTCCAGTATGAACTTGGGGGGGGGGCAAGTTCCTATGAAACAAATGTGAGCAAATGGCCAGATTCACCTGGACTGGAACTTCAGCAAGGAGCAAAGGAATAAAGTCTGTGACCTGATCCAGATCAGCATCCCGTGACCAGAAAAGCTATGCATGTAATTACTAATTACAAGACTGACATCATGTCTAGTTTGGCCTCTGTAATCCGATCAGATTTTTTGAGCAACACACATCATGGTCAGTGACTAGATCACACCTCCTCTTCCTGTTTTGGGAGAAGAATGGAAACTGGTTTTACATGGTGATAGAATGAGTCAGACTACTCTCAGAGTGCCAGATCCAGCTGTTGCTTTATCCTGTCATGATCAAGTACTTTGCTATATGATATCATGGGTAAGCTATTTTACAGTGAAGTAATTCTCTAGACTGGATATTCTGTGCAATGATTTGTGGCTACAACATTTATTCCATAAAATCATTTTAACATTACATGTGTATGTATTTGATATTTTCCATTTTTATTTTAGCTGAGAATCCTTTTTCACTTATTCCATCAGAGATGATCTCTGACAGAGCTCCGTTTTCTGTTGGTACAGATGTTGATTTTTTTTATTCAGCTATTTCTGTGACTTGTATACAACATTATAGTTTGTTGCCTTTGATTTTGACAGTGATGCACAAACTATAAATGCCCCCTCATTTTTCTTCTCTTTTGGGAAAACTACAAAAGCTCTTATTTTTTCCCAACCTGCCAATTACATCAACTCCTTCGCTGCGGTTGTTTACTAATTGACATCTTAGAACTGAATGTATTCTATAAATAACTTTTCTTCCCTTCATATCAGATGTTTTGTGGTTCCCTTGTAAAATGCTGTTTTGTTTACTGTCAAATATTTTTAAATTTTTCAGTAGCAAAGAAGGAGTGGGTTGCAGCTGTATTCTAGAAGTAAAATCTGTAGAAATAAGACTATCACAGCAGTATTAGTACCAATAATAAAAAGGTTGCATAGTGTGTTCCAGTTTTTGCTATTTCTTAATTACCTATGGGGTGAAACTACTGTATATACTCAACTATAAATCGATAAATTTATGCCCCAAAGTTGACTCCAAAATCCAGGGTCGACATATATATGGGGCAATATGATAATACTGCTTATAAAACCCCTAAAAGAAGTCTCCACCCTCCTTCATTGCCAGAGATGTTTAAACAGCTACTGAGGCTTGGCTAGAGAGAGGGAGCAAGTGCCCACCTCACCGTCTCATCCCCCCCCCCCATGTGTCTATCTGTCTGTCTTCTGACGAGGGTTGCTAAAATTGCAGTCTGATAACATCTTGGAGGCCACACTCTTATTCTAAGATTTCTTTAAAAATAAACATTAATCTCTTTCTACTAAAGCTGCAGTTATTTGCCTCAGATCTGTACCCACTTATTTGCCTCAGATCTGTAGAACTTGTAGTACCTGCAGATATTCTATATTATCCTGTGGCTGGATCATTGGAGACGTGAGGGCCACCACGTGCATACTGGATCCTTGCCCTTCCTGGCTTCTGAAATCAGCTAGAGAGGGACTGGCCGATAGGGTAAAGGGAGTGGTGAATGCTTCACTGCAGCAAGGCAAATTTCCATCCTGCCTAAAGGAAGCTGTGGTGAAGCTGTTACTGAAAAAGACCTCTCTGGATCCCGCCATCCTTGAAACAGCTTTACTGGCTACTGGTTTGTTTCTGGGCACAATTCAAAGTGCTGATCATGACCTATAAAGTCCTACATGGCTTAGGTCCAGACTATATGACAGACTGTATCTCCCCATATGAACCACCTAGAGCCCTAAGATCCTCAGGAGAAGGCTTTCTTTTGGTCCCATCACCATCCTAGGTTCACCTGGTGAGGACATGAGAGATAGCCTTCTCAGTGGAGCGCCCTTCCAGAAGAGACTAGGCTTGCCCCCTCACTGGTGGCCTTTCGTTAGCAGGTGAAGACATTTTTATTTAAACAGGCCTTTTAAGATCTTGCAGGCTTGGTTTTATTGGGGGATGAGGGAGTTGGTTTTAGATTATTATTTTTTACTTTGTATGTTTTACATTTTATATTTGTAATTTTTAATATTTTTTTCAATTTTAGTTGTATGAATTTAATTGTTGTTTTATTGTGTTTTATATGTGTTGTTAGCTTTCTTGGGTCCCACTTTGGGAGAAAGGCAGGATAAAAATAAAATAAAATAAATTTATAATAATAATAAACTTTTTATTTGTATACCGACTTTCCTCCAGAGCAAAGCGAGACAATCTTCTCAGATTATAGTAGTGCTCAGTTGCTTTGGCCTGTATGCCTTTGAATTCCCAGAACCCATTAGAATTATGTACATGGATTTTTGAAACTGACTTCCTAAAGTCAGTGGGTCTTGTTTCTGAGTAAGTGCGATTAGCATCACCACTCACGTCTCATCTGAATGATATTTCTGCTATATATATATATATATATATATATATATATATGAATATGAGCACGTTTTAAGGGTGGAACATTTGAAGATATGACTAGTTGAGTTCTGTATAATAATAATAATTAATAATTTATTTTATTTATATACCGCTATTCCAAAGATCACAGCGTTGAACAGCAAGTAAGCTAATTAGCAGGTAAGCTAATTTGCCCCCAACAGTCTGGGTCCTCATTTTAGCGACCTCGGAAGGATGCAAGCCTGAGTCGAGCTTGGGCCCTTTTGCTGGTCTTGAACTCGCAACCTTGTGGTTTTGAGTGAATGGCTGCAGTACAGGCATTTAACCACTGCGCCACCAGGCTCAGTGTACTCAGTTGTACTCAGGTGCCTTTGCCTTAGTTGGAGGAATCGCCTCTATTTCCCTAAACCACAGCATGACCCATTGACATTATATTTGGAAAAGCGGATTACAAATAAACCATATTATTATTATTTATTATTATTATTATCTGTAGCATTTTCAAGGTGGTAAAGAAACTACTGTGTAGAGAACGTGGCACAGAAATCTCCTTCCACCAGGCCAATTTCATGCATCTTTGGGCATGCCTGTGTTCCTTCCAGCCTTGTGGTGTCCTGTTTGAATGATGTAGGTCGATACCTCCTATCTGGGATTGGGTAGACTGGATGCCAGTCTGATGGTCCCAGTCCAATCTCCACTCAAAGCGGTCTTGGCATGCATCAAAAAGACATGTGGTTTGCTGTGGACTTTATAGGAAACACTGCAGCAACATCTGGCAGATATGATGGCCCTGTGCACCCCTTACAGTACCTTCCTCTGCACAAGTCCCACATGAGTGTAGGCAAGTGTCCCATTTCCATGTTTGAGGCTGCAACAGAGATCTTCTCAGTAAAGGTGATGATGGAAGGGGTTTAGGGGCATGTGGCAATAGTGGGCCTATAGTGCTGTGTCAGCCAGGTGTGAAAACGTACCGGCTTGGGGACTGCTAGGTTCAAGACCCAGGTTAGGATAGCACTGGCTTGGCTATCCTGGCCCATCTGCTCAGTCTGTTTGTCTGGATCCAACCCATCCACTTGAATTGCATACAATTTGTCCATCTTATCAAATGAATAGATGCATTTTTTTTAAAAAAAAATCCTTATTTGTTGTGTTTCTCACACATTTCAATATTTGCCTTTTTTAAAAAAAACAACAACAGGTAATAAGGAAAATGTTAAATATTTCAAGATGGCATCTTCTGGTCAAGATAGCACAATTAAGATATGGCTTATTTCATTTACTGAAGACACTGGTATGTATTTTTAAAATTGTTATTATTATTATCCTATACTTTTTCTAGCCTTCACAATGTTTTGTTCATATTCTGTGCATACAGATTAAGGGTTACTAGCAAAGTAATAAACTTAGTACATCCTAGTGAACAATGAGGAATACAAAGAAAATCTATGATATTTTAGCATAGGTATAACTCAGCCTTCCGCTGTAGTCATAGCTCTGAAGACAGTTTATAGCAATGTAAGACTACAAATTCATAAAAGTTACTGTAAAAACATGATAAAAGCAATACAATACCATAACAAAGGTTTTTTAAAATAAAGCACAGGAAGGTACAGCAAGTAATAACAAGAGATCCGTCCTGAAGCAATGTATAAATGTCAAACTACATAAAATGACTTATTGACTGACATAATACTCATTGTTCATGACAGGGTGTCATTTTTGTTTCATACTCTATGTTAATAATCTAAGTCTAAAAATATAATTTCATATATTAAAAACAACAGATTTTTTTCTCTTCCCCTTTTTTTCTGCTGCACTCATTTCATTTCTTCCAGTACCCTGAAATGCTATGTAAACCTTTGCATATTATTCATGTTTTAATCGCATAATTTAATTTTAATGCTGTAAAACTGCATGTGTTAAGGCTTTGAAACATGAAGCAATGATCTTTTCCACAGTAAATTAGCATATAGTCATAGTGTTTCCTAGAATTGTATTTAGGGGACAGCCAAATTGTCCTAGTTAACCCTTTCATGATGGTCTCTTCTGCAACAACTTGCTCTGAAAATAAACGTACTTGAAAATTGAAGCAGTCTTCTGCAGTTTCATGCGCTCCAAATGTGCTTGACTACACTCCTTTCATGCACACCCATCATGGCCAGGACAGTGGAAATGTAGTCCAACAGTTCTGAAGGTCACATAAGTGGGGAAACTTCTTCAATATATACTGAACTTTACCGTGCAAAACTGCTTGGATAGTAAAACCAAACAACAACAGAACCCTCTTATTTCAGTAATACAGTACTGTGCTGCTGAAAAATAAGGATAGGGAAAAGTCCATCTTTTGTATGATAAAGGCTTCAAAATTCTGGATGAAAATTACTTACACTTTGTCTTAGAGAACATCTCTCTTCTGCCTATGCTGCCGCCCAGATCAAGGATGTGCACATGTATTGTCAGCCATTAATTCCAGGGGATTTAAATAAAATAATATTTTTAAATGAGGAAACACAGTTTAGGCTGCTGTTAGCATTTTCCTTATAATTCAGGATTATGAGTACCATAGCAGAACTCATTTTGCCTCCTTGTTCACCTTGTGGCCTGTTTTGTAGGGCTGTCAGGAGTCGCTTTTGGATAAACTGGGAAAGAGAAGACTCTGTCATTGAAGTTGAATGAAAGACTGTCTTCCTATAATGTAGTGTCCGCTTCCTAGAGAGGAGATGCTTTGTTTACATTATTTACTGCTTTCTTGATATGAAGGTCACAATATATTTAAGGAACAGACATGGCCTGAACACAGAACATAGTCCTGCTAGATTATTTTTGAACTGACATTATTTTAATCAGCTTCTGTCAAAACAGGAAAAGTAAAGTAGGTTGTTCAGGTTTTTTATTTAGATGTGGAAAGCTTCTCATGTGATGAAAAACTTTTCATTAAATTAATTGAGTTTGTATCCACTCTTTATATATATAGGACTCGAACTGAAACTTAAGTGTGCATTAAGTGGACATACTGCCCCAGTTCTGGCTTGTGCTTTTTCCTATGATGGACAAACTTTAATCTCTGGGTAAGAATCCTTTCTTAATTTATGTCTTTCAATTTTACATTCAGTTTGGATCTTTTGCTTGATTTCTTAATTGCCTCATTATATAGTTATAATGTTATTCCTTTTGCTGTTCTGTGATTTCAAGTCATTTCTGACTTATGGTGACTCTAAGGTGAACCTATCACAGGGTTTTCTTGGTAGAGTTTGTTCAGAGCGGGCTTTGACCTTGCTTTCCTCTGAGGCTGAGAGAGTGTGACCTGGTGGATTTTCATGGCTGGGCAGGGATTTGACCCTGGTCTCCCAGTGTCCTAGTCCAACATTCAAACCACTACACCATGCTGGCTCTCTGGCTCCTCTACAAATATTTAAATTCATTCTAGTCTCTTTTTTTCCTTAACTGCATTATTTACTGCCATAAGCCATCAGAATTTAGTACATAACATATAAAATACTTATAAAAATAGGAATTAGTTTTATTTATGATGTGTAAATTGTGAAATGTTGTAATCACAAATATACTTTAGGAAGACAGTTAATTATAGCATATGCAATGCTCTAAGGACAAATCCATCTGAAAACAGGGAAACATCCCAGTTTCTGTGTAAGACATTTATATGAACTTCAAAAACCCAGTCGGATAGTTCCCTTACACTTATAAACTATCCATCTAAATCCCACTTCCTTTGAGTGATGGAGAGGGCCAACCCACATAGCATTGGTTATCCCTCTCACTGCCCAGAGAGAAGCAAGATTCACATGACCTTGTTAGACTTTTACTGAGGACCCAGTCTCTTCTCTTCAACTTCTTCTCTGGCATCATCCAGAACATGGCTAGCTGAATACCTCTCTGGTATTCAGAGAGGTACTATTTGGCTTACATATCTGCTATTCTTCTTAACTATTCTCCTCTTTTCTTTTTCTTTTTAAAAATTCTCTTTTGTCTGTCCTCTCTTATCCTCTGTGCTACAGAGTCCAACTAAGTGGGGAAAATACTGAGATAAATGAAAACAAAAGAAAAATAAGCAGTCTTTGTCAAATGAAAATTACATTTTACCATTGACTTTCACACAACTTGCTCTACTTGTGGTCAGTGAAGAGCCTGCCTGGTGGACCTTTGGATGGTTGCTCATTCTTAACTTAGGCGGGATACAGACCGCCCAAAAAGGGCGGCCTCCCGCCGCCCTGGTTTGCAATGCAAGGGAGCCGCAGTGGACAAACCGCGTGGCTTCCTCGCACAGCAAAAAGAACCCACAAAAAGCAGGTTCATTCTGCAGCGCAGTTGTGATGCCGCAAAGCGCCAATGGTGCACTTGCAGCATCACAAAGGCGCTGAGGCGTGCGGGTGTTAGGCATCCTTCACGTCAAAATGGCAGCGCCTGTATGCAACAGACATCTCCTTCAGCCTAGATAGCAGAGTCTGTAACAAGAGGTCTTCAACCAAATCCACACTCAATTTTGAAGCCTGGATTTCAAGCATGTGTGTATCAGCTGTAAACTACAAACTGGTGTGTTTCTTAGGCACCATAAAATTAATGCAGTTTGACACTACTTTAACTGCCATAATAATAATAAATAAATTGTTCATTTATTAACCGCTTTTCCAACGATCAAAGCGGTGTACAGAAATTGTTAAAAACAGACAATAAGAACAGTAAAAACCACATCTTAAAAGTAGATAATGAAAATAGATTAAATGCGAGCAAAATTTAAAAACATCCAATGACATTGTTAAAATAAAAAATCATAGATACTATACATCGATAGGGGAATATATTCTTAAACGGAATTAGGAGGGAAGGCTTGAAGGAAGAGGTGAGTTTTTAAAGCCTTCTTAAAGGCTTCCACTGATCCACTAAGACGGATCCCTTCAGGTAAGGCATTCCATAGAGAGGGCACCACGGCCAAAAAGGCCCTTTGTTGAGTGGACGCCAACCTCACCTTAGGTTGGTTAAGAGACAGTTTTCCAGAAATTCTGAGTGTGCGGGGAGGATTATGAAGGGAGAGGCGTTCCCTCAAGTAACCCGGGCCCAAGCCATTTAGGGCTTTAAAGGTAATAACCAACACTTTGTACTGGGACCGGAAACGAATTGGCAGCCAGTGTAGAGATTTTAAAATAGGTGTTATATGATCAAATCTCGTTGTGCCCGTAATTAGCCTGGCTGCTGCATTTTGGATCAGTTGAAGTTTCCGAACCTGATACAAAGGTAGCCCCATGTAGAGCACATTGCAGAAATCCAAACGAGAGGTTACCAGTGCATGTACTATTTTTTCTAGGTCCCCTCGGTCCAGACAGGGACGCAGCTGGCGTATCAGCCGAAGCTGATACCAGGCACTCCTGGCCTTCACATCTATTTGAGATGATAAACATAGGGATGGATCCAGGAGTACTCCCAAACTACGTACTTTGTCCTTCAGGGGAAGTTTAATCCCATCAAGGACAGGATGACAAATTTCCCTGCCCAGGCCAGGTGAACCTATCATGAGTACCTCTGTTTTCTCAGGATTCAATCTGAGTTTGTTTTTCCTCATCCAACCCATTACTGACCTCAGGAAGGCGTCCAGAGGAGAGATGCCATCCTTAGTCACTGTGTCAGTCGGAGACATGGAGAGATAGATCTGGGTGTCATCAGCGTACTGATAACACCGAGCTCCATGGCTCTGGATGATCTCTCAATGCTATGGAATTTTAGGATTTGTCATTTTGTGAGACATTTACCCTTCTCTATCAGAGAGCTCTGGTGCCTAAACAAACTATAAATCCCATGATTCCATAGCACTGAGCCATTAGAATTAAAGTGATGTCAAACTGCATTATTTCTGCAGTGCCGATGTAGCCTTAATGTGAGAAGAGTGGTGTCCCCCAGGGCAGTGGTCAACATGTCCAAAGCCAAAAAGATGATTCTTCCTACTATTAGCAAAAGTGTTTAGGATGAGTTTATTTTTAATTTTCTTTTATATATCAATCATTTATTTTCTTTCTTGTTAGGTCAGTGGATAAAACCGTAATGATTTTTGAAACTGTAAGTATTTAATAGTGCAAAAGAAATACATTACTGTGTAGCAACAACAGTGCATAAAAACTGGCTTAAACCATCATATCTCTGTGCTGGTTTTCTTGCAACAAGAAATACTGTCGGCCCTTCACATTCACAGGGATTAGGGGAACAAGACCTCTGCGAATGTGGAATAACTCTCCCCCAGAGAAGCCAGTTAAAGGGATGTGTGGGCAGGGGAAGAGGAGCAGGCACTTTCTCCACCTTCCTGTCCCTTTAACTGGCTCCTTGCACCTTCCCACCTGGGATAGCTGCCTTCCCCAGGCAGCTATCCCTCTGCGAAAGGTGTGGGAGGGAATCGATTCTCTTCCCCCTTTTCACGGTAGGATAGCTGCCTGGGGAAGACAGCTATCCCATCTGGAATGGTGTGGGGTTGGCACATGCACAACTCCCGGCTTCTCCCTCCCTCCTGGGCTTTTTTCCTGAGGGTAAAAGCTTGGAAGAGAGGAGGAATGTGTGGGCACGCAGCCATGACCTTGCAAATAATCAAAACTGCAAGTGTCAAAACTGCAAATGTTGAGGGCTGACTGTAGTTTTTATTCTTTAAACTAAACCATGGCATAACATAGGGATGAAACACACAGCCAAAAAGGGCTGCCCCAGGACCGTGTGGGGCATGTTCGTGTTGGGGCCGCAGCAGCTGCATGCACCCGGCCCCAATTCAGGCTGCTGCCATGATCGCCACCTGACCCACGGATTTTTCCTCTCCTTTTTGGGCTGGTTTGGCATCAGCTGTTTGGAAAAGAGCCATGCCCAGGGCCAACTTCCGGCTGCATTCAGGGCATGCGTCATATGCACGCCCCAACCCCAACCCGGCCCGATGACCACTAGGGAATCCTGGGAATTGTAGTTTGTTGTGGCACCAGAACTCTCTGACAGAGAAGGCTAAATGTCTCATCAAACTACAGTTCCCAGAATTCCCTAGCATTGAGCCTGGGCAGTTAAAGTGGTCTCACACTGGATTATTTCTGCATGCTTTTTTTGAACCTACTGTAGTCATTTGCAGAAGTACTTTTCTAGCACTTTGTAGAAAGACTAACAGATTTATTTTAAGAGCGAAATACAGTGTCTCCTGAAAACAGAATGTAAAGAAATAACTTTTTAAGAGGAAGAAATACATTTAAAATGTCTTACAATGCAGTGCAATGAGAGTATAAAATATATTTGTGAAGGGTAACATCTAGTGGCCAAGTATGCTAATCACAGGATTTTTGAATTGTTACCTAATGTAAAGATAACAGCATAATTCCAATCATGCTTCAGTTACTGCTTTATTTTTCAGTGAGGCACAATTCTTAAAAGCTTGTCATCAGAGAACAATGAATTACTAGGTGATATTCCAATATATTCCTTGATGAAATACGGCAGGTAGCATAGTTTTGTGTAGCAGTTTCACTTTATATTTACATGTTTACATTATGGAATACTTTTATGTCATTGCTAATGATTCAGATTCAACTGCTTTCGACAAACTGTGTTCCTTGGTTATAAAGTATTTCAAGTATATTCCTTACATTTGTACTTCTTGGATTAAAACCTTCAGTAGAAATTTAGATTACTGGTTGTACGTGGCATTTCTGCTTTCCACAATAAATGTTTTTTTTTTTAATTGTTGACAGAACACTGGAAACATCCTGCATACTTTGACTCAGCATACAAGGTCTGTTTTTAGTGTATTTTTTTCACACTATTAGTCCAAAAGATTATTTAACATACCATGTGCGTCTACCATATTGCTTTTATTTCTAGGTATGTTACAAGCTGTGCCTTTGCACCAGATAAGCCATTATTTGCTACAGGTTCAATGGATAAGTGTGTGAAAATCTGGCAGTTTGAACCAAAACAGCTTTTTATAGGTTAGTATGGGAATTACGCTTTAACAGTTTTGCAATTCCATTTATTAAGCTGGTTTGAAATGTGAAACTGCTATATGTGAAGCTATATCAACTCAGACAATTGGTTCTCACTGTTGCCTTATCTGAGTGGGACTGGCTTCCCAAACCCTCAGGCAAATCATAATAATTATCATTATTCATTTATTTATATCCCACCTACCTCTCAGTGAGACTCATGGAGGCTAACAACATATTTAAAAACAATACAGTTTAATACTATGCAAAAACTTCAGTATAAGGATAAATATAAAAATTAACCAAGCAATTAAACAATTTATACAATTTATTATTATTATTATTATTATTATTATTATTATTATTATATTCATTAATAATAGTTTCGATTATTATTATTGGTGGTGGTAGCAGTGGTATTTATATCCTGCCTTTTCCCCAAATTGGGATACAAAGCAGCTTACAAATTAAAAAAATAATGCAGTTAAGATATACAGAAGTGAACATTAACATAGAATTACTGTATATACTCATGTATAAGTCTAGAAATTTAGGTTAAATATTGACCCAAAAAACTGAGTCGACATCCATGGGTCAATGTAAGTACTGTATGTTAACGAGCATATATATATATATATATATATATATATATATATATGGTGAAAAGCAAAAGTTTAATCTGCGCTGGAAACACTGACCACCTTCAACTCTCTCATCTATCCAGCTTTTAGTTTGCACAAACAGTTATGCCCGCAGGAATTTTGTAAGTTCTTTGGCATTATTTTCCTTTACTTCATCCTTTAAATCCTTCATTACATGCCCCTAAGTTTTACCCTCGACTTATTCATGGGTCATATCAAAATCCATAATTTTGGCACCAAAACTTGCCCTCGACTTATATATGAGGTCGACTAATAGTCGAGTATATACGGTAACACTAGTATAGTATTAAAACACATAACTGATCCTATGATCCTGAAAAGGAATTTAGACAGCTGAAATGTACTTGAACTTTAATATAGCTTTGAGTGGTTAAAAAAGAAAAAAGAAAAATGCAGAGAGACAATAAATATATCTTGCATTTAGCTTCAAGATGAATTTACATCTTTTTTAAACAATATGATCTTCTATTAAAGGAGGAAAATAAGATCCAGCAGAGGTTTCCATGCTGGAAAGAAGAAAGAAAGGGAAAGGCTGTCAGTTTTGATCAAACCATCAGTGCCACATCTCATGCTTCTGAAATACTCTGTCAACCAGGTTTTTTGGGAGCAGATGACATTTCATAAGAAAGGAGGAATCAGCAAAATTGCCACCCTATCTCCTTCTAGCAGAAGCAGAACTATACTGAGTGGCTATCTGGATAGACTCCATTAAAAACAAGTCATAATTGAAACAACATTTGCCTTTACTTAAGTGCAGAATGTGTCAAAATTTTGTGTCAATGGTCAAAATTCCTGGCAATACTTCAGTTGCTTTATCTCAGATATGTACTTTTTTTCCTTTTAATCTTCTCTCAGGAAGTGCATTAATAGAGGAACCAAAGATAGCTGTTGATAATTGGTCTGAAGAAGATGTTTCAGCTTGGTTGTGCAGACATGACTTAAAAGATCTAGTTGAGATTTTCAAAAGGAACAACATTGATGGTAAAGAATTGCTGAGTCTTACAAAGGAAGGCTTGACTGATGATTTAAAAATAGGTAAATCAATTTTTAAAAAATAAGCCTTACATGATCATTCTTGTTTGTTTATTTGATATGTTCTATCATATGCTGAATATGAGCTTTACAAAGAATTGACCTGTATTTTTTATGCTTGGTTGGAAAATATGCTAATCAGTTAGAATTATATTTATATACTATATATACTCATATATAACTCTAGAAATGCAGATCAAAATATTGACCCAAAAAACCTAAGCTGACTCATTCATGGGTCCATGTAGGTACTGTACTTTAATTCTCATTAAAAAAAAACATTCCCTGGTAAAAGGCAAAAGTGTCATCTGCCCTGGAATCACTGAACCCCCCTGTATTTTCTCAATCCATCCAGCCTTTAGTATGAGCACAAACCATTATGCCTGCTGGAATTTTGTAAGTTCTTTAGTAGTGTTTTCCTTTGCTTCATCCTTTACATCCTTTGTTAGATGCCCCTAAGTTTTACCTCAATTTATCCATGGGTCATATCAAAATCCATAATTTTGGTTGCAAAAGGACAGGTTGCTTACTGTAACTGTAGTTCTTTGAGTGGCCATCTGTGAATTCACACAAATGGGTTTTTGCTGAGTTGTACTGGCCAGGTGCAGATAAAACCCATTTGTCTGATTTGCAGAGAGCACAAAGAAGAACCTGCCCTCGACTTATACATGAGGTCAACTTATAGTCTAGTATATACAATATGTGTGGATTAGTGCGCATGCACATGCAGCCTTCCAGTATATCATGGCTGTGGGCCTTGGGACCAAAAAGGTTATGCATGCCTGCTATAGATCTGTAGTGCCTCTGTCTTTTAAAATAGCAGTGTTTCCTGGTTCTTCAGTTGACAACCTACCATCCCCTGATTTTAGTTCTCTTGAACAAGGCATAGTTGCACATAAGGACTGAAATGTGTACATAAAAGGAAGCAAGAATGAGGACCATATGCTATCTAAATTAGATTTTCTGGATCAGTGGGTCCTCAGATGTTGCTGGATTACAGTTCCAGACTCCATTATCATTGACCTTGCTGGCTGGGTCTTTCAGGAGTTGATGTCCAGTAACTTCTGGAAGCCCAAGAGTGGGAACCACTGATCTGGACTATGGTAATAGAAATTAAATTCGAATTAGGGCTGTGCTTAAAGCCAGGTATGTTCCATCATCTTCAGAAGCTCCTTCCTCCCAACCAGAGATAGTTTTAACCAGAAATGGCATGTTGAATAGAGCTGTTTTGTGAACCAAATACGTTAGAAAATGAGTAAGCTTGTCTGGAGAATTAAGAGAAGTTCCTGTTTATGGGGGTTGGGGGAGATACTTTTGTGAAAACACTTTGACATATTATATTTTAAAATGCCACTCTACACATTACCTGAATTTGCTGCAGACCCTGGACTTAAAAGAGTGAGATACAACTGATCATACATATTTATTTGTCTTTGTAGGCATGGTTTGTCCTGCTGACATTTTACATTTTTAGATAAATAGTGTAAAATATAATTATGGAGTTACCCTTAGAACCAAAAAGGAACATTCTCCAGAATTATGACTGTGGGTTTCATCTTTCTGTGTGGCATATTGTTGGGTTAAATTTACAGTATTTATGTAACCTGTGTTGTACTAGGTATCTCTTATTTAACAGCTGTTCTGGGCTGTCCACTCTAATGTATGTGATGTGAATGCAGTTGTGCATGGAAGATGGGAATGGACTTGCATGATTTCAAATTGTTTCAGTTCTATAATGCTTTGGTGTTTGGGTGGTGTCATTAGATCATTCTAGCACACTATTTTCTCTTCAGTGTAATTAAGATAATATAAATGTCTATGTATTGCCTTTTGGTTGTTTCTCTGATTTTTTTATTCTGCCTAGCGTTGCTAGTGCTGCTCTATTGAATACCAATTGATAAATGATCTCATTACAGGCTTTAGAGTTCACGGTTACTCCTTACCGTTCTGTTCAAACATTGGAACCCATAAACAATGTTTATAGTTTGTCAGACATTAAAAAAAAAAGGAAAAGAAAGAATGAAACAAAGAAAGAAAGAAAGAAAGAAAGGGAGAAGAAAGTGCTTATGTATGCATGCCTGTGAAATTTAAGGAAGACAAAGTTGCCAAGTTTATCAGCTGAGACTAATCAGATAATGCTGATGGTAAGCTTATATGAAAATTGAAAGCAGTGGGACCAAGGATACAGTCCCTAGATGAGCTGACCTCCAGTGCACACACTAGCACTCTGTGAAAAAAACAACACAACAACTTGTTGCCTGACTATTGGGACTTTTAATGACACCACTGAGAACTAATTATGAGCTACAAATAAGAAAATAAAAGAAGATTTGGCAGAGCTTGTCATAATGAGACAGGTTATGTGATGTAGTGGGTAAACAAAATCTAAAATATTTTACTTAGCATAATGTACTCTCTTCTATTAATTCCTACAAAATGTAATGAAATAGAAACATATCAGGCAGTCTTTTAGTTGGATGGGCCTGTTTTTCTCTTAGCGCAAAATTATTACTGTATGAGCCCTTGTTTATATAAGTATTTTTAAATTTTTGTCTTGGGACTTGATTAAATTTGGGTGCTTAATTTAAACTGAACAGTTGTGCCAAGTCACTTCATCATGACTCTAAGACCCACTGCCATACGTACCCGAGTTCTCCCAGTGACAAGATGTGGGTTATAGAGAACTAAAAGCTAAAGTACAAGTTATCTGCCTGTCTAAAAAACTCTGCACCATATAGGTTTAGAGAACATGGTGATGTGCATCCTTTACAACCCCTGGCAAATTCACATACAACATATGAATGAATTAAAGTGAAAAGAGCAGAAATATTCATATGGACATGTATTTAGGTAGATTCTTCCTTACTTGGCTAATTTTTATTTGGGATTCCCAAATAAACCTCAAGTGAAGTATAAACCCAAGAAATAAATGTAAGAGGATGGGGGTTTATTTGGTTTTGGAGAATGTGGGAATGTTGGATTGTTTTACGTAATTATTGAAAATTTTGAAGTAACAATTAAAGATTGAATAAAAAGGTATCTGAATCATAGGTGAAAGTGGGGAAAGGCTTAATGATGGAATAAAGTGACAAAGGTGTTAGTGTCTTGGATAAAAGAAAATCATTAAAATATTGTTTTTTGTTATATGAGTAAAACATATGAGGTAATCAAATATAATTGACTTTTTGAAAAGAGTGGGACAGTTTGAGGATTGTTCGTTTATAATTAACATGAATTATTTGCATAGATAGATAAGTAAATTATATTAGAAGTAGGAGGGATGGGAATTAGAGTTGAATTACACCAACAGTGAAGATATATAGAAGTCATCTTTTTCTTTGTTATTCTGTTAGCTGCTACATTTCTTAAGAATTTACAGTGTAAATTACACGCGTTTATAATAAAGGTTAATAATAATAATATAATAAAGATATGTGTATTTTTATCTTTTGAGTTTGTAGTTTTGTTGCAGTTATTTTGTTGCTGTTATTGAATATTCAATTCTTATTTTATTAGTTTTTATTCAATAATAATAATTTTTAAAAAAAGATGAACAAGGAGTTGGGTAGATTAATTAATTTAGCTTCTGCTAGATGCTCAGAGATATCAGATTGCACCATTCTATTGTGGCTTGGGGTTCACATGCTGAATATATGGACTTCATGCAGTAGAAAATGAGGTTGCTTGGGGTTTTTGCTAACAGCATGCCAGCATTTGGATGTCATACTTTACAAGCATTTTTATGTGCTGCACATTGTTTTTCTCTTACTGCCTGTCTGAGATTAAACATGCCTAAGTCTATGGCAGTGGTGGCGAACCTTTTAGAGACTGAATGCCCAAACTCAGTGGCATTCCCACACTGGGTATCACCCAGTGCTGGGGGGGGGGCTTCTGGGGTGGCTTCTTCCAGCTTTCCAGGGTGGGAAGGGTGAAGGAAAGAAGGGCTCTGTTTCTCCACCCCTCCGATCCTGGAAATGCTGGGGGGAAGCCTTTCCAGGGTGGAAGGGATGGAGAAACGGAGGCCTCCTTTCCTTCAACCCTCTTACCCTGGAAAGATTTTCCACTGGCATTTCCAGGATGGTAGAGTTAGAGAAACAGAGCACTTCTTCTCCCTCACTCCTCCTGACCTCTGTCTGCCATGACAGGGGCTACTGCGCACATACCTTCAGAGAGGGCTTTGCGTGCACGCATGCACAGGTTCACCACCATGGGCCTATGGAAATCACACAGAACTCTTAGTATCCTTTTGAAAATATACATTTTCCTAATTTTCAGTTGTGTTTTTTGTTTTGTTGTGTCTTTTAAAAAAAAATAAGCGAGTGCCCTTGAAGTTTGTGGACTATGGGAGTGCAAGTCATGGACTTCTCTTTTCACTGTTGTCTGGTAATTGCTTGGTTCTTCTCCTCATATGTTAGTTTTCTCCCAGAGGCTTTTAATTGAAGAGAAGGTGAACAGCAGGTGGTTCACGTGGCATTTCATTAGGCTGTTTGATTGTTTTTGACACCTCTTTGGAAGAATATACTTCATTACCATGCAAATAGAACTAGCCTCTCTTCCAAAGCTAATTGCCATATAACAACATTAGCAACATTTAAATTAGGACGGCAAAGTGCATCAAAACAAAGTAAAGTATTTTTGCTTTCATTCATATTCAATTCTGTTACACAGTAGGATTAATGAAATGTATATAAATACATCCCATTCACCAAAATCCTTCTACCCCTCCCATTTATTATGTTTTTTTGTAAAATATCAGCAGAATATTAGGTACTGAACAAACATTGAGCACATTCACATCTTTTTATGCATGGAAGTCTATCAAACAAATCAGGAATTATTAGTATTGCTACAAGACATAAGTAGTTGATTCAATTAAGTTCAGTTACTTAGCCACGTTCTAAAAGAGAATTCGGCTTAGGTTGCATGAAGTTTTTTCATTATGATAAAAATAAATCAAGATTATCTAATTTGGTCAGATTTGGATACAGTTTTTATTTTCCTTCAGAAAAAGTGACTCCTGGGGTGTGATTTCGACCAGTTTGATGTTATTGTCTGAGAATGTCAAATTGGTTATGCTGCTGCAGTAGTTACATTCATTTTGGCAGTGTTAGTTGAGAAGCATAGTACTTTCCAGTCTATATGCTTTCTGCAAACAATTGTCTTTCAGATATTGAAACTTAAATTATTCCCTCAGTTGTTTGGATTTGTGTACACAGGGAGAAATTCACATAAAAGGAAGCACTTTTTGCTTGCACCACATCCTCCAGCTTCTTTAAAAAAAATCTGCTTTCACCTTTAAGAGTCATTTCACATTCATGTTGTGTGAATAGGACATGAACCCTGCATATCATATTTGATGGAGTGATGGATATTTATCAGTGATATAGAAAAAGGAGAAATTTCTGTATTTGACTGAATTGGTTTGAATTATTTTCAAGTTTGTTCTGGTCTGATATAGCTAATATGTAAATTCATTTCTAGAGTCCCTAGGTCTTCGCAGTAAAGTATTGCGTAACATCGAGAAGCTGAGAAATGAGATGGAGTCAGCCTGTCTGGGAATACCTGATGAATTCCTGTGCCCCATAACAAGAGAGCTTATGAAAGAGCCAGTCATTGCTGCAGGTAGGCTATCCTTCTCTCTTCAATATCTAAGAGCAAAATAAAGCCTCATCTGTTAATGAAGATGTATATTTAGAACGGGGTAGACAACTGTGGAAGAATAGGGGCCCACTTTGGTCCCCAGGAAATCTTGAGAGGTCACAAAACCCACCATATTCACCTCTGGGTAAAAAAAAGGTTGTGAAGTTTGTTTTTTTGTTGTTGGGGAGGTTGCCCCAAAACCCGCTAGAGAGTTTGGGAGTATTATCACCATGTTTTGGGACCTTCCTGTGACATTTTAGCCAGGAGAGGCCTTTTTTGAACAACTGGTAGTCAACAAAAGTAGCCTCCTTTTTCAGCAAAAGGCTTCTCCAAGGCCTGTATTGGCCTGGGGGCAAAATATAGAGGAAATGCCCTTGCACCTCCTAGAGGCCATTTTAGAGCACTGGTCTATCACCTTCATAAACCCAGTTAACGGCAACAAGAAGCAGAGCTGAGTGTCATCGGCATCTTGATAGCATCCCATCTGCAGTCTTTGCTCTGACCCTGCACACAAAGCAACAAGAGGAGGAAAGCAGCCATGCTTTTGCTGCTTCTCTCTTGTCCCCAAGTAGTAATGGGTGGGAGAGTCCCTATGTGAAACAGATTGCTGAAACTTATGAGGAAGGAAATGGCTGTTACAAATCAAAGATGTCTTTTCGTCCTCTCCACATACCTCATCTTCTTTTAATTCTTGCACAATGAGAAATACATTTTACAAGCTGTATTAGATATTAAGAGTGGAGGTATCATTGATATTTCAGTGTCTTTTATATTTTCTAATTATAGTATCAATCTTACACTAAATGTAAACATTAGGTTTCATCAAAATGTAGCTTCGCTTTAATGGACACCAGTTCCAAGCATGCAAGACATGCTTGTTTTTGCGACCATGACTTTCCACATCAAATCCATGTCTGTTCTGCAGGATTACACTGCACTCGGGGGCAGTTTATGGGGATACTGACCTAAGCTGGTTGCGGGAAGCTGTAAGAACTGTTTTACTCCACCTTATATGACCAGAGGTGCTTTCCACTAAGCCAAAGCCATAATTGGTTATACCCTATTATAAATCACTATTATTTTGAAAACTAGGGGTGAAAAGCATGTAGCATCCAAATAAATGTCCATTTATCTCCAAATAAAAATGTTCAAGCTTCTGCAGAAAGCATGACTTGTATGTTAAGTAAAAAATGTATTTTAGAAAAATTGTCCAGGCAATCATTATTTTTAGCAGTTCTGAATAAGTGCCTATTAAAATGCAGATTGTCAACTACACTTTATTGCCACATCACTGTTTTGTGTGCTTGTGTTTTATATAAGAAAGACATGTCATCACAAGGGACCTTACATAACACTTGTGATGATTCCTCTGATAGATTTGCAATGCACTTTGGTGAAAAAATCTTAAAGCCACTATTAAAATGAGCCAGCTTGGTGTAGTGACTTGAGTGTTGGACTATGACTCTGTAGACCAGGGTTCGAATCCCAGCTGAGCCATGAAGTCCACTGTATGGCCTTGGGCATGTCACATGCTCTCAGCCTCAGAGGAAGGCAATGGTAAACTAATTTTGCCAAGAAAACCCCATGATAGGTTTGCCTTAGGGTTGCCATAAGTCAACAACAATTAAAATGATAGAATAGATATGCTGAGAATCACTTGAGTAAACACTTGGAAAAGTATGGCTGGCAATGAGTTTATTCACAGAAAACAGTGACCTTTTTCATCAGTCAAAAGTGTTAAAATCATACAGGAAGGAAAAAATGATGTTAGTCACAGGTCTGCATTTTGTTAAGATATTGTTGTACTCAGTTCAGATGGCATGAAGGGGTAATGATGCAGGCAGGCTCCTCCTCTTCCTGGTTATGTGGGTACTCAAGAGATTCTTAAACTCCATGAAATAAAATTTAAATTTCATTACCAAGACAAAAAGCTACTCCCTTTGAGATCCAGTTTGTCTCCATCCTTTTGTGAAGCTACAAGCCCCTTTGTTTGCCAACAGGGCTTTCCCTAGATATGTTTGTTTGTAGATGTCCATATGCAAATAGAAACTCCCTATTCAAAGGAGTTTCCAGTCAAATTTTACCAATAGTAGAGTCAGTAGAGGGAAGGCTTAGCAAACCCACACTTTGCAAGGTGTGTCTTTGATAAATGCTTGTAAACACTTGTATCATCCACATAAATACACATCATTGGTCAAACAACTATCATAGTTCAGTTTGGTGTATGCACAATTGCAAATCCAAGTTTGCTTTGGCCTCAAAAGAGGCAGCTCTGGGAGCAGTAGTGCGCACATGAATCATCTATTGGATATTCACAAGCAGATAGGAAATAGATAAAGCAGCTGCATATGTTCATATGACAAAATCCATCAAACTAGGGTGGGATGTTGCATTGCAGTGCTTCTCCAAAATTTCAGGTACCAGTGATTCTCAGCTCTGTTGCATAAAATCCCTTACCTGAGACCAGTGGTTAAACCTTTCTATAGGTTGGACATACATAATGTCCTTTCTGGATTATCTACTTTTCTAATGCAGACATTACATTTAGAGTTGTATGTTCTTTCCTTCAGTGGCTTATTTATTTGACATCACTGAGACAGAAACTTTGGTGAATCTATTGATTGTAACATCCAACAAATACAGAAAGTAGTTTGTGGAGTAGCCCATGCTAGGTGTTTTTTTTTTAAAAGAAAAAAAGATAAATGGTTTCTGCTAAATCTTTGCATGAGTACTTCCTGATGGTCCAACCCACTTGAAATATGCTACACAAGCAAAGTACTCATTCTTCACTTGATGTTTGATAGGCATCTGAACACTGTTTAGTCCCAAGTGGGGTGCACACACACTCTGTTAGTAGGATTTACTTCCTTATTGGTTGAGCAGCAGATTCAGTGGGTCTAGGGTTCAAGCCAACATTTATTTAGCAGAAAAGTCAACACAGTTAATATCTTTGAGCTGAAATACAGATAAAAAGGTGCTCATAAGTTCCCAAGTGGTTGTCATTTCTGTGATTTGTGGTTTTTTTAAAAAAATATTTTTCTCTGTTGTATTAAGCTTACAATCTGAATGTGAAGCTTTTCATTTTGTTCTGTTAAGCATCTTTCTAAAATTTGTTTTTAAAGTTAGGCTTGTTTCGTAATACAGTACTTATGCGTTTTCAGAAATGTTTTCAATTCTCTCTTCAGATGGCTATTCTTATGAAAAAGAAGCAATGGAAAACTGGATCATTAAAAAAAGGCACTCCAGTCCTATGACAAATCTCCCTCTTCAGAGACTTGTACTTACGCCAAACCGAAGTTTGAAAATGGCTATCAATCGTTGGTTAGAAACTCATCCAAAATATAATGAAAACCCATCATCGTAAAAAATGATTGAGCTTTTTTTTTAATGAATGGAAATGAAGCTGGACCATAGGTATATGAAATCAAGTCAGTTATAAGCTCCTTGAACTTTATAAATGAAGTACCTTGACAAAGAACAAAAACCAGATATCACGATTTGTAATTTCTAAGAGTTTAGATAGGGGTTTTTTTTTACACTTAAGTTTATACTCCTATACATTTACCTAGGCTTTACTCAGCTTGGTGGGATTTGCCCCTGAACAGGGCTGTATGCATAGGGCTATACTCTTAAGCAATATGCTGGATCATAGTTGATAAGAATGCAAATTACACTCATGGCTCCTATGCATTTAACAACTAAGTACTTTGATGTATGTACTGGCATCTAATGTGAATTACTGGAAGAAAGAGGTTTTTTTTAAAAAAAGTTTAATTTTCATGGAATCCTGTGTAAGTTAATAAAGTATTAATTGAAAAATATTGTTTCAAAATTAAGTTTTATTGGGAAGGGATAAGACTCTCATGTCCCCTTATAGTTCAGCACATTGACCCCTTGTAGGATTTAAGTGCTTCATCCTCAGTGGTTTAAGTGGCAATCCTGTGTTCTGACTAGGCAGGCAAAGAACTGGACTCCGAAAAGCTTGCATGTCCTCCTTACAAGTGGCACAGGGTCCTAGTCAGAAAGGAGTAGCAGCATTACTCATGCTCAAGAGACAGCATTGACAATGTTTCTTTAATTAGCTCTCACATACTATCTTCAGTGAAGCGTAATCAAGAACTAAATGGCAAACCCATCAAACCAGGCAGAGTAGAATAATTAAATGAGCAAGTTATCACCAGTGATATTTTACACAACTGTGATGGCCATTAATACATTCTTCAGGTTTCAAAATGCAACGACTGTACAAGGAGTAAGCAGGTCAATGAAAATCTGACATGTGGTGATAATAAAGACCACCAGAGGGCCAGGACCAAACAAATCACTGAATATGAATTGAAACAGTAGGGCATGAATACAGAACTTGCTCATGTATGCTCACTTTTGGACAGTAACTCAAATGCAGTGTATTGCACTTTTTAAATATGTAGTCATTCCTGACTAAAGATATTAACGATGACCTGCATTGTCTGTGTTGTACTAGCAAAGAATCATATAGTACTCAACTAGAAACTACTGTATATTAATAATTTTTTTTATTTCATATGGGAAAAATACAGTAGCTGTGCAAAAAAATAGATCTACAGAACAAGAGAATAAAATAAGATTTTACAAATACCAAGAGAAACAATAAATAAGCTAGAGAATAACAGTTCATTTCAAAATTGCAAATTCTTTTATGGTTTTTATTTTTAAAAAATCATGCGAGAATGCTATAATAATGTACATACATATTGTACACAGAGGAGTTATTGTTAAAAGGGCAACAGACTACTCCAGCTTATATATAATCTCAACCTTTGTTACTTACAGGAATATCCCTCACAAACTAGTCGTCTCAAAAACATTCTTGTAATTTATAAAAGCATTTCTCACTGAGGAAAAGTATCAGATGTCCTTCCTATAAAAAATGCACATACTATACCACTCTCCCAGATCTTCATTGTTTATAAAAACAATAGCAACACTTGCAACCCTCTTCCTTATTCTCCATCTTGTAGTGACATAGCACCTCAAAATGTGTTTTAGATAAACTATGTAAAGTGCTGTTTATATGTTGTTAACATGTTATAATCTTATATTACTCAGTGCAATAACCAGGATGTTGAACAAAATGCATGCAAAACCCCATGTAAGTCACTTCCTGCCTGGTAATAACTAAAGTCAATGACAGCCAGATAACAGAATCAAACGGGTCTGCAGAATAATTTGCACAGATGTGATAGACTTCCTGAAGTGACACCTGCATCCTTGTAAAGCAGAAAGAATAAATATTTCCTGAAAAGAAAAAAAAAATTATGGACAGATCTGCATCCCACCACTGTGTATGAATTAATTTTAAACAATCACATAATATACTGACTGTACAAAGCACAATTCAATACATGTTTGCTCAGACATAAGTCCCACTGAGTTCAATGGAACTTAGTCTAAAATAAGTGTAAAAAGGGTTGCAGCCTTTTCCACCATTCACCTTAAAAAAAAAAAAGAAGAAGACTTAACTTGGAATACTGACCAATCTAATTAGGCAGTCTTGAATCTTCTAAGAAAGTTTTCCAACAAATGATGGACTTCATCTGCTACTGTATAAAAAAAGAGCTTAAGAATGTAATGGGTGACCACTACCTGTTAATACTTCCAGTCATCCTAGTCTGCCTGATAAAGATTCAAGAAGTGGCTGAATGATCATTTTTTCATAATACGCTCTGTAAAGTATTAGCGGTTAATATCAGTAATGTTATCTGCCACTATGCACTAAGTTTTACAACCAAAGAGACATGGTTTATCCCTAATATTAGTTTGTGAAAATAAAACAGCTACAACCGTTCACACGTTGGACTCTACAAACGATCGCTTTGGCTTTGTAGAAGTGATGTGACTCGATGTGTTAAGCTGAGAGTGCTGTTTAGAGAGAACTTCCTGGTACAAATGAGCCACTGGCTTAGCTATCCTGCCATCTTGGGCACTGGCAGATGCTTGGCACTTCAGTTCCTCAAGTTCTTTACACTGAGTCCCATTCTGGATACTCTCTCCTTGTATTACAATGGAAGAAGGGAAATTTACAGTTTGATAGGCAGAACTGCCTGGCTGTTTGGCAGAGAATTGCTCACAGCTCGAAGACAGAATTGCCCCAGCACTTTTTAGGAACACTTCAGCAGGTTGGCCATGCCAACTTCGATTGGATGGATTTGTCATCAGCATCTGCTGTTGCTGCTGCTGGAACCGTACAGTTTTATCCATGATCCCCATGAAGGGAGTATTGCGAGGCCTATGTTCTGCCGATCCACTCTGACCTTGGCCAACTTTGTTTTCCTTCAGCCGAATGTCTGGGCCTTTCATGTTCTCAGAGAAACTACTGCTTGAAGACAAGCTGCTTGTTGAGCTGGAAGGTACCATGCTGACAGAAAGTGGACCAGGGCAGAGAGAGCTTTGCTGCCTTAACTCGCCAGTTCCTTGAGCTAGTGGTGGACCTCCTTTTTCCAGATTTGGAGGCATGTGGACAGCTAGCCTCTCATGTGTTTTGGACTTACTCATGAAAGAGTAAGAAGATCCTTTGTCACCATGCTGCACATAAGGAACCTGGACAGCTGTTAGTCTTTCGCTAAATAGTGCAGAGTTACTGCCTGAAGTAACACCTGCTGACATCGTGTTTGGCCCTTCGAAATGCTGATTTTTATTGTTGTTTGGGTTTGAGAGATGTCTGGAGGCCACAGGGCTTGGTGGAAGATATTGAATGGGCTGAGTCTTTGTCCCAGTTTGGCCAGATCCTGTCCTTGCCCCAGACTGGATAGAGTTCAGGTGCTGGTTGGTTTTTACTATCTGGGCTTGTTTTGTGGGCTGCATGGTCAAGCCAGGCTCTCTTAGGTATTTATTCCCTGCTCTGTTTGGTGGGGATATTGGCCTAAATTTCTGCTGGCTGCCTTCTTGAGGGTTTCTGCTGCAGGTTAAAGCAGCTTGGGGGACAGGAAGCCTCTGTGTGGATGGACCAGCCTCCTCTTCATGCAAAAATTCCTCCTCTTCTATCTCTTCTAGGCTAAAGTGATCCTGGACGAGGGCTTCCGCTTCATTGTCAGAATCATTGCTCTGTTGCATTGGCAGAGCACATGGCTGCTTCTGTTGCTGTGTTCTCTGGAGTTGTTTGCACTCCTCTTCAACTCGGCCTAACAGCCTCTTTATTTCTTGGTTACCAGGGCACAGTTTTATGGCTTCTCGAAGATCACTGAGGGCTGCGTGAAATTGCCTGAATGGGAGGGGGGAAATAAATTCAATTAAATCAATTACAATTTAACTAGTACATACCAAGAAGCATGTGTCTCAGAAGCTTGTTCCTATATTACACCACCACCTTTTCCTTTCTCGTTTTGTATGATAAACCTCACACATTTTCTACAGTACCTCAGAAGTCCTTAAAAGAAGTGATAGAGAAAGCCTTAAGGGCCACTAAAGGTTAATAATTTTGAGTAGCATCTCTGGCAGAGAAAAGTGGGGCCAAGGCTGTTCCCAAGCACCCTAAAATAAATGTTCCCCAAACACTTCCCATCACTTCCTGTTCACAAAAAGAGAAAAGAGCGAGAGGCCTCCATCTAAAATAGTCTAGTGGTCCAGTGAAATCAAAATGTGGCAAAATTGTTCCTATATCCTAGGGTCATTGGAAAAGTCTAATTTTTTAAACTGAGGGCAATGTAGACCCCAACAGTTACCCATCCCTGGTCTACGGCTTGCATTCTAGTTGTTGATGTGTACTTGCAAATCATTTTGAACTTGCACTATCATGCTATTTCCTTGGCAAGATTTGTTCAGAAGAAGTTTGCCAATACCATCCACTGAGTCTGAGAGAGTGTGGCCTGCCTAAGATCATCCAGTGGTCTTCCATGGTCAAGCAGAGATTTGAACCCTGGTCTCTCAGAGTCCTAATCCAACATTCAAACCACTACACTATGCTGGTATCCTATTAGCTAGTCGCAAATATAGGAAACTCATTGAATCAAGTGTTGAATGTTGAATTCAATGAGTCTACTGTAGTTAGAACTTAACAGTCAGATTCAGTTCTTTGTTCCTGTTCTTTTCTCCTACATTTAAAGGGTGATGGGAACATTAGCACAGAGCTGTGAAATGCTTCCTCTTCCCAGGGATGGCAGCTGCTCCCAGCGTATCCATATCTTCAGCAGGATTCATTCTATACTTGCAAACACTGTCCTTGCACTACAGCGAGACTGTAGTTTCCACCAACCTAAACATTACCAACACAGTGATCATGGAATTAATAAGAAAAGTGATGGGCACAGGTTAGGACAGAAATGGCAAATTCTTTCCTGTCTTGTCAAAAAATAACAGGAGGAAATAACGAAGGGCATCTAAGCTTACATGGGACCAAGGCTGCTTCCTAATGACTATTCAAAAGATTAAGCTAACACATCCTCCATGAACATTACCATGATAAATTATTGCTGAAAATTGGCTGTCAGTACCTGCTGTTCCTCTTGGCTCTTGCTCTAGCATAATATGCTTCATAGGACGTGGGTTTGATATCAAGTGCTTTGGTAGCAAACTCCTCTGCCATGCCAAAGTCCTGCCAGAAAAAGAAATAAATATTTCAAATCTTGGCATATTTATTTCAGAAAATTATTGCAATAATACAATGTGATATGGAGGAGTGACCCAGCTCTATACTTCTGTGCTGGGCAAAGTCAAATCTTCACAGCCAATTCCTGATTACACTTCTGCTGAGTACTCTGTGCCTCTGTATTGTAACTGCTGTGCTTTGATCAAAGCATGTCTGTAAAGAAATGCATTGCCATCATTGCAACTGCAGTACTGCTGTTGCACATTGTTCAGTGGGTTTTAGAGAGTAGTGAATTTTCTTGGATGGTGGTGGACTCTCCTTCTTTGGAAGCCTTTAAACAGAGACTGGCGGGCTATCTTTTTGCAAGTGTTTAGTTTTAGGCTATCTATTTGGAGTGTTTAATTCTTGCTGCTATGCAAGAGCTGGGCCAAATGGGGCCTTTCCTATGATTCTATGATGTGCATCAACATTGTTTCACATGCCTCTTGTTTAAGTTATATAATTGTACATCACAGGGGCTTGAAAGCTACACATCCAGACACTTGAAGAGGCAACTCCCAACTCAGGACATGTGACATCACTGCCATTTGCTACAAGAGGAAAAAAACATGTGAAAACTTACATTTGTTTTTCTACGGCATCTTGACAGGCTCAGATATAAGGAAACCCGGAGTTCATTGAAAGCTTTCATTTCTTCTCCAAAGCTCTCTCGAGGAAACTTCCGTAAGGCATACTGGTACCGCTGTGCTGCCTCCTTCATCTTCCCTTTCTGCAAGGTCAAAAGCAGAGAAATTTGTGTTTGATTTGTAAATGCTTTTTTTAAAAATTGACATATTAACAGTTGCCAACTTTTTTTAAAAAAAAATCCAGAATGTTGGATTTTATAGTAAAAAAGACAATAATGCTTATTCAGACATGTCACTAAGAAAATATTTATGTTAGCTCATGCAGTTTCAATGCCAAGAGGTTTTTATAATATATACAGAGAATAGCACAGTGTTTGGAACTGAAACCTGATGTGGAATGTAAATATTGTAGATTAAATTGCAGAGAATTTTAAAGATCTGTTATTGTTGTTTCCGACTTATGACGTTTTCTTGGCAAGGGTTTTTCAGAGGAAGTTTGCCTTTGCTTTCCTCTGAGGCTGAGAGTGACTTGCCCAATGGTTGAGCAAGGATTTGAACCCTCGTTTCCAGAGTTGTAGTCCAACACTCAGACCACTACACCATACTGGCTCTTAAATACTGTATAAGTATCTACTGACAAATGTTTTATTGTAATGAACTGTAATCCTGTATTGTTTTGGAACTTCATCAAATTTATGAAGTACCATAGAGAACCTGGGAATCTCTAGCTTCTCTTGCATGCATGAGGGAAAACAAGCAGTCATCTTCCCCCAAGCAGATCTCCACTCTGACAGCAGGTCACTGGGATCTTGGTCTACTATTTACTTTGACTTGTATTTCAAAGAGTATCTCAATTAGAACTCAGATCAACTACTTACTTAAAAAACAACACTGTAAGGATAATAACATGCCTACGTATATACTCAACTATAAGTCAAGAAATCTATGCCCAAATATTGGCCCTAACATCTGGGGTCGAATTATACACAGGTCAATACAGTTACCATGGCTTGAGATTGACTGGAAGACAGTTAACAACAACAACAA
This sequence comes from Sceloporus undulatus, assembly GCF_019175285.1. Lineage (NCBI taxonomy): Eukaryota > Metazoa > Chordata > Lepidosauria > Squamata > Phrynosomatidae > Sceloporus > Sceloporus undulatus. The sequence continues at coordinate 216,883,654 of NC_056522.1, forward strand.
CAAACAGTAATAATGCTCATAAAGCTCCTTTAAAAAATAGCCCTGATGTCCCAATCTCCGTGCCTCGGCAGTGCTTGCTGAAAGAGCTGCGAGGCACCAGTGTGAGTGTGCATGTAGTGATTCCCTTCTCAATCCTATCTCCAAACTTTTCTTTCTACTCTTTGCATTTCCGCATTTTCCCTCCGTTTGCAAGCTGATCTCCAAACCTTGCCTCTTCTTTGCATTTCTCCATTTGCAAGCTGATCTCCAAAGCTTGCCTCCTCTTTGCATTTCCCCTCCGCTTGGAAGCTGATCTCCAAACCACCTCCTCCACCACCACCACCTCCTCCTCCCATTTCCTCTGAAAACCAAGCTTCTATTTTTCCCTCTCCACTTCCACTTTGAAGGCAATTTTAAAATCTGTCTCCTAAATTCTGCCCTCGACTTACCCACGGGGCATACCAAAATCCAAAATTTTGATCCTAAAACCTTCCCTTGACTTATACATGAGGTCGACTTGTACACAAGTATATACGGTACATAAAAAGGAAAGGGGGAGGAAAGGTGAAAAGAAGAATCTAGCAACACCTTTTGAGACTTAAGTGCTTTATTTTATTTTCAAGCCAATGGGGCTTAAATATAAGCGAAACACCGTTTTTGTAAGGGGAGGGGGGTCTGAAACAGATCCCCGCAAAAAAGGAGGGGCGACTGTATATTGAAAGTGGTGTCTTTGCTAAACAAAACTAAACAAGATAAATAAGGAATTTTCTCCAAAATGCTTGTGTGGTTGTGAGGGCAAAGGTGCAATACTTCCTGTGTAGTTCAACTGCCCAAAAGATTGACTGCTTTGTATTCAGTTCTTGGGGATGGCATCATTCCCTCTTTCAGCACATGCACAAAAAGCTAGATCTGTCCAAAAGAAAATAATGGTGACAGAGTATCCCTATCCAGAAGGCTGGATTATATTCTGAGGAATCCTGGTGCATGGTTGCTAAGAGTGTGACTGCAGGTGCCACCACCATCAGAAAAATGGTTACAATATGAGCCTCTTATTTTACTTACATTTGAAGTTACAGTTTATTTATTTGTATCTTGCTTTCTCCAGACTTGAAGATGATTTGTACCGTACTGTATGTCTAAACTAACATTTTAAGGTTGCAATCCAACAAACATTCAACCTTGAATGAACCCAGATATTTAGCAAACTGCTGTCTCCGACTGTCATGTAACAGTTTAGCAAGACAACACCCAAATCTCAATCCTATAAGCAATAGCAAAGAGCACCTACTTTGTACATTATGTTTCCTTCTTCAATTAGCTTTTGCAGAAGAATAATCAGAATATCAGGTTTAGAAGTAGCCATGGCCCATGCCGCGTTTCCTGAAATTTAGAATATTCACATTTATTCACATTTCTGCTAATAACACGCAACTTTTCAAATGAAATTTAATAAATGTATAATATAATTCATATTCTGCACTGAATTTCATCTGCTTTAAACAATGGAGTACCAAAGTGCTCAAAAGAATAACCTTTTTAAAGAATGTACACTATCACATTTAATAGCAACAACTTCTGTAGACCCAAATTACTACTCAAATATTACTAATGACACTACCTTTAAAATTATAAGCATGAACACATGACTCATTAATCTGCTGCTCTGGTTGTTGCTATTTCAACATTTGTAAGGAGACTTGGGGCAGTCGAAGGCTTTCATGGTCAGCATCCATAGTTTTTTGTGGGGTTTTCGGGCTATGTGGCCATGTTCTAGACGAGTTTATTCCTGACATTTCACCAGCAGAGGATGCCAGCCACAGATGCTTGCGAAACATCAGGAATAAACTCTTCTAGAACATGGCCACATAGCCCAAAAAACCTACAAAAAACTATATACTTGGGGCATATCCACATTACAGCACTTTGATGGCACTTTAGCTGTCATGGTTCCATCCTATGGAATCCTAAGATTTGTAGTTTGGTGAGGTATTTAGAATTCTCTGCTGAAGTTTAGGTTACTGCAGTAGAGCTTTATAAGCAGCACATCAAACTGCATATCCCAGGATTCCACAGTACCAAGCTACAACTGTTGAAGTGGTATTGAAGTGCTACAATTGTGCAGTGTGAATGCAGGCTTCAATTACTATATTTAAAAGCAAATAGAAGTTGAACTGCTAGGAAATATATGATCTTTTTTGTTGCACATATTTATGATCACCAATCTATTTTATACAGCAGTATGCTATGGAAGGGATTTAATTTTTTTATTATTATTTTTTGTATAAGCAATAACTTTTTTAAAAAAAGTTTTATTTATGTTTTCACTGACCTAATTTGGCTCCTTTTCTCAGAAGTGTGACAACTACTGATGTATTTCGACATCCAATTGCTCTGTCCAGTGGGCGCATCCCACTATTGTCAACATGTTCAATAACTGCCCCCTTCTCCACTAAATATTGCACCTATGTATGATAAATTAGAAGAGTGATTGAGAAAAAAATAAAATACATTTGTATAACAGTGAATACAGTTCGCCACAAACATCTTCTGCACCAGCTTCATTAAATTAATACACTGTTGAACTGTCTTTCCTTTTGTTCTCCAGCTTGCCTATAAGTTCCAAGATCAATTACTGTCCATTCCTGTCTTGGTAATCAAGCAGACACTCCAGGTATAAGTGCTAACAAGTCAGAAAGTTTTTAATCATTCTTACAAATTCTTGCCAATGACTTGAGTGAATTTGTAAAACCTTTAATTCTCCTCTTAATCTGAATGGTTTGTTAATGCTCAAATATATGCATACTTATTGGTGTTTTAGGACTTTTTCCAGTCAAGAAATCTTGTTCACGTCACAGTAGAACAATGTAATGTCTCTATAAGATAGTAGTTATTTTTGATCCTGTACTGTATTTTGATACTCTATTCTTTTTGAAAATTTCATTATGCAACATTAATTTAACAGTCAGACCAAGTTTAGAGGTACCAACTAAAAATCAAAATAAAGGATTGTTTTCCTCAGTATTCCCTCCAGAAACACTTTCTACAAATTGAAGTAACAGTAACCCAATATTAGATGTGAGAAGAGACAGGCACAGCTCCTGCTACTACCCTGGCCTCAGAGGGAGATAAGAAGAGGCAGGCACAACTCCACCATGCCCAGGCCAAGAAACAGAAGAACCGGCAGTATCTGCTAGACTTAATCTCTCTCCCCCACTGCCATTTCCTTCTCCTTTTGTGTCATGTCTTTTTAGATTGTAAGACTGAGGGCAGGGAACAGTCAAGTTAGCAATCTATAAGTCACTCTGAAGAGCCAGATGAAATAAATACATAACAATAAATAAATTAGATGTGTCCCTACACACTTCATTAAATAAGAGTTGTTCTTTCTCTCAACCAAACATTTCTGCTGACAACATCAGATGCATGAAAAAGGGAACTTGAATTTGCTAAATTACGGTAGCATTCCAGTTGGCAGCATCAGAGTACTGTGGCTTGGTTTCAGATAGTGCAAACTTATAGCAGGCACAGGATCTGACTTGACTTACAATATCTGAGTCTCCATAGAAAGCTGCTAAATCCAAGGGTGTTCGTCCATTCTTGTCTGTCTGGTCTATTGTGGCATCTTTTTCAAGCAAATACTGGACCACACTCTTGTGGCCTTTGAGGCAAGCCCAGCTCAGCGCTGTCAAGCCTTCTTTGTCCAGCGACGAAATGTCTGCACCTAATGAAAAAGCCAAAGAAGCATTCTTTCAGAGAGAAGAACACTCTGTTAAACCAAAATGTAAATATGATAGCCTGTCTCTAAAAGTACATTGATTATTCTCTTCCATGCTCATAGAATAAAATATAATTTTAACCTGCAGTACAGATTTCAATATTAAATCATAAAACATATCTTGAGCCACTTTGGTTGTTATGCTGTCAAGATAGCTAGTTTATCTTAAAAGTACACAAAAAACGTTTTGTAAAAATCCTGAACATTCATACTACCTTTGGAGATCAGAAATTCAACTGTGCTCAGATGTCCTTCACAAGAAGCCACCATGAGTGGTGTCCTGCCTTGTTTGTCACTTAAATTTATATCAGCTCCATGTTCCAACAGAAGCTTTGCAATCTGAAAAGAAGGAACATACTCCCATCACAAAATTGTACAAGTCACTACTATGAAGAAATAAAGATTGTGGTTTTGATCCATTATCTTCGTTCCATGGCTGGAAGGGATCTTTTTGTCTATGGAAGACTTCAGAAACAGTACAGCAAACAGTTCTGGAACGATGGTGCAGGGAGTAGGCGACCATCATCAATTCAGGCCATCCTTCCTAGGGGCCATTCACATTACCTTTTAACGGTTTTGAAATCGATTCTTCCACGTGAAGTTCATATTGGGCCCGATTCTTTCACAATCCATGTCGAGGCTTGCACAAGGAAATGCCCCTTACTGCGGGTTATCGGGAATCGGGCTAAAATACGTCTTTTCTCAAAAGACCCGGGTTCTGCGAAATATGAACTTGCCCTCAATCATGATCGGGGCAAATCCAGGGAGGGATTAAGGTCAGAGGGCAGGCAGAGGTCAGAGCATTCACTCCCCTCATCCAAGGGGAGGGGGAGGAGGAAAGAGACGAAGGAAAAAGGGGGATATGGAGGCAAAGGGTGACAGGAGGCAAAAAGGGGGTCACTGACGGGGTCAATTCAGGGCAGGTCGGGGGGGGCAGAGGAGGCCAAGCCATCAGGGACCATTTCCCTTTGATTTTGATTTTTTATTATTATTTTTGGCAAAAAATGTGCATGTTTTTGGCAACAGAAATATAGATAGATAGATAGATAGATAGATAGATAGATAGATAGATAGATAGATAGATAGATAGATGGATAGATAGATGGATAGATAGATAGATAGAGGTCAGGGCGCTACAGCAAGGGAAGCCTCTGCGATCCAACAGAGACCTTTTCCCTTTGGATTTTTAAAAAAATTATTTTTCTCCATCTATGTGCATATTTTTCCTTTGGAATGACTGCTGCAATGCAAATGAATGTTACAAAACGAATGTAATGTTGCAACTTGGCAAATTGACACAGCTTTTGCTACTGTCTCTGAGGGGTAGCCTATTATTTCCTTTGGAATGACTGCTGCAATGCGAATGAATGTTACCAACCGAATGTAATGCTTCTCTTCCCAATTAAGTAAATTGGCAAACTGATATAGCTTTTGCTACTGTCTCTAAGGAATTCAGGGGTAGCCTAGGGAGAGCAAAAAAAATGCATCCTTTTCTGGCATTCAGAGGTGAGGAATTAATATTGTTGTTATTATTACCTGTGTATGAGGCATTCTGGGGTGGCAAAAAGTGGGGGATACAGAATGCATTAGCTTGCATTTTGGGGTTGAAAATGGGGCCAAGGGCAGATCATAACCTACAACACTGACCCAAATGCCCACAACACACACACACATACACACACACAAGGTTTTTAAATTTGACATGTGGTGCCTGGTCCTTTAAAAAAAGGAGGGGTGGAAAGCACACTTCTGATGCCCCTATCAGTGCTGGAAACGTCACCTATGACCATCGCGGAACTAACTTTGATTGACAGCCAGGCACCTTCACCTTAAACCCGAATTCTCCAAGAGGGCATTCGTGTTAAAATGCCCCTGATTGATAGTCAGCACTTGCTTCCAGAGAGATTCGGGAGGGTCCCCCCGAATTTGACCAGTTCATTCCAGAGCAATGCCGCCAGTGTGAATGAGGCCCTAGAAACCTACTTTGGGGTGTAGTAGGATCTCTGGAACAGAAGGGAAGGTGATTTTGAAAACTGAAAAGGAGGAAGACTTGATAATGAGCACTTCCCTGTTATGACAGGCAAAATGCTGCTCACAAAATGCTCCTGCCCATACAAAAGAAGATGGATTCAATCTAAATGTACCCACAAAGTAACAGCAGCCCATGTATGGCTTACACTCAACAAAGCAGAAATGTTTGGGTCATACACAACTACTTGCAGCATTTATACTTCTTTAATTTAGATTAATCTGTGCAACTGCTGCGTATCAGCACAATATTTTCCCTTTAGAACCACAAATCCTGTGGTACTGGGTAGCTAAGAACGCATAATCAAGAGTTGCATACTATATATACTCATGTACAAGTCGACCTCATGTATAACTTGAGGGAAGGTTTGGGGGTCAAAATAATGGATTTTGATATGAGCCATGTGTAAGTTGAGGATAGAATTTAAGAGATAGAAGGTTTTAAGATCGGGTTGGAAGTGGAGAGGAAAAAGTGGAAGCTTGGTTATCAGAGGAAATGCAAGGAAGAGGAGGAGGAGGAGTAAAGGTTTGGAGATCGGGCTGCAAATGAAGGTGAAATGGGGAAATGCAAAGAAGAGGAGGAGAGGGAAAGGTTTGAAGATTGGATTGAGAAAGGAATCACCACACACACACTCGAACTCGTGCCTCACAGCTCTTTCAGCAATCACTGCCAAGGCATGGAAAGTGGGGCACCAGGGCTGCTTTCTAAAGAACCTTTATGAGCAATATTACTGTTTGTTGTTGTTGTTGTTATTGTTGTTAACTGCCCTCCAGTCGATCTCAACCCATGGTGTCTGTATTGACCTGTATATAAATTGACTCCAGATTTTAGGGACAATTTTTGGGCATAAATTTCTCAACATAGTTGAGTATATGCAGTATTTGTGACTGCTTTGTATTCACAATCCCTATTTATCTCCTGGATTAGCGGATACATAGGGACTATGAAAGTCTCCCAGTTTCCACTTATTGGGTAGCAACTGATGCAACGAACAGGGTCTACTCCAATCACTTAGAACGTGGCTGACTGACATTTTCACCCTCACTTGTGTAAGTGCTCAAGGGGCCTGCACATGAGACTATTGACAGTTACGTATATCTAAAGTGGATCACTGTTTTCATAACCCAAAGCCCCACGTTCAATCAATGTTTTTCCAAACAGAATTGTAAAAATGCCTGCTTTCATTGAATATTATACCCCCAAAATTCCTTATTTCAAAAATTAAACTGGAATAGGCTGTTTTATTCATCAAGATTTGTCTCACCTGCCAATGTCCCTGACGAACAGCACAGAAAAGTGGAGGTATCCCTCTCCTATTAGTTCTTGTTACAAGAGCACCATATTCGAGTAATAATTTGCATACTTCCAGTTTTCCTCTCCCAGCAGCAGCAGTCAAAGCTAAAAAGAAATAGAAGATTTTAGTTTACCAGAATTAAGAGGGAATAGTTAAAGGGAGGAATTAAGCTAATAGTATTCAGTGCATTACTGTTGACTGTATTAGTTCAATACCAATTAAGTGTATTGAACTAATACAGTCAAATAATCTGAGTTCTATGTACTAAAATGTCCATATTTTCCAATGTAAGACACAAACTACAGAGTCAAGTAATGCCATTGAAACACCACCCCTCCACAATCACCTTTTAATAGGAAATTTCACTCAGAACGAATTAAAAACCTTTCTAGTCTTTCTTTAGGAAAGGCAAGTGTATAGGAAATAGACTTTCAAAAAGAAACAGACAAGGTGGGAACTGACATTGCTCAACTTGTTTCAGGATTAATATTAAAGATTTAAACTCAAAACAATTTGGAAAGTTGTCTTTTTATTCTTGAATTTGTAATTACTAGCAACTTAAAATGAAGAATAGCCAGTGTTACAGAAACAAAACAGTTGACTCTTATCTCACTATCACTCACAGTTCCTGGGCTCAAAGGGGTCACTCAAGATACAAAGACAATGTTCTCAAGTATACCATATTTGGAAATATGCAAGACTGAAAAACAGTTTGTGGTGAAGCTTAAACAAACAAGATCCTCTGCTATATGCTCTAACTGAAGAATGCTGTCCATTCTGCTGGAAAAGACCACCTCTGATTTGTCTAATATACTCTGCAACAGCATGCCCCACTCAGACTTTAAAAAATAATAATTAAATGAGCAGCTAAACAAGCAATTGATGCAAAATGGAAAACATGAGAACAACCCATGAAGGCTAGAGAAAAACTAATAATCTTTGGCAGATCTTTGGTCTATTGCCAGGAACGTTGAGAGAAGTGGTATCTTGGGGTGATAGAGAAGAAAGTTTTGGAGACAGGGTAAACACAATTACTTGGAAACTGCTGTAAGATAATATAGTAAGATAAACTGACTAATAGGTTTTGTTACATCTCATGTGGCATTTCAATAGTATTCCTGTTTCACAGGCACTACATTTAGGGGTTGGGAAGGCAGAGATAGCTTCTCTCACAATGGTGTGAAAGATTTCATTCTAGTAATAGGAGAAAGCCTCCCAACTGGTAGTGGCTGGCTATTCAGTTCTCATCTCAGGCAGGATTTTCTAGCCTTGCCTGAAGATGCCCAGGAAGTGAACCTGCGACTGTTTGCATCTGCATGCAACATACATGTTCTGCTGCTAAGCAAACTTCTTTTACCAGTGTTGGTCTTCTGAGTAAAATATAAGCATCTGCTAAAATATATATCCATTGCAAGAGCTGTGTAGTAAGACAGAATATGTTTTCCAGTCAGGCAACTTGGAAGCAAGTCTCACATATTTCAATGGGATCTATATCTAAGGAAGCCTACAGAATTGCCCAGTGTGCATCTTGTTATGGTAGGAAAACTAGCTAAATATGTGTGTTTTCTCTTACTGATCTGATGCCTCTAATGATATGAAGCAAAGATTAGCAATGCATTCACAATTTAAGAGAGAGGTGAACATCAATGTCCTCATCTAATTCCCAGTGATCTTCTAATTTGTCAACTTCAAACTATTCGATACAGCCTACAAGACTGTAGAATATCTTTGGGAACATGACCACAGTTAGTTCTAAGTAGTGCTGTGTAAATATTCCAGCCATGGGCTCAATATAATCCTTATCAAGCAACCATATTCCCTCTTAAAATAACTTCTGATGGAGGGCAGAGTTTGACAAAATTATCATTAACAGACTTTCCAAATCTGCAGGAATGTAATATTCATTACGAAAATAACTGAGGCCACAAACAAAGGAGAGTACAAGGATCAAGAATCCTGTTGGTGACGTATGTAGCTATAACAGGGATATACCCACATATATTCTTTTTTAGAAGGAGATATCCAGTACCTCCTCATGCAAGGCCACCAGGGTGCTCAACAACTGGGGAAGCTAGGTGCATATGTGCTGCCAGTGAAAGGTGTGGGGCAGCACCACCTCCAACACACCTCTCACTGGCAGCACATGTGCACCTAGCTTCTCCGGGCTGCTGTAGAGCCTGCCCTTTCTTTCCTCCGTGCTCCAGAGGAGCTCAAATGGGCCTGGGTGAACCAGTAGCTGGCAAGATGGAGCTACGCCTTGCACATCCCCACACCTAATTGTTGTTGCATACCAGGCAAAGCAGCCAGGCAGAGGGAGCCGTCTCAGCAATCTTTTGTAAGTATGATGGCAGAAACCTAGGCTCCACCAGTGTCATGCAGGATCTCAGCTACTGTTTTCAAAACAGAAACAGTAAATATGGAAAGGGATAGAGATATATGAGTAGACAGAGTAACTGTGAGAAAATGTGTCTGTTCTGTAGCTGTGCATGAAAGACAAAAGGGTTTGCATGTTGTGTGCACATTAGAATCAGAGTTGGAAGAGACCACAAGGGCCATCCAGTTCAACCCCCTGCCATGCAGGAAACCACAACTATTAGGCACACAGTAACACTGTATTGCTGTGGTTTTATCTTCTAACCCCTTGAAGTAAGAGCATTGGGATACAGAGAAATTGGGGCCAGGAGGGGAGTTAATATTTCTTCTGAGTACATATAGTACCACTGAGTATCCTCCCATTCCAGCAAACAGTGCACATTTGACCTCGCAAACACAGGTTGTGGAGATAATTTTGCACCCTAATGCTAACTCTAAAACACAGTGATGCCTTTTCTTCATGTTCAGTATGCTACATTCCTTTAAAAAAATAAAATAAAATTCTTGACAGAGGATAGATACACTATCTCCCTGCTTTCAGGCCACAGAAACATTAGAATTTAGGCGCGTTACAGACCGCCCAGAAGGGTTGGTCTGCCGCCACTGCCATTTGCAGCACGGAGGAGCCCCAGCGTCCAAACCATGAGGCTCCTCCGTGCTGCAAATAAGAAGCACCAAAATGGTGCTTCTCTTTGCGGCGCGGATATGACGATGCGAGGCGACAATGGCGCACCTGCAGCGTCATATGCGCCGTGCGACGTGCGGACACAGCACATCTGTTACATAAAGATGGTGGCCCCCATGTGGAATGGGCACCACCATTTTGTACGGACTCGGTCCGTATTAGGGTTAGGGGCGTCCAGAAGGGATGTCCCTTTCTAACCCTAATACGGACCCAGTCTGTACTTTATGCCTGTCTGTAACGGGCCTTAATTATATTCAGGGGTCAAGATAACACTGGCATTTAAATATATGCAAAGGCTACATAAGCTTCATTTATCCAAATAAATTTCCATACTTCTCTTCCCACCAAGACTCAGAACAAAATGAGTATTATACATGTCAAAAAAGCAAGAAAGTCAAACACAGGAAGCAAATGTGCATTACCACAGAATGTTTTTAAATATACTGTAATGTTTTTTCCTAATACAGACCAGAAAGTGACAGAACAACATTAAAGAGTTAAGTCCTCCATTTATGCTCTTGGAGTTTTAGTATACAGTATATACTACATAGCTGAACTCTGAACCATCAATGCCACATTTGAATGTACACCATACAGCCAAACTGGTCACTAGAGGTATTTTCACGACTAAATCTTGACACGGATAGATCGTTAGAATAGGTCATAAAAATATATTAACAGACCAGGATCAGATTTTCAATACATTAACTAAGCCTCTTGACATGGGCCTGCCACTTTATCCAATTTGACTGCTAACAAAAGCGTCAGCTATTTGGCTGTGATACGCATTGCTCCAAACCCACACTTATTGCCCAACTACTCTCCTTGAATGATCTATATGTTCTTGCATTGGAAAAGAAAAGAAAAAAATCTCACTCACACACATACCTGTTTCTCCCCACAGTGTATCCGTTTCATTGATGTCAATTTTAGGCTCCTTTTCAAGCCTTATAAGAAAATGAACCACCTGACAAGGGGAGGAAAATATTAATCAGAAGCTAATTGAAAACAAACCAAGGACAGCCACACATTCAGACAGTCATGGGACTTGACTTTCTGTAGAACTTCATTAGTGGTGAATGATGCCTGTGTATGCAGTGAATTTAAACAAACAGAGCATGGCTACTTACCATGAAGTTTCCTTTTCTACAGTAGTGGGGAGGGGATCCTTATAACGAGTCTTGCTTGTTCAACACACTTCCAGGCCAGGGTTTAATAGCCATCAATCAATTTCTCCACCTTAAGTAGGAGAGCTAACCCTTCCTCCCAGTGACAGCATAACAAGTTCCAGACCAAAAAAGGGTATGAAACACAAGAGAACACAACCAGCAACAGAACCAAAGCCCAACAGACACAGCAATTACCCACCAACAAGAGTGAAAAGGATTTCCTCCCCACTACTGCAGTAGGGAAACTTTCACCACAAGTGCCAATGTTCCACTTTCCTGCAGTGTGAGAAGGGGATCCCTATGACGGGAAACACTTAAGCAGTCATCCTACTTGGGCAGGAAAACTGTGAAAAAATATACCTACAGAAACATCACCTTCTGCAAAACACATCTACTAAAAGCCACATTTACAGATGCAAATTTGTCAATCCTATAATGTCATACAGTGGGCCCTTGGTATACTCTGGGGTTTGGTTCCAAGACACCCCCCCCCCATGGATAACAAAATCCATGAATGCTCAAGTCCCATTAAATATAATGGCATGGTAAAATGGTGTCCCTTATATAAACTGGAAAAGATATATACCCACTTTTTCCAGGCAAGCATTCTCTGAAGATGCCAGTGACAGATGCTGGCGAAATATCAGGAAGAAAAACTTCTAGGACATGGCCCAAAAAAACCCACAAAAAATTATGGAAAATCAAGGTTTGCTATTTGGAATTTATACTTTTTTAAAAAATATTTTCAAGCTGTGGATGCTTGAATCTGTGGATAAAAAAATCCATGGATAAGAAAAGCCAACCATATAAAGGACAATGGAGAAACCCAAGTATCTGGCTTGCAAATATCTTTCAAGGAAGCAGCTGTGAAAAAGGCAACACAAGTGCCTGTATCCTCTCAGGAACACTAAAAAAAACTATGAGAACATGCCAATTCAATAAAAGAGTCTCAGATTCACCTCACCTCCTGAGGTGAATTGCTAAGTCTCAGCCACAAGGAGGCCTCCAAAAGTTCTTTATAAATGATTGGTTGCTGGAGTGTTGCAACAGCCCTGCCCTAATCTATGCAAAGCAAGACAGAACTGGAGGAAGTGGGGTTAGGGGCTAATTCTCATTTAAGGCTGAGAAATTGACTGATAATTATTAAGCCATGGCTTGGAAGTGTGTGGAAGGAACAAGACACCATAAGGATCCCCTCCCCACATTGAAAAAAAAAAGGATTTAATACATATCAACATATCATTTGGTGTGATAGCACTACTTGGCATAGGAAAGGTGTATTATAGGTTTCAGACATTTAGAAGACAAAATATACCCAAATTAATGGTCAGAAATCAATATAATTCTTAATTCATGGTTATGTGGTAAAATATCTTAAAACAATTCCTCAGGACACAAAAATAATAGTGCAATCAACAAAAGGATGAAAAAAAGCAAACAAATTTGCTACCAGTAATGTCAGAAATATTTGTCAGAATTCTATGTTATCTGTAATCAGAGCCAAATATTTTAAATTTTAGAGATTTCTTTTTATGTAAGTTTTAACTTTGTATAGTTTTTTTAAAACAGATTTCTTTTTATGTAAGTTTTAACTACGTATGGCTTTTTTCTTTTATCTTATAATCTTTGAAATGGTCTGGAGACTTATTCAATAAAGATGTATTCTGAGTATATGTTATGTTATGTTACGTAACTTTACACATACATGAAGGCGTACGGCCCAACAGGATTTTGGTGAATGATTGTTAAGAATTAAAGAGAAACACTCTCATGTTGAGGAACATGAAATTGTAACTGTCTTCTGCACTCTATTAAGGAAAATATTTTTAAGGAGAGATAAAGTTGAAAAAAATTGACTTTAATCTTTTATTTTATTTTATTATTTCTACAGCAAAGTCTGTCTGTCACCATACCAGCAACCAGTGCAGAATTCAGCAGTGTTATGAAAATACTGTTGCAAAACAACACAGGCTAAATGTTTGCAAACTGAGATTAATTATAGAGAGAAATAAATATATTAGCATGGGTTTTGCATCTTTTCAGACAAATGGGGAAGGTACAAATGCATTTCAAGAAATTAATAATTGTCAAGTACTCCATTATGGCAACATGTCTCTTTATAGCTACAGTGTCAAGACAGAAATCCTACTGCGGTTTTGCATCTCTCAAATACAGGCTTTGCAAGAACTACAGTAGCATTCTGTTTGAAGCATGTGGAGCAGAAAACCCCACCAAGCAGGCTGGGATCATCACACACCAACGCCTTACAATACCAGAACTTTTCTCATAGTTAGGAATACAATTGCTCTACTGATACACAAAAGCTGTAACAGGGGAAATGAGAGATTAGGAAGTGTTCTATCAACTGCCAAATGATCTGCATTGCTTGCTTTATGGTACATAGATGTGACTCTTCTCACCATCTATTCTGCAAGAGGAAGCACAGTTCTCCTAATCAGCAAGATAGCAGGCACCCCCAGAAGCAGAGGAACAAGGAACTGGGGCTGGCTTGTGTGTCTCCATGACTTAGAGCAGGAGTGGGCAACATATCATGTGCCCCCTGTCTGTTTTTGTGGTATTGCCTCTTGGTTTGCTTTGTGTTCTCCTCTCCTCCTCCCAAGGGACCAGGAGGAAGAATCAAGGCTTCTTTTAATTTCACTATCCCTGAACTCCAAACCAGGGCTGAAGGTTTGTAACAGATCAGCTAGTTTAACAAGCCAGATCACAATTTCAAATTGGTTAGGTTTTAAACTGACAAAGAGTTTGTTACAACCACTATATGAAGCACTGTATCTGGTGTGGATGACATGACATGTAGTGGAGAGAAAAGGGAAACTGTCAAAATCCTCCTTTCCTCATGGGAGCTGTTGGGACACAGCACTCCTTGTAACGGCTTTCTGCTTATGCCTCTTTCACTACGCCATGATGTAAGCAGCATCTCCAAAGTGGTCCATTATGTTTTAAAACTTTTGCCTCATGGAAACATATTGGAGTTTTATTCATATCCAACTTCATTTTGTGTGTGACTGTAGTCCCCTGTCCATTAATGGAAGAGTAACAAGTAAGCAACACTTTCAAACACAGAGAGGTACAAGAAAACTACCTGACAGTGTCCCATGCTTGAAGATGCTGTAAGAGACTGCTGAAGCGCCTGTCGCTTGGTCAGTGAACTCTGCTGATGGGAAGAAGTTACCCAATCCATGTTGAACAGAAATTCAAGAATATCGGAATGACCTCTTAGCGCGCTGTGAACCAAAGCACACTGTCCCTTTTTATCCAGGTGATCGATCTATATTAAAAGGGGCAGGAGTGGAATTACAAAAAGGGAAACCATTAATGGTAAACAAACTGAGAGCTTTCTTCCACCAAAGAATGAACATATTCTGTTGAACTGAGAGGTATAAAAAATTGGCATGATTCTGCATATTATCATCGTTATCATTCTAATACCCTGCTTCATCCCCCAAACCAGGACACAAGGTGACATAATAATCAAAAGTAGTGTTTGGAGAGTTTTACTAAAGCTATGCAAACTATTGTCACTTAAGTATTTTAGAATATTAAAGTCATGATACTTTAAAAAGACTCAGGCAAGAATTTTCCTCCTAGCGCTCTTAGAAGACATGAAAAGATTAACATTTTCCTCCTTCAAATAGCTTAACAGTTAATCACAATAGCCAGAGTTCTATTGGTGACATGCTGACATAGCCTGAAGTTACACAGGGCTGTCTCCTCTTGGGGACATTGTGGAAGGAGGTATTCAGTTCGTCTGCAGACAGTGTTCTTTCTCCCTCCCTGGAAGGCAGCTTCGAAGGGCTGGAACAGTATTAAATGGCTAGGGGAGTATGCTCTGGACTTCTGGTGGGGCAGAGAGGGGTATCCACAGACAACTGCATATACTGAGTGTTATGCTTTTCCCATGCAATGTATGACTGGACTCATAATCTTTTCATTCTTTTTCTTTAATGTGTTTTTTCATATTCATTTAGAACAGTGACTCTATTACAACATAAACTGAACAGCAGTTACGTGGTTACTTGCAGAAATGTCATAAGACCCGTGCATGGCATTAAGTTAAACACATGATAGCTGCTCAACACAAAAACTTCATACCAGCTAGCCTTCCCTCCCTCTCCACAATACATAGATGTTCTGCATTCCTCCACACTCTCACCAGCACATCAAATGATGTACAGTTAAGTAAGGTCTGGCTTGACACTAAACAACCACCAAGTGGTGTACCATCAAATGCACTGTAAATATCATGTCACTCATCTAGCATAGAAATTTTTCATGCAACTGCATGGAACTAAGGCATTGTGATGCCTCAGGCTACACACTCCATCACTGTCACAAAGAAAGTATACACAGAAAAGGTTTCAAGTAACGCCTGTGTAGTAAGGGTAAATTAAGAGGAGATCAAAGAAAAAATAATCTGAACTGTGCTGGTCATGTCTGTAGACAATGTAAGAGTCACCAAACATTTCGGAGGACCAGCAAGTAACCATCTATCAAGTATTTTTTCCATACTATTTGGCAGGCCAAATATTGTTGCAAAGAATAAAAATGTGGTATTATAATATATATCAAAACCTATACAAAATAATATATTATTTTTATATATATTATAATATATTAAAACCCATACAGAAGAAAATATCAATTACAATTGCATGATAATGATAATTATTCTTCCTAATCACAGAAGCCACATAAAACAGCAATATTCTACCTGTATCTTGCAGAATGATCTCACAGCACATTTGAGACTACTGTACTGAATGTATTTCAATGTTCCATCTCTTAAATCCTTAGGGTGGTACAGTCATCTCCTAACCCTCTTGGCTTCAGTAGGGCCCATATTTCAGTTACATTTGTCTCTTTCCTCCCACTCCTTGCTCTTTATTTCATCTACAACATGGCACATTTCAGAGTGTGCCAGCATCCCTCTCCCAAGTATGTTGCAGACCAATGTCAGTTTGGTCATTTACATCCACCAACTTTTTAGGCCATCCCTTGATGTGAAAACATTGTCTGTCTGTCAGGATTACATCCTCATAGAGCAAAGAATTTATTTTGCTTCAGTTCCTGCCTGAAAGCTATACAGAAGTACTCTTCATAGATCCTGTTACCTTTGCTCCTTTTTTGCATAGGAGTGAAACTATGTGCATGTGACCTGCGGCTGATGCACAGCAAAGTGGGGTCATCCCATTCTCAGATGCACCATCAATTGAAGCACCAAATTCCAGTAAGAGAAGAACCACTTCTTCATGACCAAGATGAGACTGTACACATAATATTGGAGCATTGTTGAGAACCTCTGTCCTGTAGTTTACATTGGCACCACCCAAAATCAACAGACGACTGACCTAGCATTAAAAGAGAGAAAGGGAGAGAGACTGAAAAGAGGTAGATTCTGAAATACTTTTGTTTTACACATTATGTATGACTTTTCAACTAATGGGTGAAATTAATACAGACTCATGTGAAAAATGCTTCATTCATCTCCATTCACTGTGGCTGAATGTCAAACAGCATTTACTTTTTGATGACAAGCATGGGTTGTAATCAGTGGCTGTGCAAACAGAAGGCAATTCACACAACCACTCCTGCTGCAGCTCTGAAAAGGATCTCCAGAAAGCAGGTGTGTGGGGTGCTGAACACTGCAGGCTATGTCTTATTGGGCCTGCAGTGGAAAGGAGGAAGAGCCCAAAATATGGCAGGACAACCTCAAATAAATGTACAGAGAAAGAAATAGATTAGCTTCAGAAGCTGTCTCCTATGTGCACAAACCATATACGTTGCATTTGTACTGAGAATACACACACACACAAATTCAGGATGTAGCCCAATGACTGCTATCCTAATGTCACCAGTGGCACCATAACATCCTCCAAGGCACTCTTGAGCATCAGCACAGGTTGTAGGACAATTTGCACAACATCCTAATAAGATCCCATCCACAGCAGAGCAAGTCAGTTTGGTGCCACCCAAAATCAAAATATCATTTGTGAGTAAATGCCAGGTTCCTTTTTTGCTGTACAAACATATCTCTCATATTCAATAGCCAGGGCTTATGTAACTTAACGGACAAGAAAATGAGCTTACATACCAGCATTTCTCTCAAAGTAATTGCCACCACATTGTTACTTATTTATAGTCACAGGGTTAAAGTTTTGCAAACACAAACAGGAAATGTACTGTAATGAAATATACATATTTCTTTCCTTTTTAAAAACAACTAGTTACTGTAACATTCCAAACCTTGTGCCTACTCTCCACTATAGATGCCCTGGCCCCAGATATGTGCCAAGGCTGTAGAAAAGAGGGCAAGATGGTTATTGTGTTCAAGCAGGGCAAATTATGAAGGAGCAGTGAGACTAACAGGAAGAGTGATTTAAGTGCTAACTGGTAACTTCTGCAGGAAAAGAGTTGTGCTATACAGAAGATACACTACTCTTCATGCTCAGCATTAAAGGTTCAAGATTATAACTACTGAAATTTGAAATATACAGGATCCATTGCTTTCTTACCTTTACATTTGGAGTATAGAGATTTCGTAAAGAGGCAAGAGCTGCTGATAAACCATCAGTACTATACCCAATCCACAGGGCTTGAAGATGACTGGAAGAAATTCCAGTCTTTTTACTGAGTCCCTAGAAAATAAAACAGATACCTGCTGTGATAAATTTGCTAGGTACATTGAGGAGAAAGACTGTTGCATTACAGTGTCTTCAGAGGTGTCCAACAGTCAAGTTTCCTGTTATAAATTTCAGTTGCTCTGTTTTGATAACGTGGAGGTGGCTGCTAATTTGAAATAAGATATAGTGCATCAGCTCCTGAAGAAGACTTCCCTGGACCTGGAGATTTGTGAGAACTACCATTCCATAATCAAATCCCCCTTTTGGGCAAGATATTCACTGTGTGGTGCCTAGGTGACTTCTTCCAGGGAGCAGATTACCTGGAATCACTTTACTCCAGATGAAAGACAGTGGGAGTGCTCCCTTGTTGATCATCCTAGATTTCTTGGTGCCCTTTGATATCCCTGACCACAGTATCCTACTGGAGAAGTAGGCATCCCATCTGTAGGATGCAAATAGGAAGCACTGTGTTACAGTGGTTCTGCTTCTGTTCTACAGGATACTCTTAGTTCCAGAGAGTGGCAATGTGGGTCTCCTATTCTACTCCATGGTTAATACGCTGAGGGGTACACATCTTCCATACAATCCCCCATACTGTTCGACATTTATATGAAGCTGCTCGGTTGTTTGGGAGTTTGGTGCCACCAGTATGCTGACTGACAACACTCAGCAATACTTCTTGTTGTTAGCCAGCTGGGGCTATATAGGTGCGGGACTAGTGCCTGGATACTGTAATAGACAAGAAAATGACAAATAAACTGAAACTATATCCTGGTAAGATGAAGGCCCTTTTCTGGGTCTGGGAATTTAGTAAACAACCTGCCCTTCTCCACTGAAGAAGTAGGCAAACAGGCTGGGAGTATCCCTGGATCCAATTTATTTTAAACTGATTTTATTTTAACTGATGCCCTGAGATCTTGACACAGGAATGGATCTAAACATTTAAATAAATTTGAAAAACCACAAGTGATAAAAGGTGAAGTAACAAGAATATTTCTCAAATGATTAAGAGTTTTGCACCATTAAACTTATGGCAACATTTCTCTGAAATTTAAAAAAAAATCAAGGAAGAAGTTGCAACTGTTTCATGAGAATAAAATGTAATAAGCACTATTACTACTATGAGTATTATAAAGTTGAAGAGACAAGTCAGAGCTTCTACAGTTGTAAAAATGCAAAACATAGAAGCTCATAGCTATTTCAAGTACAACACTGAAATATTTTGGGTTCTATCTATTTTTTAAAGTAAGATTTTTAGAGGAAGGAGAGGGAGAGAGAACATGACAATATTATGGCAAAAAGCTTAATAAACATAAAACACAAATACAAAAGCAAGAAAGAAAACAAGGAAAGGCAGTAAAAGATGTAACAGATATTTTACCTTGAAAATATGTGCTTTAAGAATATGATGCCCAAGTTCCATTGTTTGCTGACGGTTAAGTTTTCCTTCCTGCCTTGAAAACATGAACGCCAGAAGAGCATGCCCAGTCCTAATTGTACAAGCAGAAAGATAGAACAGGTTATTTTAAATAAGGTTAGAGTCAATCTTCATGACATGAAACTCATGTCATTAATTTGTCATCTGAAAACCTCAAGGGATAAATTTCATTCTTCTTCTCTTGCCCAATGTCTAAATATCAAGATATGTTTATACTCAGGAGGACAGAAAATACTTGCAGACATACTGCTCCTCTTTTCAGACACACACTGATCCTTTTTGTGGAAAAGCAGGTGATTGTTCATATTACATTTTAAATCAAATCAAGTCATGGGAGATGTAAACTCAGCAGATAACTAGCATCACCGTGCCAGTACCACTCAATCAATGAAACATACAGCCCAGTCAGTACTGAAAGTAGTTAAATTCTGTTTTTAGATTATGCAATGTTAATACTAGTTTTCATTTACAACTTATATCACCCAATATCTTGATTCTAGAATTCTTTTTTAAAAAGTGCATGTTCCTTTCTTCCTTGCAATTTAAAACTCATCAGCACCTTTTAGTACCAACTATACATTAGATTGACAGCTAGTGTGGTGTAGTGTTATAAGCATTAGACTACAAAGCTAGAGAGCAAAGTTTGCATTCCTGCTCAGCATGAAATCCACTAGGTGACCCACTAGGTAAGTCACACTCTCTCAGCCTCAGAAGATGGCAATGGTAAACCCCTTATGAAGAAACTTGCCAGGAAAAAAATCATGATAGGTTTGGTTGCTATAAGCTGGAAATGACTTGAAGTCACACAACAACAACAATACATTACTATGCATCAATTTACCTTGGTTCACATAAAAAGTCAGTGTTTTCACCTTCTGCTCTCCAAACAAGCCACTCCCTGAAGGATGGGTGGCAGAACATTCTTGTTTTGTCACGCCTTTTTATCAGAAAGCCTGAAAGAGACTCCATCTTCTGCTGGAACTCTTCCCACTCCTGTTCACCATGTATCTGGCCAGCATTAATAGCTTGGAAAATCTGGTCATCTGTCATTGGATGAAGTGATGCTAGGGCCACATTCAGCACTGGCAGGGCTCTTTCAAAGGATGAGTTTGTCATGAACTTCATGTTGCACTGAAGCAAATAAAGCTCAGAGAGGGAGACTGGAACCACTTTGTAGCTTGCACTTTTGATTACAAGATGACCCTTCTCAAAGAGATCTAAAGTCAACTTCAAGTAGAGATAAGATCCCATGCTCCTCATGATCAGGTGACTGCTCACTTTCCCAATAATTGCTGCATCTGCTTTTCCATTGAGAGAGATGTTGTTTATAATATCCTGGCTTGCACTGATCCTGTACTGAATGTATGCATTCAAGTCAGCTTGTATCTCTTTGTTGTCATGGAACTCATCAAGGGAGATAGTGAAAAAAGGATGTGAGCTGGTTATTTCCTACATTACAAAAATAATAGTAACAGAGAGTGCGTATCATCATCATCATCATCATCATCATCATCATCATCATCATCATCATCCTACTCCCCCTCCCCAAACTTGGGACACAAAGCTGCTTCCAAAACAAAACAATACAATTAAAAACATACAAAGGCACACATTAAAATAGAATTAAACTAGTACACTATTAAAACATACACTCATTAAAAGAATAAAATGCAATCAAAAAGATAATAGCAATAAAAGCAGTACATATTAAAACACTTAAAATACTAAAAGAAATTAAAACAATAAAAATAACACCATATGTACATGCACCCATAAAATTACGTATGTCAAGTATTTTATAGAACGATAAAAGATTCAAAGGTATCGTTCTATACATGGAATTTGAGCTTGCTGAAGGCAGGAAAATCACAATGTATTAAAGGTAGGGTGATGAAGCAAACAGTGTTTACATTATGATCCAAAATGGAGACCTAGTACAGATGTAGCTGGATGAAAAACCAGGGGGGTGGTTGGCTTCTCTCCATAAGAAGGGACACTCAGAAGCGACTGTGTCCACCAGCCTGGCCATTTCTCCATCCCGGAGGTCAGCCAGAGATTAACAGAATTGCTTGCCATGCTGACAGGAAAATCCCCAAGAACCATGTGGAATCAGTCCAGATCCATCAGCCTTCTGGGAAGGACCATCCTAATCAGTCCCCCACCCCTGCAGAGGTTCCAAGTCTCATTCTGACCAGGTAATGAGTTGTCTGTGACAACCGCATGAAGGTACTCTACACCAAGACCACAATGACCCCACCAACACAGGAAATGTCCTGTGTGCCCAGCAGTATAAGTAGGTCCAGTCCCATGGTTGGCATGGAAGCCATGAAGTCCTGGGCCACTCTCAATAAAGCTGTCTCAGTATGGATGTTGAAGTCTTCCAGCACTTCTAGATGTGGGGATTCCAACACCAACAATATCCCAGCTACTCACCTTCAGGTAAACACCCTCAAAACTTGCAGATTGTGGGGGAGGGCACCTGGCTAAGGAGATGGATCATGATAGACCACTGCAACTCCATTTCCCTGCTCCTCAGGTCTCACCTGCTGCTACACAGAAAAGCCTGGTGGGCAGATCTGTGAGAGATTAACACCTCATCCAGCCAGGTCAGATCAGGTCAGGACAATTAAAAGTAGATCCCCAAATCAAACTTGGTAAATTCACTCTTTTATTTTTATTTTTATAAATTTGAATGATTCAGTGAGTCTACTGCAGTTTGGATGCAAGCAGCAAAAGCCTCTGCTATGCACAACCCATGAGCAATGGCCACTCATGTATATGTGTGATTTATAGAAGCACCTGCCATAGCCACATCTTAGCCTCCAAATCATTTTTCTGAGCAAAGTCAAATCACAGTGAGACTCTCTGTCTCTTCAATGCAGTGTTCTTTCCAAAAGAACAACTTGTTCTTAAAATATTACCTGAAAGTTTGTCCTTACAGTCACAATCAATTTCAGCCAAGGAGGAAATTTGGAAATAATATTTGAGATGAAGGAAGCAACAGTATCCCCATAATCAGGTTTGTGAAATTCAGCCTCATTTAAGCCATCTATCAAAATTATATATTCTTCTTCTGGAATTTTGTGTTCTGGAAGACAAGATAGTGAGAAGCAGTAAAGATTACTAGCTTTCCTATCTATTTTAGAATGTTTCTTTCAAGATAGAAAATTTGAAGATGCCAGACTAATTCAATTTGTACACATGAAGAGAAGATTAACAGCTAATGGGTGGAATCCTGCTGGGCAGTTATGAATACATAATTTACAGTTATGTTTTCATAACTGCTATGTATTCATGATCCCTATGTAACCCTTAGTTTAGGGGCTACATAGGGACCACGAAAATCCCTTAAACCCCATTTACTGGTATGCAGCTGCTGGGACCGATGGGGGTCTGTTCTCATGTCAATCAACATTCACAACTGCCCCTTATACGAGCAACCACTAGTACAAGAGGGGTTTGTAGCGGGAGTCCTTTTTCTGTCTGTTGTACCAGAGACAGCTGATGGGAGGGGATAGGAAGTCTGGCAGCCACATCACAATAGACAGGCGAAGAGATCCCCGTTGATCCCAGTGGCTACTTATAGGTAAGTGGGGGTTTTGGGGGAGGAGGTTTAGCCAAAATCCACTAAGTAGCACCATAGCTGGGGTGCTATGTAGTACATAATGGTTATACCTCTCACTCAAATTATAAAAGGTGTGCCTCCATCTTCTAACAAGCCCATGATAAAATTTTCTGTACCAACAAACATTGCTGTTAACTACTGTTTTATTACTTAGGCAGTGAATTCATTCCAGTATCCCAGGCAGATTTGCATATCCAAATGTAATGTGGCACTCTAAATTTTTACAGATATTCTGAATTTTTTTAAAAATGAAGTGCTTGATACTGTAGCTTCTTTCACATTCCCCTCCATTTAAAGAAAACATACTTTTTTTTTAAAAGAAAAGATTCTCAGATTGGCCAAAACACATTTTAAAATGCATTTATAGATTCCACCAGCATACTGGAAAAACAGTATAACCTACAACATCATTCTATAAAGACATACCTATCAGAAACTACATGACACATTTGCCCTACACAGAATGCAAACATAGATTAAAATCTCAACCACATTACCTTTTATAATTCATTTGAACATTTGAACAACAGTTTGCAACCTGTTAAATAGCAGAAGCCGTTTTAGCCTTTAGCAAGTGGCTACAGACCATGAGTACAGATTACACTCTATGTTGCAAAGATGGCAGGAGGTGCATGCATACCAACCTTGAGTTTATAAAATGGATTGCAGGAAGAGAAAAAAAGCTAAAGTGAGTATCCCTGCAGATTCATAATGAAAATATGGATAATCATCAAAGATGACCAGCACAAGAACAAGCCAATCAATAAAAAAACAGCAGCAAAGTGGCATCCCAGCTTTGCTAACCCACATTTATGACCAAGTGTTCAGTTTCCCCTAATAATTATAGTGAGCCCTTGGTATCTGCTGGGGTTTGGGTCCAGGACTTACCATGGATACCAAAATCCATGTATGTTCAAGCCCCATTAAATACAATGGATAGTAAAATGATGTCTCTCATATAAAATGACATAATCAAGAATTGCTTTTTAGATGTTACATATTTTAAAAATATTTTCAATCCGTAGATGCTTGAATCCATGGATTAAAAAAATCAGTGAATATGGAGAGCTGACTACACTTGTAATTATAACTGTACTTATAAATATGTACTTAAAATTTTTATAACTCATAATATCAAAATATATGTTACACTGTATGTGCCATTGCTGTTACAGAGCTGTTCATGTTGTTTTACTGATCAAACCACAGTTGCCAACACAATTTTCATTAAGTGTCCACTTTGCAAATGGATTCACAGAACTTTCTGAATAATTCATGTTATTATATGCACTAAAGGCTATTGGGAAGCACATCAGTAAATGTGTAACATTACAGCCTAATAACGTTTTCGTAAAAATTGAGACCTTCATTATTTATTTGCTACCAAAGTATGAGTTTATTTACCTGTCCTAAATGCACTCCTAAATATACAGCATATGGATTAAAACTAGTCTGAAATATTTCTTTTTCTTGGTAGGCCCTCATACTTATTTAACAAAAAAAGAAAAGAGTACTCTAAGTCTGGAGACTGATCCCCTACCCACTGTTACACCCATTTAACACACATCCTCATGCTGTCATTAAAGTCACCCTAGGGGGGGGAAAGTGCATTGGCCTACCTTTTCTAAGGTTCGCCAGTGGTTCCAGTACTCCTCTTCTGAATGCTGCTACAGGATCCTGAACACAGGACCTCAGGCTAAGCATACTTTGTAAGTGTGGTTCCCGTATCAAAAGTTCTCTATATGCTGTTAACTGGTGGGAACGGCAGAGGAGAGCTGCAACACTGTGTACAAACTCTGGGACAAGGCATGTGTAAGTGTTGTCTGCTTGGCAGTAGTGATAGGCAACAACCTTTAAAAAAAGCCATTTAAACATCATGGAGAAAGCAATCAATTATATCAATTAAAACAATGTGAAACCAAGCCATTTGGTCAAACATATTTCAACTGATTTTTTTTAATGAGGACTGTACCCTTCCAGATGTTGTGGGACAGCAATCCCCCCCCCCCGGCTGTGCTGGCAAGGGCTGCTTGCAGTTGCAGTCCAACACCAGCTGGAGGGCCAAACATTCTCCACCTTTAAACCAGGAGAACATGTATAGAGAACCTCTGTGTATAAATTTCATAAACCCTTTCCCTCAGGGATTAAAATCCAGGAAAAAAGTAGGCAGTTTTATAATACTCTTACACGTCAGGAACCCATCACAGTGCAATTGGGTATAGGTTCTCTCTGCAAAAAAAATATTACTGGAATTGTAATATTCTGTTGCAGTAGAATAATGTTACTGCCCATTATGTCTTAACAGCGGAAAGTTTAATAAGTTTTAATACAGTTTAATATTTCAATACATAACTGTTTTAAGGTGGGTATAGATAAACAACAATAACAACAACAGTCAGTTATAAGCATCTCCTTATTCTCCCCTCTGACAGCTTGTCTCCCCCAACAAAATAAATGACATTCAACACTTTCAGGGCAGGCAGACGGACAGAAAACTTCTAGAAGACGTTTATTGTTCTGGATATATTTCCATTAGTTTACTAGTTCATTATTAGTGGCACTAGACACATCCTGCATCATTTTTCACAAGCAAAGCTGAATCTCTTCTTCCATATCTACCCTTCTGAAAAGTCTAATGACATTGTTTCAGCATGGAACTATTGCATGGGAAACACATGTAAATTCTTCAGATGTTAATTGGATTCAAGAAACATGTTATCAGTGATAAAGTACTGTACTAACTGTCTTTGTCAAGAGCACTTAGCAATTTTGTTCCTTGTTAACCCAGAGAGCCTTTGGAAATCTGTATCCTTGTACAGCAAATAATTAAACCTCTGATCCTTCCATTGTCATTCCCATAGATAAATAATGAAGTCAGTTTCAAATCATCATCATCATCATCATCATCATCATCATCATCAAAGAAAACAAGGATCCAAAACACAATGCAGAAATAATCCAGTTTGAGATTGCTTTCACTGCCCTGGTTCAGTGCTCGGGAATACTGGGAATTGTAGTTCATTGTGGTACCAGAGCTCTCTGACAGAGAAGGCTAAAGATCTCACAAAGCTACAGTTCCCAGAAGTCCCTAGCATTCAGTCAGCACAGTTAAAGCAGTCTCAAACTGGATTATTTCTGCACTGTGTTCTGGACCAAGATCTAGCTTAATCATTTTATAGATAAAGCTTTCTCCTGGGATTTTCTCAATGAATTCAATTTCTGGTGGCAACACAATGTTCTCTCTTTCCAAACCATGGTTTGCAAATTGGGAAACACTTTAAGGTTTCTCCTCTCCCTGTAGAATGAATTTAATTTCCTTGCACACTCTTTTCCCTATCCATATAAGATATATGATCCAGTCTCAAATATATTTTCCAGGACCACACAGTAAGTTCTGCTTCACTCCTCTCTGTTCTCTAAATCGAACACACAAATCTCACAACGCACGTAAATTTATAGCCCCATCCATAATCATATTACTATGCAAGCAAATCTCCTGCACATGACCAAGTCATAAGACACTGACTATCTATTTAAAACATAATCCTAAAGGCCTTTTCAGGCCTTAACAACACATTAGCTGTGATGACTATGACTTTTTTTGGCCATGTAAACTGCAGACATGAACCCAAACACACATGCGACATCTGCTGGCAGAATCACTTTTCTGGGTGGAACTGGGACACTGACTTCATCTTGTCAGTGCAGGCTTCATGCATCTCAAACATCGGCTCCAGAGGAGAACAAAACCATCCAGAGCCTTTTTCTTGGTCAGGACTGAAAGGTGCAGGAAGGTTCTATCTGCAGCATTGACATGACATTTGATCATTCCTAGGCCATTGGGTCCCTAATCTTGATCAGGAACATAGCAATGGGGGAAAGGAGGATTAAAACTCTCATACAAAGCCAAAAAAGGCACCCACAAGTTCCAAAGTGAAGGCTTTAGGCTGGCAATCTGTGTAAATATGGACCCTCTTATGGTCAAAGTCAGAACCACATGCTGTGCACCTTGGTCCATAGACTCAGTAGTTCCAATGAGATCAGTGTGACATGGCACTGGCTTTAGAGGAACTGTTCCACTTACATTAATGGGAAGCTAGAACATCTTAATGCACTTGTTAAATATAGACTGTTGCTAAAGTGCAGCCTAATCCTCTAAAGGCACCTTTTAGAAAACTCCATTACAAAAGCGGGGGGGGGGGGGGGGGGGGGTGTCTTCTGACATTTTTTTAAAGCTGATTTGCAAACTATCTATGTGATCTAATCCAACTAATCTACAATTCAGAAAGTTCACAATTACAAATCTTTTCTTTTAAAATTTGATTTATGAGGAATTAGACAACTATCACAGTTCTCCTACAAATTTAAGTGCACTCATCATTAGGCATCAGATTTAACTCAGGAAAACTATGGATCTATACTCAGAAGCATGTCCCTCCACAATCCACGCAGCTAAGTCTTATGTAAACTTATATGAAGTGATAACTTCATCTTGTTGGAACTGACTTATTAAATTCTTATTTGATAGAGTTCTAAATATAACAATGACAGCATTAGGACAGCTCTTATGTAAGCGATTGAACGAAGTAATACATCAATGCCAAAGCAAATCCCCTCCTATTTACAACAGTTTGCAAGGCTTTCTTCCTTTCACAATCCTTCTTGCAAAAATAAGTGCATTAGAAAGTCCCTAGTGCAATTTGCTGGTAATTCCCATTTATATAACTGCTTGATACATCAGTGACGAGCACACTGTAAGCTGCCTAGATCAAATGTTTTATCCTCACTGTTTCCCTCTCCCAGATACATTAGCTTCAGGAAGCTACACTGAATAAACTAATGGATAGGGAGGGAGGGAGTAGTAGTTTTCTTTCGAATTATGGATCACCATCTGCCAAACTGAGATAGAAAAGTAAAATACACTCCCACAATTCAAGCTAAACTGGCATTGCTTTGCATGGCCAGGGGAAAAAAAGGAAGAAAAAACATGGTAAAAGAGAAAGAAGGGGAATAGAATTGCCCATATGTATTCACCAAGGTTATGCAGTGTCTTCTTGTTACTTGCATACAACAAACCAATCAAGTGAACTGCAAGATTTGTTAATGTTGAAAAAAGAATATACCTGGCCAGCAACCTTGGGTTTTTAAATATATTGAATTCTTATAAGAGGGATTCATTGACATGTAGAATATCCACAGTCCTGAATAAGTACTGGCCAGTAACTTTGTGTTTTGTTGCTATAGTTATTATTTGGGCATAATGCTGAAACAGCTATTCAATATAAGGGTGTTTGTTACCTTTGAAGCAAGACGTCTAACTGATTCTCCCATTTGGTTCTGATGTTCCTGAGCAGGGGAGCAGTTCAAAGTTTTGACTGTACTGATACCAGCTGAGGTAACAACAGAAGGGGGTAACTGGCTGAGCGGAATCTCTTGACAGGGGTCACTGGCTGTGGAGGGAAAGACAGGCAGAAACCAGAGTTATAAGTAGTGACACTCATTTTGTGGTATAAAGTATATATCTGTAATGCTGGAGATGTTTAGTCTTCTAACGGAAAGCTAAACATTGTTTGAAATCCCCCGCCTGTCCTCATGTGTTACCAGTTATGACTTCATTCATGTAGCTGCACGTGTTCATCCCTCTACTTTGAAGATCTGCAACACTAATTCAGTGATGCCATAGCAGCATATATCCAAATCAGAAACAGAAGGGGAAAAAACAATTTAAATTCCTTTGTAATAATAGATGCATGCCTCAAATGTACCCCACATCTATATTTCACACAATAACAAAATCCTAGTATACAATATATGATACGATATATACATCTGTTCTGATCTCCAACATATTTTCTTGTGGATAGAGTCTTCCTCCCTGCCTCCCTCTCTATCTCAGTCATATATATACACAGACACACACTATTTTATCCTCAACACTCCCTATTTTTAACTATCTTAATTTGTGTTTGACTGATACAATTTATATTCTGGTATCAAAATTTTAAACATCAGCATATTTTGCCACACATAGTGTCACTCCAGAAAGACGACAATTAAAAGTGTACATGCACACTGGTTCTGAGATTCAATGGGATTCAGCACATAAAGAGCAGTTGGTATAAGCCGCAAGTGAACAAGTCATGGAGTGCAAGCCCGGAAGAATATGGGCCTGATTTAGAGAAGAATAAATGAAAGATGGCTTTTCTGGTCCTGTAGCAACTCCCTCCCCACTAAGCCTTTCCTATAGCTTAGGGTACCCTAAGGCCAGAGCAGGGCTGAAGAATATGAAGGATTTCTAAAATTCAGATGATAGCATTTTCTGAGAATGGAGCCAAAATCTCGGTGTTCCTCTTCCCTCCTGCTATAGACAACCTGTTCAGCAGGGTCCTCAAACACTTTTAGCAAATGAACAAATGCCAGGGCGAGAACAGACAAGGAATTTTGTGGGATTTTCTCTGGATTTCAACTGTGTGTGAAATTAAGTATGCAAAACAAACGAGGTATACGTTCAAGGCATACTTTGTGGCCACTACCAGAAAACAACCAGGACAATTTAGAGGTTCTATCAAGTCATCTGCCTGATCAAAGAAGCAAAGTAACTAAATGAATGAACACAGTCTTGAATTTGTACAATGTGCTGTATAAAAACAAGTAGAAGATTAACACTTCTCTTCAGTAGTTGATTTTCCTATTACCCACTTTTTATTTTTAAATGGACCTGATTTTGTTCCTTATTTTTATTTCACAGAGCTCAATTCTAATTATTTATTATATCAATCTTTCTTTATCCACTCTTGGCCATAGTTTCAGCTGAAAACTTAAATATTTCTTCCTATCTGCAGTCAAGTATTTCTTTGGAAGCAACATGAAGCACCTACTGGCATGAGTCTTCAAATGTATTCTGCACAGTTTAGATGCCACCTCTATATGATCAACGTAGGTAGAAGGAGAAAGGGGGCAGATACACACCAAACAGGTGTTCTTCAAGTCTTCAAATTTTGCTTTTTGAGGACAAGTTTAACTTACTGGTTGGCAGTATTTTAAAATTTACCCAAGATCTTTTTCACTACACATAGGCTGGGTCCACACTGCTGGGATAATACGGCTTGAAACTGCTTTAACTGGTTTGGCTCAATGCTAGGGAATTCTGGGAATGGTAGTTTGTTGTGGAGCCTCCCTGCAGTGCGGATGCAGCCTTACTGTCCAAAATGGTGAAAAGATACACCTTAAAAAATAAATAAAAGAAAGCATCTGCACTCCCTGTATGGAAAAGTGAAGAAACCTTCTCAGCATATCTTTAATACAGTTTATCACAGGAGACTTATTTTGTGTATTTTTGGTTGGCCAATAACATTATCACATTTGTAACCATCTGGTAGTCACAATCTCATGTATTCCCTAATTTATAGGATATATAGGGATCATGTTTTTGCATTCCATGTACAGTACATATTTGCCTCTTTTCTAACAGAACACATTCAATGTACATCCAAATGTGTGATAAGGCTCATATGGTATATCTAGTTCCAGCGTTGTATGTGAAACAGGAGGAAATGGCCTTTAGATCTTTTCTTCAAGCTGTCTAAACTTCAGAACTGAAGGGACCTTCAAAAGGACCTTATTTCAAAATGAGGCCTCACATTCTCTCCTACATGCAGTCATATAACCCCACAAAACAGTTCCCTTGTCTTGGTTTTATGAAATGAATTCCACACAGCAATCAATGAATCTGGTGTGGGCCCAGAAGATGATAACAGGCTGTGTGAAAAAAAGTGGCTAATGAAGAAAGCACCCAGAGCAAACAGGGGTAGGTATTTCATCTATAAAATGTAAATGCAGTACGTTTTCACATCAATGAATAAGAAAAAGAAATTCCTTTTCTTTAAAAAAGTTACAATGTT
Source organism: Sceloporus undulatus (assembly GCF_019175285.1). Classification (NCBI taxonomy): domain Eukaryota; kingdom Metazoa; phylum Chordata; class Lepidosauria; order Squamata; family Phrynosomatidae; genus Sceloporus; species Sceloporus undulatus. Next base: position 216,914,563 of record NC_056522.1, read on the forward strand.
ATAACATACTTTTGGGAGAAGAATTAGAGCTGGTGGAAGCAATTTGCCTCATGCGACTTCCATGGCAGCTAAGTGCCACAAGCTTGGAAATAATAGCTGTCTTCCCAAATCCCACATTTCCAACAACAATGGCCCCCCTGGTTTCTGCCTGCTCTGTATTCTTCAACTTTTCCTCTATGGCTTCAAACAGCCAGTCTCTTCCGACAAACACAGAGTCCGTTGTTATGCTTGGCACTTCGAACAATAGTGGCTTTAGCAAAATGTCTTGAGGCTTATAGGGGACAAAACGTGCTGAGAAAAGGGAAAGAATGTGTTACAGAACAATATTTTAAGCACTGCAAAATCAATTCAAGGCAAAAATACTCAAACATGATCAACACAACTGATATGCACTAATCAGCATGGTTTACAATCAAAACTAGCGCCTCTCTTTGATCCAGATGTAAGTGTAAAAATCCACTGAATGTGATACACTGTACTACAAGTAGGGATGGGAAAATTTGTCATTCTTGGGCAATCAGTTAAGTAAAACAACCTCATATTCTTTCCATTTTGAATATAAAGAATATAAATTCTTATAAAAATGAACTGCAAGAAAATTCTTACAGTCCCTAACTACAATTGGTAAACCTTTTGAGACTCCACTGAGAAAAGACATCCATTTTGATCCTGATAGCAACCCACACCTTTATGTTCAAAAGCTTTTCCTCTGAGGAGCTCAATAACTAAAAGTAGCTGTTTTTGCGTTCCATGTACAGTACATATTTGCCTCTTTTCTAACAGAACACATTCAATGTACATCCAAATGTGGGATAAGGCTCATATGGTGTATCTAGTTCCAGCGCTGTATGTGAAACAGGAGGAAATGGCCTTTAGATCTTTTCTTCAAGCAAATGCTACTCCTGCAAACCCATATGTATAATGCACAAAGAACATAAATAAGAAAAATTACATCCCACCTTGACCAGTGCATTTTTTAAAAACCTGTATTTAATGTATATATTACCTTTCATTTCTTGTTGAACTCTCCCTCCAGCAGTATTGTGCCAAGGTAAGCGAATTGAGGTTCGCAATGGCGTATTTCTCTGCCCATCCAAATAGCTCAGGTCTTCAAGCTTGGTGGTACTTGTTGCTGTAAAAACAACATTAACTGGTCACGGTGATGGCTACAAAGTTCAGACATTATGCCAATCACAGCTATCTGAACACAGAACAAGGCACAAATGGAATACCCCCTCCCCCAATTTCCTGTTACAACTTGGGAAGTGGTTCCAGCAGTGTAACTGGAGAAAAGCAGACCTTTTTTTTCAGCCCCAATATCTTCCCAATGGCTCTGGTTCTTCTGCCTATGTTTATACTCAGGAAAATGCATGTGAAGAGCAGAAATATGTTAATTAGGGGTTACAGTGCAGCAGCAGAAGTGCATATCAGCCTGTGTGTGCTAGCATACACGAACAGCCCCATTTGAAAAATGAAAGTCACTTTACCAAACAAGAGGAACAAACAGTGGCAAAGGGACACCAGATGTGCCTACACAGTAATAAAGGAAAGAGGAGGAGAGGAGGAAAGAACCAGCTTATTTTTAGACTATTAAAATGGGACAAGGATTAGAAAAGTGTGAGCAGGAAGCTAAAACATAGTATGGTGTGACAACAGATAAGGACACTTATGGAGAGACAATATCACAACAATGCTGCTAAGGAGCATCACTCTGCCTCCCAGCTTGGTTGAAACCAAACAAACGTTATGCTGTTGTTGTGAAGATAAAATATTCTGATGTCTTCCTTGGAAGAGCATAATGAAACAAAACAAACAAACAAGAACACACACACCCACTCACACAAACCCAGGCTTTGAACTTCTACATTCATAGCATACTCCATCTCTTGGGCACCCAAGTAACTTTGAAAATCAAGGCCTTCAGCTTTCAGAAGCATGAAGTTTTAGTTAACAGCTAAATTACTACCTACTTTTTATATGTCAATGGCTACTTCCCATGGACCTTAAATTCTAATGATTGATTGTGCTTCAAGTGAATTTTTGGCCCATTGTTAAATCTTCAAAATACAAAGTATTCAAGACATACAGCACTGCTCCACAGAAATCATCTCATTAACATAAACATTCTATACTGGGAAATAATTCCATGCATGGAAACCACCTTAAAGTGTATATAATTTTCTACTTCTAAAGAATTACATAGAGTTTTGAAATACCCTGCTTCTGCCATAGACTGTCTGGCTCAAGGTCTCATTCTTTGATTTAAATGTGGTCCTTTGTTGTTTAGAGTTTTTAATATAAAAAAAGTCACCAGGAAGGATTTAAAACTGCTAATTTACTGCTAGATGGCACATAAAAGAAGAGGCTTATACTGAATTTTATAGCCAGTTTGGCAATCAAATTATTTATTAAAGCTTCAATATTTCCATGTCAAAACACAGCAAGGTAGCTAAGATGAAGCTTCTGCCCCAGTGATTTCATTCAGAGGTATTGGCAAAATCTTTACTGCTAAATAAATCATGCAGTTTTACAGCATCCAGCACATCAACAATCACCCATTAATAGTAAGATTCTTAGCTTCCCTTTTTGCAAAGATATGTATGTATGTATGTCTAACCATAAAAGCTTTTAGGAAATTGTGAAACCTACTGAAAATAAATGGGTCATTCTCAGAATTAAGTAAGAAGAGAAAATATTTGAAGCAAGTGAGGAAAGTGGTCATGATCCCAAGCTCATATGCAGGAGAATACTGTACTCACAATCACAGGTTTGCTTATTTTTTCCAAGACATACCATATTTTAAACTGAAAAGTAGCTTGCCTTTTCAGCACTGTGAACCCATACAGAAGAAAACGGAAAGAAACTTATGGCTAATTATTAGAGTCTATAAGAAACATCCAAATGTTAAATTAATTACAATGGGTGAAGTTCTACACATTTATAAAGTACCTTCATAATATATGAGCATTAATAGCAGAGGGAGACAGACCAATCATTATAGTGACTCCTGTGCTTCTGCAATAGTTTTATAAAGCTGAAGTAGCATTCAAGTTATATATCATTTAGCTTGGAGTTTCTTCAGGGGATTGAGTGCAGTGAAATGGAGAACCCCCATTTGAACACACACACACAATTACAGATTTCTGATCTGGCAGGAATCCTTTCTGGCTACAACATACTCTCCAGCAGCTTTCCAATGAAATCAGCACCAACATATATCATACATGTTGGTGTCTGTTAAAATTTGAAAGGGAAGTTTATAATTTTTCATAAGAAAAATATAAATCAGTGCATCTATTTTTAAAAGTCTTTAAATATAAAAGCAACAGGATCAAAAGTTTATATTTTAAAGAGCCACTCCACAGCTGTATAAAGACAGATACCAAAACCCTTAGACAACTATAAGACCACCCTGGCACAGTCTGGTTCTTTATGGAAAAGGCTAATTCCAGCATTAAGCCATTAGTAAATATTTATATGAACCAAGTGCTCTTTTAATCTGGAGAAGACCTTTTCTCCAATTTTTCTTATTAGGGCTTTCTACCATTTGAGAAAAATCTGTGCCCTGAAGATATTTATTATGTTCTAAACAGCTTTAAAACTTACTAAATATTGCCAAAACACAAATTAGTGATAAGTAAGAAGTTAAAAACAAAGAAGAGAACATGAGAAACGTCTGGAATAGCTAGAGATTTGGAAAAGAAAATGGAGCATGCTTTAAATTATGCCAGGAACTGAACACAGAATGACATTAGCGAACTTTCTTACAGTGCTGCAGAAAGCAAAAGCTTAGGAACAGAAGTATATCAGATCAAAGGGGTTATCGTATTATTTGTCATTTTAGGTTCGTGCTCAGAGACAGAGTATTCAGGATAAGATTGTGAACATTCAGAATGGTACTCAGATCTCATTAAAGCTTTCTGGGCTGGTTCCCACTCATCCCTATTTGTATGCAGGAAGTAGTGCATGAACCTAAAGTACAAGCATAGCTAGCTGCACATGTATATACCAATTCCCTCAATGGCAGGAGCTCCAAGGATGAATGCCAAGATCACAGGAATGTATTTCACCTATTTCAATCATCCCTCAGTTTACACCAACTGGTTTTGATCAAACCAAAAGATTTTGATCAAGCATACATAGTTAAGTCCACCTTTCTGCTATTCTTAAATGGAACAGTTCATTAATTCCCTCATTAGTTTTAATGAGAACAGTTTACAACCAAAAGCTCGCTGCAAAATATGTCTGCCAGGATCTCAGGCTCCATTTTTTTGGTCACACTTTTTTAAAAATTGTTTCTTAAATTTCAATAAGTAACATGAAATTGATTGCATAGAGCCATAAAATGTATTACCCTTGCCATCCCTTCCATCTGGCATAGCCAATGAAGAGTCAGTAACACAGTTAATCTTATTGTAATTATCAGGAAAGCTAATTTAAATGTAAATGTCTACTTTGTAACTATGTTGTACTATGTAGCAATGTGTATCAGAATTAGAAACTCAATTGTTGTTCTGGAAGACCCTCCTAGGATGTTAGGTTAGTGTCACAGAAAATCAATCACCAGGTTTTTCAAAATTATTTTCTGTTATCTCTCCTCTAGCTAATCCAGTGGGGAAGGTCAGCTTCTCAACAAGTGCTACATTTCACACCTTGTCAAGACAACATCAAAATGATATGTCATGAAGATTTTTCCATGCTCTTGCAATAATCATTCTGGCTGCAGTCAATAAGATCATAGCAAAAGATTTACGTGACAAGTTCTCATTTTCTTTACCATTATCAACAAGAATCATTCACCATGGCTTCCCAAAAGTTTTTAACCTTTTTACAGTCTAGCCATAAGCCTACATCCCCGCACCAAAGGTAACAAAGATTTGAGGTTTCCTTATTAATTTTATGAAGTTTATTTGGGTACATATGCCATCTATGCACTATTTTCAATGTAAATTCTTTTGAAGCAGATGAGATCAATTTATGAAGTCCAAATGTTATTCCAGTGTTATTCCACAATTAATACCTCAAATTAATTTGGAATCAATTGGTCTCTTGTAGGTGGCTTCTACTGGATTCTTGAATATTTGTAATACTCCCTTTTTATTGTTGTTTTCTTGGTCTACACATTTCACTTCATTGGTTGGTAAAGATCACAGTACACATACCTTCCAGAAGTACTATTGCTTTATGGCAATGGTTCTTAATCTTTGAACCTGGAGTTGTCTTGAACTTCAACTCCCAAAAGCTCCAGTCAGCATAGCCAGTGAACAGGGATTCTGGGTGCTGAAGTCCAAAATATCTGGAGGGCTGAAGTTTAAGAATCACTGCTTTGTGGTTTGCTTTACTAACTTAATATAAAGGCTGAGTGATTTCTTTTACACCTTACTCTAACCGATGAACAGATATAGCTACTTACTTCTTTTTAATGCAGTCCGCACAAGAAACACTAGTCCATCTCCTAACATAATATCCCACCACTATGCAGGCCTTTGTATTTTTTAAAAAATATCTTTATTATTATATCTGTTAGAGCCAGTGCACTCCCTATCACCAGACCTTTAAATGGAAAATCAGGTATAATGGCAACTGGTTCTTGCAAACAACAACAGGAATTCACTCTGCATGAGGTTTCTTCCCTGCTTTCTTACCTGCAACAGAATTAGGTCGTGGCATTACTAATGAACCAGAGGTTTGCGTGTAAGTAACAGGACCATCTCCAGAAGATGCTTCTGCTTTAGGTAAACTTTCTGAAGACCCAACAGTCTCCTCTTCTGCAACTGGTGAACAATTATCTGCTCTTCGTTCATGAATAATTCCTTGATGTGCAGCAGTTCTGAGACTCCCGTCCTTACTCCATTCCAAACTGGATCCACTACGGTCATCGTTCTCAGAGGAACTTGTTACTGTTGCTAAAAAGCAGAAAATGAAAAAGAAAACCAATTAATTCTAGATTAAAGAATGGTGATAACACATAAAGATCTGTAACGTTCTCAAACAATCAGACTTTGCATGATAAAATGTGTCTGGAATCCAACTAGTTCTTTTCTCATTTTTTTAAGACAATGAAGCAAATACTTTGTGCCCATTCCCAAAGTACATTAAAATCATAGTTTTCTTCACTAATGTTTCCATTCATCTTGGGGATATTTTAAAATCAGTTTCTCAGTGTGAATCAAGAAATGACTTATCCATATTTACCAAGTACCCTCCTCCTCTGTCCAGCTACTTCATCATCCATTCCGCTTCCCACCTGCTCCCTCACCTCCACTAGCCACACCATTCCACCTTTCTTCCTTCCACCCAGTTGCCATGTTTTCTTCTCAAAGCCTGTCAACCTTCCATGCCATTGAACTATTTTGCCATTTGGAAGGGGGCAATCCCACCATTAGGATCTTTTCTCCCTAAAAATATGTCATACTATAGTCAGCCCTCCACATTTGCTGGGGTTAGGGGCGAAAGTGGAAAAATTACAAATAACTCTATCCCCCCCCCCAACCATATTTAACACACACAGAAGGTATGGTCTACAATTTCAGCCCATTGTGGATGCCTTTGAGATGGTGAAGTTTCTTTGCAAGGCAGAAGTGGATGGCTGATAGAGCCTGTTGCCACTCCACTACTATTCAATGAAATTTTTAATCGGGACTTACAAGTCATGTTGCAAATTAACAGTCTCTCAGTCTCACAAAGCTTGCATTCCCAACTAAAAATGCCATAGGGAAGCAGCAGAGGTGGCATGAAATAATTTGTGAATAATCAAATCCGGAACAGTCAAATCCGCAAATGTGGAGGGCTGCTCTATTATAAACCTTGGGTTAACCCAAGTTTGCTGATACATCTCTCTTGTGTGTGGGTAGTAAGATTTTGACTATATTTGCCATAGGAAGGAAAGATTGAAATGAGAAGGAATTATATTACAAAGAAGTATGTACTGGAAAGAATGTGTATTACATATACCAGAAAGAACTGTATGATGTGACCAAGTCAATAGATTATTTGAAGACATACTAGACTAGATAGTATCCTTGGTCTGGTTTCAGTGGGAATACACCAGACAGAGTCGGTGCATGTCCTTAGCTGCAACTATGCATGCCTCAAGATTTAAGCATACATGACCAAAAAAAAAAAAATGAAAAAAAAAGCACATGACCTCCCCATTTCAAAATGTTTAACTCAAATACTGTTGAACACTGCAAGGATTTGACGAAAGCGTGACAAAGTGCTTCTGTATGAAAAAAATATTGAGTTTAAATTTTTGACTGAAGAAAGAACATGGCCTTTTGATATATTACAAGCCAAATGTCTTTTCTGATTTACAAATCAAAGGGAAGGGAAGGGAGAGGGCTAGGGAAGATTTCCACTCAAGTTTTTTAATACTGAAAAGGAGGCATATCGCCAGATTTCCCCTCTCATTTTGGCCACCTGCCCAGGCTTTTCTTGTACTTAGCTTACTGAAAAAGATGAAAATCTGCCCTCACCTCTATTATGTCAGTGGAGGCAGACAATTTCAACTAAGGCAATAAAACACTAAAAAGTAGGAGGAGAGAAGCCTTAGCCAGCAGAAAGTATAGGAGAGGGAGGGGAAGAGCAGTTCTTCACTCAAAGGACCTACTGGCCCAGAATAACATAGCAGGAATGGAAATACAACGGAATCTTACTTAAGTAGTATGGAAGAACAAGCCATTTTCATGGTTGGGTAAAGCCTGCCAAAAAAAGGTTACAAAAATATACTTGCTAAACTCTGTACTGAATGTGCTCTTAATACTATTAATAAATTTGCATGTACAGCCACATGCTTGGCATTCAGACAAAAAAGTAGGGGTTGCTTTGGGAAATGGCATGAACCTCGCTCCCTACCACCTCCTACCCTCTGAAAAGAATACAGAATTATTAGATCAATAAGAAACTCATGGGACTGCAAATACATAGTGCTATGCAAGTTAATTTTCTTTTTCTCTCCCCTCCCTTTTGTCTTCTTCTTCTAATACAGTAAAGTTTGCGATGCCATACTCTGCAGCCTAGCTTTGAAAATCATTACCGTTTTCAGGATGGTTATTTTCCTTTCTATGCACTTCATTTTAATTACCTACTTACTCCCACTTTGCCTTTTATACCCAATTTTTAAATTAAGCTATTTAAAACATTTTTCAGTGCCAAGATTCTCCTCCTCCCCCACACTGACCATCATAAAAAGGTAACTATTATTTTCTAGCTTTTCTTGGCACTGCCACAGTGTTCCACCAACATCTCCACTGTTTGCTTTCACTAGCATACATCTTTCACTATCACTGCTCTTATCATCCTAACAATAGACACTCCGGCTTGGCTGTGAGTCTTTGCCTCACTAGGTTGATACACAAGTAAGACAGGGGAAACTCTATGCCCACCACTGCCTTCCATACCACAACAGAGCTTTATAAAAGCTAGGAAATACATAGTCTTAAAGAGCAACAACTTTTTATGTTTAAAACAAATTTTCATTCACATGTTCTCCAAATTTCACACTGCATACACAACTGTGCTCTGTTTGTTACATAAGCCAACTAAACTTCAGGTACAACATTTCCGATCTAAAGGGTTACACTTGTTGGATAAAAGCCCCACAAATATAGAAAGGCACACCATCCTCATTTCTGCGCATGTCATCTAATTCTATTAATTAAATTTATTCTGATATTACAAGACAGCTGTATCTCAAACTCCTACATTATTTTAATTGTGCTTAATGAAATTAGTTAATTTACTTCATTTAATTTGCATTTATTGAAATTTCATTTAATTGCATTCGCATTCCTTAGCTGCACTCCTCTTTAACTCTCAGCAACGCTCAGAAGATCACAAAGCTTCTGTCAGTGGCTACAGAGTGTCTCCTAGAAAACACAGTCCTCCAGTGCTGAGATGACAGGCCCTTGAAGACTGATCTTCGTGCATACTCCAGAAAACATACAATGGGAAGCTGCATGAGAAGCATGAGTGGGGACTGGGCGGGGAGAATAACAGTGAGCCCTGTCAGCATTTCCAAAATCTACAACAAATATTGGTGCTTGGAACAAAGAGCCATAGAAGCCTCTGACAGCAGATGTCAGAGCTAGACCATTTTCTGCAAGCTCATCTGGCAGCCATTCACAGAGGGCTGTGAGTACAGCTCCAACTGTATTCTCTTACAAGTGGGAGATACTTTAAAATGGAGCTTTGCAACTGAGCTTCTGGGCATCTAAAAGAGAATACTGGAGCAAGTTAATGAGCATAGGAATAGGTGCTACCATTGGTATCTGCATAATAGAGTTCCAGGCAATGCAGTTTTTGTGGCCATAGCAGTGTGGAGGGTTTTTTAGTGGTGCCTAAACTGCTGCAATATTTCACAATGGTGGCTGGGGGTCTTGTTGGAGGGGGGCTTCCTCCAACCCAAAAGTCAAACAGTAAAAAAAGATTCAACATAGGCACCACTATCACAGGCAGTACTGACAAGCTCCCTTCTACTGAATACCAACATGCAAGCTTTCTCTTGCTCTCTCTCTCTCACACATACACAGACAAAATCTGCTCTATCTCCAGTCTCCTCATATTGTTCCATCACTTAATATCAGTAATATCAGAATAACTAAAACACCTTCTCATGCTTTAATAAAGTCCATAACATGGACAAAATCCTACATTGTTTACTAGCATTATTATGATGAAACTGTAAACCAAACCTAGGTGTCTAATAAGGCCAGAGCATATCTTGCTTACTGCTGAGCACCTGTGGCCTCTAAGGCATCCAGCATGATGATTCTACTGAGGACCTAGCCATGATTACAATTAGTTGCTCAGATCAAGCACACTGAAGATTTTTGTATGTGGCTGTTAGATGTAAGTTTCCCCAAAACGAGTATGATTTATTCTGAAGCATATGCTGAAGGCTGGGAACAAGATACACAAGCTGCATCTTCACTGCATAATTAATGGAGTTTGAAACCACTTTAACTGCCATGGTTCAATGTTACGGGATTTGTAGTTTTGCGAGATATTTAGCCTTCTCTCTGAGAGCTCTGCCGCCACAACAAACTACAAATCCTAGAATTCCAAAGGATGGAGCCATGACAGTAACAGCAATGTCAAACTGCATCAATTCTGCAGTGTGACAGCAGCCTTATACTCCTGATGTAGTCATTCATGAGTACAACTAAGACAGAAACCTGCTCAACATCATCATAACATTTAAACCAGGGGCTTTCAGCTGCACTGCTCATGCTCTTAACCACCATGTATACCCAGAGCACCACAACTTGAGTGTCCCTTATCTGGAATTATGAAATCCAAAACTGTCTACATGGGTGGTTGAGATAGTGACCCTTTTGCTTAATGGTTCAAGTGCATACAAATTTTGTTTCATGCACAAAATTATTAAACAATATGTGCATAAGGTGTATCGGAAACAGAAATGAATTTCACATTTAGACTTGGGTCCCATCTCCAAGATATCTCATTTTGGATATGCAAATACAGTTGTCCCTTGGTATCCATAGGGGATCTGTTCTGCACCCCACACACACACCCTGCAGATATCAAAATCCACTGGTGCTCAAGCCTGCGTTGTCCCCAATGGCAGTGTGTACATAAGTCACATCACCATTAGGGACAACCTGCACTGTCCTGTGGCAGTGCATGTACGTGGCCATGCTGCCATTGGGGACAAGGGAACTTAATGGTGATGCAGCCACCTGCATGTGTCACCACAGGACAACAGGGGTGTCTCTAATGGCAGTGCAGCAGCATGCATGCACTATCATTGGGGACAATGCAGGCTTGCTGTCAGCAGATGCTTGAATCAGCGGAAGGCAAGTCTGCTGATACCGAAGGCCGACTGTATTCCAAAATCTGAAAAAATTCAAAACAGTTCTGGTCCCAAGCATTTCAGATAAGGAAGATTCAACCTGTAATTCTCTTCTGCAAAAAACAAAACAAAACAAAAACCCTCATCCAATACATGGTGTCTGAATGTCATAGCAGGGCCACTCCAGTGAGGACCTTTGAGATTCCAACCCCACTGTAATCCACCAAGAGCTTGCATCAAAAGAAAGTTTAGGCATGACTAAATGCCTACAAGAAAAAAGAGAAAAGAACCACTGAGGATGACATAATTATTTCAAGTGAAAGAACATTTAAAAATTTTTTGGAGCATGGAGATTTTGGAACTGGAGCCAAGTACTAACATGAACTAAGACAAGGGAGCTTTAGCTCTAGCTCGGTATATCCTTTCAGTCTCATAGCGGCCCACCTGCTGATCACAGAAAAGCAAGCTGTAAAAGAGAATAGCAAGAAGTCACGGCATTACTAGGAATTAGAGTGCTTACCTATAATTCCACTGTCTTTGCTTTCCAATGTGGAGCTCGGGCTGCTAATGGTCCCACAGGGACTACTTTTGTTGGCTGCTGTTTTGCCAGCACAGCTATTCAGAGTTGAACAGGGACTGTCGGTGCTAGGCGACGTTGTGCTGCTCGTTAGTGTAGAGCAGGGACTGACTCCTTGACTAGCAACTGTGCACTGCAAAATGAGTAAAACAAAGAATTAATGCACAGAACACAGCACAACATCCATGATGAGGAAAATGAATACTCACTAGACAACAAAGTGAACCCAAACAGCTTTCTAGCAATACTGGAAAAATTCAGCAGCATGATAAAATGATGTATTTCATGGTGATTCAAAAGGCAAAAGCATGAAGAAAAACTAGTTTTAAAACTTGCTATCATGAATTAGTACAAGTCTTCTAGAATGAGAAAGACTGGCAGGTCCCTGAGTTTGTCTTGACTTACAGTAAAATCATCAGCCGAGATCCTACATGGACAAAGCAGAGTACAATGCTCCACTTCCACAGTTCCAATGTCCCCTTCTCCCCTAAGCAGTAGTCAAGCCATAGGAATGGCCTCTGCTGCTGGTTATCATTAGGGAGGAAAGGGGAGACATTTCAAATGATGAAGAAACAGCTGGTCTCAGCTTGGAGGAGGGAATAAGTGAGGATATGATCACAGATGTCATACATCCTCCTCTTCCTTCTCATAGGAACCCAGAATGGCTGCATGTCCATTATCCAAATTCTGTCTCTTCCTTTCCTACTAGTAAGCAGCAGCAGAATCAGCAACTTTTTCTGGGGCTGGGAAGCTGCCAGCAGCAGGGGGAGGGGCTAGATCACAAATAGCTATAGAACTGCTCCCTGCATCCCATCCAAAAGATGTATATAGCATGGAAGTCATCCCTCCATATCTGTGGATTTTTTTTTATCCATGGCTTGAAAATATTTTTAAAATATATAAATTCCAAGAAGCAAACCCTGATTTTGCCATTTTATATTAGGGACACCATTTTACTCTGCCAATGTATTTAATGGAACTTGAGCATCCACAGATTTTGGTATCCACAGGGGCTCTTGGAACCAAACCCCAGCAGACACCAAGGATCCTCTGTATGTCACTAACAGGGTGCAATCCACTGTCTCCTTGTAGCAACCCACCAGAGATTAAACAGATGTTTCATTGCTTAGCTTGGCCTGGGAAATGGAGTCAAGCTAGAAGTGCCTGCTGGATAAAAGCCCTTCAGTTAAAAATACTCATCCACAAATATGCGTGGAATAAGAAAGTGATGCTATATTACACACACGCAAGTAAAATGACAAGTGTCTTTCATCATCACAGAAATCTGATTTCCAAATGTGAAAGCAAAAAACACTGCTTTAGAACACCAAAAGCTCTCCAGCACACATCCCCAAAGCCAGACAGCATATACTTCATTCATTGTTTGAATCTGTGATGTCTTAGGCTGTACCTATACTGCAGAACTAATCCAGCCTGACATTAGCCTTTTCTTTCAGAAAGGTCTAGTGCCACAACGAACTACAGTTCCCAGAATTCCACAGCATTCACCCACAGCAGTTAGAGTAGCATTAAACTGGATTATTTCTGCAATCTGGATGCTTCCTTAGGAACAATGGTGCAGAGTGCAGATAAAACCCTAAATATTCACAGTAATAGCCTTCCTGTTTTATTATTTGAAGTATTAATTGAAAAATATTCATTATGTTCTCATAATTCAACTTTGCTTAGTTTAAATAACTTTCTTGCAGGGAAAAGAACAGAAAAATTAAATCACAACTTGTTTTTTCCCCCACAGTCCTTTCAATAAATGCATCTTATTACCTACATGCTGTTGTAAGTAATCATTATTGTATATTCTTAAGCTTGCTTTCCATTAAATATTTTGAAAGCAGGAATTTCAGATGTATCCAGACTACTATTTTTAACTGGGTTCCATTAGCATACCATGGTTTCATGTTTTTCTTCTGCAGCGATATGGGCAGAGGCTGGAATTCCTTCTCCTAGTAAAAATCCTAGTCTTGTCATCAGTTCCTGAGCTGCTGGTGAACAGCCTGATTCTTTATCTGGTTTTGCTTCTAGGCAAAAGAAAAAAGAAAACGAAAAAAGAGGGAGGAAACATAAATACCACAGAGAAGTGTTACACTGGCATATTTTGCAAGAGTAAAAAAAAGAAAGAAATGTACATTCATCCAAATCTGAATCCTGCCTTTAGCAATAATACAGTTTCCAGTAAGAGAAGCAAAAAAGAACTGTGAAATGGTATCAATGGGTGTTAAATTGTCACATGTGGGCACATTCTATGCAAAAGTTTAAAATCCAGGCCACAGCATACCAAAGTGAAATGCTTTTAGTTCCCATTGATTACAACAGGAAAGATCTCAGCATGTGTCTAACCTGTGAAATCAAAAGATCAAACAAGGCATAGCCTAGGTCCGATTCCCCATTGAGGCAGATTAACAATGTAGGCTGAATCTGTACTGCAGAAATAAGGAAGTTTGACACCACTTTAGTTGCCATGGCTCAATGCTACAGAGCCCTGGAATCTGTAGTTTGCTGTGGCACCAAAGCTCTCTCGCAGAGATGGCCAAATATCTTACAAAACTACACATCATAGGATTCTATAGCAAATAGTCATAGCAGTAAAAAAAAAGTGGAGTCAAACTGCATTATCTCTTCAGTGAAGATTCAGTCCCAGATCTGCAATAATCGATTAAAAAGAAAGAAAAAGAAGAAAAAAGCAAGATTGCATGCCTACTTTGAAGGGGAAGGGGCAACAGGTAGGCATCTTTATCTGGAGATCACAATCATAATTTCTCTCTCTCTCTCTCTCCATTTCTCATACATCATACTCAAGCATGGGAATATACATACATTACCTGAAGCTGGAGTTACGTCAAGGATGAAAAATGAAATACATTCACACAATACTTGTATGCAGTGTCCAAGGGCATTTAATACAGCTTGAGTCTCCCTTATCTGAAATGCTTGAAAGTAGGCATACTAAGATTTTGGAGGTTTGGGGATTTGGAATACTTGTATTTTCATATATGTACATAATGAAATATCTGGAGATGGGAAAAAGTCTGAACACAAAATTCATTCATGTGTCATATACACCTTATAGCCGGAATATAGTTTTATACACAATATTTTGTAACAAAGGTCCAAAGCACACTGCAGAAATATTCCAGTTTGAGACCACTTTAACTGCCCTGCCACAAGGGAATCCTGGGAATTGTAGTTTATTGTGAGATCAGAGCTCTCTTACAGAGATGGCTAAATGTCTCACAAAACTACAGTTCCCAGAGTTCCCTAGCATTGAGCCAGGGAAGTTAAAGCAGTCTCGAACTGGATTATTTCTACAATGTGCTTTGGACCAAAGTTGGTGAACACTGAAAACAAAGATGTCACTACCTTAGCTACCAATGACAAAAGTTTTGGCTTTTGGAATAATTCTGATTTTGGAATTCCAGATAAAAGAGGCTCATCCTGTAGCCCCTTTGAGATTGATTTATTTTAGTATGCGCTTTTATGGACATCTACCTCAGATGCACTGACAGAGGGATACTAAAACCACAAGTATTTAAACAAAGTTACGCAGTTGTAGGAATGGAATAGAAAATTGCAAATTGTGACCTGGGTCATAAATCTTCATAGCTGTTAATACAGGTTTTTCAAGAAGCTGTTGTTGTTTTTAACTACTTCTTTTTTCAAATAACTTGCCCAGTATTACTTCCTGCTTTTGAGTCTCTCCCCAGCACTACTGGAGATCTACTGATGAACTTTTCATGTTGATCTCCTTTGCTCCTCTGAGTCAGGGATGGGCAACTGTGGAAAGCTAGGGGGGCACATTAGCCCCCTAAGAAACCTTAGAGGGCCACACAAGCCACCAAAAACAATTGCCCACAAACACCTACAGGGAGTATGGAGGCATTTCCACCCATGTTTTGGTTTTCAAAAAAGGGCTCCCATTACACCTAAACTGGCCACGCCCCCCTGCAAAATGTGGTTGTAATGCACCCCCACGTCTCACAATGGACATTTTGCAGGAAAAAAAATTTTGGGGGGAACATTTGCATAAATTGTTTTTGACTCCAGGGGGAGGGTTTTCCAAACAGGATGAAAATGCCCTCCACACTCCCTAGAATGGGTGCATTCTGGAGGGGAAAAAAGTTGCAGCTATGTTTTACCACCTGGGGGCTGCATGCACCCCACAGGCTGCACTTTGCCCACCCCTGCTCTATGGCTCATATATGATGCCAGATACTTTCAAGACATTAATGAAATAGCCTTTTAGTAAAACATTAGGAAAAGCTGAGAGAGATAGACTTGGGGCCAAAACAGCCACCCCTTTGAGCGCTGGATCAGGGCTGTGGCAACCACATGCCATAGCCCCGATCCGGGAGGGGGTTGCCCCAAAAAGGAGCAGCAAAATGCCGCTCCCTTTTGGGCTGGAAAAAAGATGTCCTTTCCGCTGGGGCAGTGGTTTTTCCATGTTTCTGTGGTGTGGCGCGTGTAAATACCACGCCACAGAAACACCATGACGCCATCCATTATGTGGTCAGCGGGGCAGCATGACACTGACTTCGGAGCAGTGTCAGGGCGTGCATACACCACGCCCCTACACCACCCCGAAGCCATGTTTTTTGATGGTCTGCTTTGCCCCTTGGTCTACTTCTTCAGACTACAAAAGCTTACACTACAACTTTTTTCACACAATTAGTCTCAAAGGTGCTACAAGATCCCTTTGCATTAGGAAACTGCAAGGCTGATTCTGTCAAATATGTTAATGGGCAAATGAGATATTAGTATAAACATACTTACCTGGCAAACCAATCCCAACACTGATAACTTTTCATGTTTTATACTTCATCATATTTTTATTGCTACTTCCATTGCAAAGAATTACAGATTTTTTAAAACTTATTTTTCTAATGCTAGCTACTGTGAGAATATTTTCATACAGGATCATCTGTAAATGTGCCTTTCCTCCTTAATTTCAGCGTGTTGGAATATAGCAGTATTGCAGCATAAAACTGAGATGACCTTTAATAAGACAAACTAAATCTTAAATGAATCTCAACAACTGGCTCAGAAGGAATTATTGAAACACAATTCCACTTGCCTGAAATGGACAAGACATCTGCTTAATCTTGAGCTAAACTAACAAAAAAGCCCTAGTCCTCAATAGAAAGGATTTAACAGTTTTTCCAGCATCCTTCAAATGATGAAACACCTCCTCATTTCTCTTCCAATCATGCCTTCCAAACATTCAAAACAAGAATCTAATCCTTCCAGAAAGTAATCTGCTGTCCTTAATGCCCTTAATAGTGTGTTGCATCCTATATTATAGTGAGAAAAGTACAAACAGGAGTGTTACTTTACAAAAACTAGTGTTACTAATGGCTGCACAAGTGCTAGCAGAATAGTGTAAGCAACACCTCACCAAACTGATAAATTGTGGTTTTTATAACAACTTGCACAAGCAACTGGCTGGATTTGACCTTTCTGCAAGAAAAAAACAGAGTTTCTGCAAGCTGCAGAACCTTTTTGCTTACAGAATAATAACTTGTATGGGGGAAAATATATCTGCATGCTAATAAAATTTCATGTTATTTGCTTGGTACAAATAGTAGTAGCTGACATCATATTACCCATTTTCAATATCATTGTCTTCAAGCACTTGCTAAACAGCAGTATATACACATGTTTTACTCATGAAACTTCCAATTTAATTTCTAGATGCACTTATAATAAGAGGTCTGCTATTTCTGTGGATTTATTGTTGGTTGATATATGACAGATATGACATTTCCAAGAAGAAAAAATCAGGTTCACTTTAAAAGGTGATTGCAAATAACTTGTTGTCTGCCTTCAAGTTGTTTCCGACTTATGGCGGCCACCAATCAAACCTATCATGGAGTTTTCTTGGCAATTTTCTTCAGAGGAGGCTTGCCAGTGCCACCCTCTGAGGCTGAGAGAGTGTGACTTGCCCAAGGTCACCCCAGTGGGTTTACATGGTCAAGCCAGGATTTCAACCCTGGCCTCCAGAGTCTTAGTCTAACACTCAAACCACTATGCCAATAATTATCTGCTATTAAACAGTGATGGTTAAATGAGTTGGCGGACTATTGTTATGCCATTATTACCCTGTTTATTCAGACAGAAAAAAATGATGTGCTCAGGTATTTTTCTTTTAATTTAAATATGGATACTGAAAGGTTTGTCAGAACTTTCATAACTAATCTATTACCCTGTTCTTCCCCAGGTTAAATATATGAAAAATTGGCATCCCTCTTCTGACAATCTGCTTAGAATGATCAGAAACCAAAGTGAATCACTGGGAGACTATAAACACTTTCCACCATTAAAATAAATGCTGAAGAAGTCCAAGTACAGTATGTTTATGTTGTCATAGCAAAGATATCACTAAAAAGGGAGGATGCCTTTGTAGCGATATAAGCTGTTGCCAATTCAGCCACATAGGTTTATCCAGTTCAAAAAGATCATTCATATATTGGTGCAGGAGACAGATTTCAGAGTTTCCACTATGGGTCACAGTAGCCCTGCTAGTAGAGAAAAGAGGAAAAATTCAGCACTGTGCCACCCTTCCTGCTCAGAGAGAGGGTTAAGCAGATTTGGAATGGGGACTATTACAATCAAAAAAGTAAAATAAGAGTAATTGCTAAACAGCACCATCTCTTGTGTCACATCTATTTTGCCTCTAAGGTACATAGCATATAACAATAATGTGTTTACCAGAGGAACAAGCCCTGTACCTCCAATTTACAAGGCATTTCAGGACATAAGCCTAAGAGGATCCATACCACCAATGCTATACAAAAACACAGACACATATACTATACATATACCCACACACAATTTTTTTTATAAATCTCCCTCAATAGAGTGTGATCTGATTTATTATGTATTTAGCATTTATGAAAAGAAACATTTTTTAATCCAACAACCTGTAAGCATTTGATCTGAAATATTTGATAAGGAAATAAAGACATACTGTAGTTTAAATACTATCTTCAAATAAATCCAAATCTTAATGTGGAAATTATTTTTACTAGACCACATGTCTTTTCTTCTTCTTCTTTTTTTTACAAAAACATGTACTTTCTTTATATCACTGTTTTAAGGGGAAAGGGCACTGAAAATGGTGACACACTCTTTTTAGCACATGCAATGAATTACATATAATATGCTGTGGTTTTCCACTCCCAGTTTTGTTGCCATTGACACTTCAACAGCTGTCGAATTACTTGCCTAATAAAGTATAATCAATTCACTGCCACTAATAAAATTTTATTAAATATGTTTTTTTAAGAAATAGAAAATTTCCAGCTGAAAAATTATGTAATAGCAACTTTTCCAGAATTTTCCACCCTACATTCCTGACTTAGGTCCAAAACACACTGCAGAAATAATCCAGTTTGAGACTGCTTTAATTGCCTTGGCTCAGTGCAAGGTTAAATGTCTCACAAAACTATGGTTTTCAGGAGTCCCTACTATTGAGCCAGGAGTTAAAGCAGTTTCAAACCAGATTGTTTCTCCAGTGTGATTTTGATCTTAGTCAATCTTTAGTTAGAACTTTAGTCAGTCTAAGTTCATCTTTTCATTTTCCCCATAACAGTACCTCTTTTTTAAAGTTAAGAGGAGAAGGAAATAAATGATATATCAATGAATGGGTTTAGGGTAGGAGATGGTTAATATTCATATGTATTTGTAAATATTGAGATGGGTGTTTTTTAGAAACAGTTTCCCACCTGATAAACTTGGCAGTTTAATCCCCAAAGAAATTTACACCCATTTTTATTATTTCATTCATGGTTATGTGTCTTCCTCAAATCAGGTTTCAAATGAAATAGCATTTGACAATGATTTTTACATAAATGTTATGTGTAGGGCGGGGTGCCATTAAGATACTAATTGTCTTAATGTGCAGAGATGCTACTGTATAGAGAGCAGCTGCTGCTGAAATCACAAGTAAAGTAAAAACTCTTCTCTTACTCTATGGGTTGGATTAACATCATTTTAGCCTCCTGAATACCATAGGCCAAGAGCAGACAGATTTCATGCATGCTGCATTACATCATATTGTGCTAGACATATATACACTTAAAGCTGAGTACTGTAACACAGTATGTCTGGACACAATTTTGAGCCTTCAGATTTGGTAACAAATGAACTGAGATCACAGCCATTTTCAAATAAAAATCCATACCTGGCTGCATTCCAGCAGATTAAATCGGTTATCTTCTTGTTGTTACTGCTAAAATAATGATAGCATGATAGAGAAGACCAAGAGATGAAATGGGACCCCAGGAGGGTTGACTTCAGCCCCAGGGCCCTGGATTCCCTATCCCAATAGATATTTTTTATACATTACATCTATGCTTCCTTTCTGTGTAAAACAGTAGTGGGTGACCCTCCAGGCCATGGGACCAAGTCAGCCCTTTAAATCTTTCCATCCTAGCCTCCAGCTACTTCTCCTCACCAAGTCACCTATATTAATTTACACCATCCTATTCTGGGTCCCACCTACAAAACTGATTGTAGGAATTTTGCAGAGGTTGAGGAATGAGTATACTTGAAAAGAGAGAGAGAGAGAGAGAGAATTTTAATTAAGGGATGCATTTTAGTTAAGGGATGAGGGATGGAATTTTAGTTTGTATATGTTATGTACTGTTTAGGTATTTTATTTGTTTGTGTAAATCATTTATGCATTTTATGTGTTTTTATGTTATTTTGTAAACCGCTTTGATCATTTTGGAAAGGTGGTATATAAATAAATTTATTATTATTATTATTATTATTATTATTATTATTATTATTATTATGATGAGAGAGAGAGAGAGAGCGAGTGTTACTACACACTGAACTAAGAGGGAATGCAGACTGGCACTTTGTGCTGGTCTGTGGGAGGAACAGCAGCGTAGCGTCCACATACTAGACACCGTGACTCTGCCCCCTTCGCACCATGATGCCATGTGCCCTTCTACACGGTGCATGGCAACATGGTGTAACTCTCACACAGCGCCCAAACAGCACAGTGCGGAAGGAGTGTCATCATGCCATCCCGTCATGGTTATGACGCCTCTTCCGGGGAGTGAAAAAGAAGCCCCTTTTCGGGATTTCGTTTTCTCCTTGTGGAGACCGCAGTGTGCAGTTGCCACAGCCTCCATCCGGGACAAAAAGGGGTGGCATTTCGCCGCCTATATGTACAGCCCCTAAGTCACAAAAGCCACATTTGGAGCTTTGAATGCTAAAACTACAACCCCATCCCTTGTTGGAATGTGCATGTCCCCAACAGGCTTTGAGCCAGGTTTTTTTTTTTTTTACTCTCTTGGACTACAGCTTCCAGAATCCCCATCCAGAATGGCTCAAAACCATATTGACTGGGAATTGTGGGAGTTACAGACTCCAACATTACTTTTTTGAGTTCTGTAACCAAAGCAATAGGAACTTCAACAGCAAAAAGCTTCCCACCCTTGATATAGAAGAACAAAACAATTCTGATGTTTCTTTTCACAAATATTTTAACCATTTGAGAATTTTGCCAAACAAAGTAGCAGGGCTCTGTCTCTCTGTCTCTCTCTATGTATATAATAAAACTTTTATTTATATCCCGCTTTTTGTTAGAGCAATCAAAGCGGCTTACAACAATTAAAATAATACATCCATATATACAAAGTATCCCCCCTTAAAAAGAGATTAAACAATATAAGATTAAAATTATATGCTCTTAAAAACCAATTAACAGTGGGCAGAGTCATCACATATATGTGGGGGAATCATCACATGGCCAAGTACTGTAATTTATTCTGGGAAGGCCTACCGGAAGAGGTTCGTCTTGACAGCTTTCTTGAAGCTTTTTAGGTTGGTAATTTGACGGATCTTTTCCGGCAGGTGATTCCATAGACTGGGAGCAGTTGCAGAAAAGGTCATCTGGGAAGTCGCAGTCAGTATGGTTTTTATAGGTTGCAATAAATTCTTCCCAGAGGACCTGAGTGTATGGGGAGGGTTATATGGAAGTAGGCAATCCCTTAAATAAGTTGGGCCCAAGCCATGTAGGGCTTTAAAGGTGATAACCAACAACTTGTACTGTGCCCGAAAAGTAATAGGCAGCCAGTGGAGTGACTTTAGTATTGTTGTTTTATGGTCACACCTGGATGTTCCAGTAATCAGCCTGCCTGCCATATTCTGTACCAGTTGAAGTTTTTTGACTAGGTACAAGGGTAGCCCCATGTTTTAAGAACAAATATAAACAATTAAAGAACAGTGCTTTTTGTTAAAAAGAAAGAATAAAGAGAGAGTAAACTGCTTGACTTTTAAAAATGCAAACATTGTTACTTAATTTTAAAAAAGTTAAGCAATGAAAAAGAAAAAGCAATCTGTATGCTGTACATCTCATTCCCTGCAC
>NC_056522.1:216936355-216947243 GCF_019175285.1 Sceloporus undulatus
ATAATAATAATAATAATAATAATAATAATAATAATAATAATAATAATAATAATTTATATCCCACCCCTTTGAGGTCAATTGGAGCGGCTAACAGTAATAAAATACAATACATTATACATCAAAATCTACTTCCCTCCCCCCTTAAAAAGTTATTAAATCAATTATAATTAAACCCAACAAATTAAAACAACATCAACACATACACATTATTACAAAACAAGACAAGACAAAAAAGTAAACTGCGGTAGCATTCTACTTAAATTTCCAGGGAGTACCTTGGGGACTCTCATGAGAAGAGGGTTCCTGAGGCCGGGATTATCTATCCAGGAAAGGCCTGTCGGAAGAGATCCGTCTTGACAGCCTTTTTAAAGCTGTCTAAAGACGTCAATTGATGGATCTCGTCCGGCAGGTCGTTCCATAATCTGGGGGCGACAACAGAAAAAGTCCTCTGGGAGGTAGCCGAAAGCCTAGATCTTTGAGGCTGCAGCAAATTCCTCCCAGAGGACCAGAGTGTGCTGGGAGGATTATATGGGAGGAGGCGGTCCCTGAGATAGTTTGGACCCAAACCATTTAGGGCTTTAAAGGTGATAACCAACACCTTGTACTGGGCCTGGAAACTAATAGGCAGCCACTGGAGGGACTTTAATACTGGAGGAATATGGTCCCTCCTCGATGTTCCTGAGACTACTCTGGCCACCATGTTCTGCACTAATTGCAGTTTCCGAATCAAGCACAAGGGTAGCCCCATGTGGAGCGCATTACAGAAATCTAGACGTGAGGTTACCAGCACGTGTACAACAGTCTCGAGATCCCTTACTTCCAGAAAAGGGCGCAGTTGGCGTATCAGCCGAAGTTGATAACAGGCGCTCTTGACTGTCGCATTTACCTGATTTGTCATCAGGAGCGACGAGTCAAGGAGCACCCCCAGACTGCGAACACAATCACTAGAGGAGAGTGTGACCCCATCCAGGACTGGAGGTTGCAACCCAATTATTGGTTTCGGGGCCCCTACCGTAGCACCTCTGTCTTGTCCGGATTCAGTTTCAATCTGTTTTTCCTCATCCAGCCCATTACTGCCCAGAGACACTCATTGAGAGAGGAGATGCCATCAGAATTCAAGGCCAACAAACAAAATTTGTCATGTTGTTTTAAAAAATGAATGGGTCAAAGATACTCTCACATTTAAAAGCAGTGTCTTCTTAACTTCCAATTTATTCCAAAATGACTAGATTTAGCCTACAGAAGCAGCTATTAGAAACCTCACTAAGAACATGCCCTGATCATCAACCATAGTGGAGAAAAAGTAACAATACCTAGCTACCTGAGCCTGCTAACAGCAAGCAGAGAGTGATGACTCTCTCTTAACCAGAAGCACCAGGTTTCTTCTGTCTTTGTCTGTGTCAATCTCTGAGGGAAGTGAGGAAGAAATGCGGGCATGGATGGCTTGAGATCCATTATTGCTTATTAAAAGGGTGATATGGGCCCTTTCCAGTAATTCCTCATATGTAAATGCAACATCAGTAAGGTGGAAGGTACAGGAAGACATGTTGTACAGGGAGAAGGTGTACATGTTTGAGAGAACATATGTATGATGTATGGCCTTTCCTCATTAAAGGGAAAACCAATGGTTGTAAAGCAGGTCTATGTGTGTATAACAGGTGTATGTTTGGATAGCAGAGGTCTGAGACTAAGGGGGGATACAGACCAGCACCTTGTGCTGGCCTGTGGGCGTAGTCATGTCATAGTGTCCACATGCTCGACGCGGTGACCCTGCCCCCATAGCACCATTTTGGTGTGCACCCATTTACACAGCACGCACCATGATGACGTCACTGTGGCACAGCGCCCAAATTGCGTGGTGCGGTAGTGGTGTCGTCATGGTGTGCTGGTGCATCTAGGATGCCCCTTCCAGGACACTGAAAAGAAGCTGCTTTTCACGGCTTCTTTTTGTGTCCTCCAGAGGCGGTGTGTAGTTGTCACGGCCCTCCAATCCAGGATGAAAAGGGGCAGCTACATGCTGCCCGTCTGTATAGCCACTAAGTGAGAGACACATCTTGTACAATGAAGATCTAAAAATGGCTTGTGTAGACCA
The DNA here is from genome assembly GCF_019175285.1 of Sceloporus undulatus. Lineage (NCBI taxonomy): Eukaryota > Metazoa > Chordata > Lepidosauria > Squamata > Phrynosomatidae > Sceloporus > Sceloporus undulatus. Next base: position 216,938,448 of record NC_056522.1, read on the forward strand.
GGTATTATAATAACTTTGAAATATGATATATGTTATGAAGCAATGAGCTGCAATTTTACACCTTGTCTGAAACATACCACAGGGTTGGTACAAGTACTGTATATACCCATGTATAGGTCTGTATATACCCATGTATTTCCACTCTGACAGCTTTTTAAAAAGCACTCAAGACGGATCTCTTCCAGCAGGCCTTTCCAACTTAGTTATCCCTCCCCAGATATAGAGATATAGAGATATGGATATAGAGATCTGGATACGAACTTGACATGAACATGATCACGACTACAAAAATGCCTCCTCATCTGCTTATTTTCCTCCAAATTTTAATTGAATGTTTTTATTGTCCTACGGTTTTTACATTATGATTGTTTAATCCTGTTTTAGCACTGGAATTGGGGGGTGGGCATAGGGATTGATTTTTTTCCTTTTTTGGGGGATCTTATTGTAACCTTGATGTATTTTCCTGTTGTAACCCACCTGGATTTTCCATGTTAGGGCAGGCTAGAAATAAATCTATTATTATCATTATCATTATTATAAGTCTAGAAATTTTAGTTAAAAATTGACCCAAAAAACCTGGGTCAACCTATCCAGGGTCCATGTAAATAATGTACTCTAATTTTTATCAAAAAATTCAAAGACATAGATGTGTTAGTCTGGAAAATCAGTATACAATGGGATCCTGTAGCACTTTTGAGTCTAATGGAAAGAAAAATGCTGTTAGGATGAGATTCCCTAGATCTGAACCTACCTCTTCAGATGCAGACCCTATACATCTGAGGAAGTAGGCTCAAGCCTTCAAAAGCTAATGCTATCAGCTTCTTTCTTTCAGTTAGACTCAAAGGTGCAAGATCTCCCAAGAGAACCTAAAAGAAACACTGATTCTCTCTACTCTCTGCTTCTGGCCTTTTTGAATGCCTGGGTGGGAAAATTGTGATGCTAGTAAAGGAGCTCTGAGAGGAATCAGGTTGTAAAGAATTTAAATAAGACATTTGTGTATGTTTGTCACCTTTTCCAGGTTAAAACAGGCAAAGTTATCAAATTAAAGGTTTTAATGACTGGTAATGCAGTTGCCATATCCTTTGCTTTGCCGTTTCATCTTTTTTCACATGGGTGTGTTTTCTTAGTTTTGACAGTGTCTGGTTGCTTCCCTCATATTTTGCACAGACACCATTTACCAAAGTTCCCTCCTCATCCATCCAGCCTTTAGGGTAAGCACAAACAGTTATGCCTGCTGGTAAGTTTTTTTGGCATAATTTTCCTTTGGGTACATGCGCCTAAGTTTTATCCACCACTTATCCAAGGGGCATATCAAAATCCGTAATTTTGGCCACATAACCTGCCCTCGACATATACATGAGGTTGGCTTACAGTCGAGGATATATGGTATCTGCCACACGAAAGATACCATTAGTTTTCCCCCTTCACATCTTTCCTTGAATCCATCCATAAAGAAACTTCCTCAAAAATTAGGGTTACTACATTACTCTTAAAGCAAAAATGTCAATTATTGTTGCACAACAACCAAAATGTATTTGCATGGCTATACATGAGGCTTTTACACAGCCTCCACTAGGAGCTGCTGTTTCTTCATTGCTGGTGGTCTGCCTCTTTTAGTCAGAAAAGTCTTTCTCTTCTCGGCCATCTCTGATGTTGTTGTTTTACTCATTAAATTGTACATTGTGTGCAGGCTCATGGCCAAGTGGCAGCAAAATTTGCTGCCATATGGGAGCTAGAGGATGGAGGCTTAAGCCCACCCAAACTAGCAAAGAGTGATCAGTTCTTCAGGGTTTATATGATGCTCTTTAGTAACCTCTCTGGTTCAAAACACTCCAATCCCTTTTGCTGAGGGGACAGTCACTAATCACTAGGGTCATGAGAGGTGAATGACAAGGAGAATAAAGCATCGCTATCTAACTCTCAATTAAAATGCTTCATTTAAAGAAGAGGGCTTTGCCTTCTAATCAACAACAAAGAAACAATCATATCTGGTTATCAATCCAGAATAGTCAGTGGTTGTATGGTTTACCAAAATAACAGACTGAAAACAAGACTGAAGAAAAACTCAAGATGACCAATATATATTAAAAGTGCCATTGTTTTCAGCATGAAACTAAGGGTAAGCAGGTAGTGCTTAAAATGATTGCTTGGGAATTTAAAAGCCTTCCTGGCTCTGATGATTAAGCTCTAGCTTGAAGAAAAATATCTTTGCATACAGCTGCCCAATTTAAAATGGCATGAATTTTATTTATTTTATTTCATTTATTGAATGTACACCCTGCCTTTCTCCTGGGATGTGATGCAATGTAGATATCCTCCCCTCCCAATCAACATATACTCAAAAATGAGAAAAGAAGCCAGGGAAGAGTTTTCAGTTCCCCTAAAGACTATTTGTTCCTGTTTCTCCATATGAAGAGATTTGGAAAACCTAGCTCTTAAATTCAAAGCACAAGAAAAACAAGAAATAAGCTATTTAATTTGATATTAATAGGCTGGTTCCACTGGTGTCAATTAGGCTGTAAATCTAAAATATCACAGTGAATATGAAATCCTCATTATTGTACAAATACTTACAGGGCATCTTAATTGTCATTTTGCACCGACGTTCATTGAAACTGCAGTTTGTTATGCTGTAGTCAAATTTAATGAACTCAGAACTTTTCAAGAATACCAATTAACTCCAAGGTCGGGCTGTTACCAGCCTTGCCAATACAGACATCTATTGTTATTGCTGTCAGATTTGGGAAGCTTTTCACGGCAGTGGCAAGACACATCACTTTAACATGGCATAAGTAGAGCACTCTCCATCAGGAAAAAGCAAAAGCAGATCAAAAACTAAATTCAACCATGCCTCTTGCAGTCAAAGTGACCCACAGCTCTCATGCTTAATTTTTCTTGAAGCCATCATTCCAGAATTTCATGACATTTCCAGATCTTGTACATAATAACTGATCACAAGATTTGCAAAACCATTCAACATGAAAAGCTCAATTCTTACTGTTTTTATAATCAAAGTCCAGTCATTAAGTCAAAATGAAATGACTTGAAAGACATGTGCTTACCATTCTGGTTGAGTTCGGTGGGTTCCAACACTTTCCTCATTGGAGCGACAACTGCATCTCCTGGTATCCGGGGACTTTCCACATACTTGGGCTTCCTGATGGGACCTGAAATGGGAAAGATCTTAGTAGCTTGCCTAGTATTTTTCCAGATGGAACACACATTTCAGAATAAGCAGAGAAAACCAGAACAACTCTTTAAAAGCAGAGATACGTGATGCAGACAGTTTACACGCTACCCACGCAATAGTAAAAACAGTGAACTCTCTCGTACTTCCACTCTTGGAGTCTGTTGTCAAGGGGAAAAAGCAGCAACAGCAAGCTCTAGTCAGGCTCACTTTTTGGAATGTAAACTCTGCTGTGGAACAAAAGCAGCTTCCTTGCTGCAATGTTCCTGGAGCAGCCTCCAGCCTATGTAAAGTGGGTGACTCTGACATGGTCAAAACTCACACAGCTTTGCAACTGGCCTCTCTAGGCAGAGCCTCTGCTTTCCACCACAATTTGAAGATAACCCTGTTTACTAGTTTAATCTTTGAAGCTGAGAGGCAAGGATTACAAAGCGGACAGCTTGCAACATTAACACTCTAAATACTCCAGTCCAGCAGCTTTATATTACTGAGTATCTTATTTCTGTTGAAGCAAATGACGCACAATGTTGATTATATGAAGGGGGTTGGGAGAAAGAAGAAAAAGGGAAAAAAAATCTGTCTGGCAGCTAGCTCACAATATTTTCAAAATCAGAAAAAGAGACACATAAGTGTTGCCAACTGATAGCTAAAGTGAAAGCAAACCATACTCCTTGTTTTATAGACATCCATTTCCCATTGCTGCCAGGGTGGGGTAACAGTTCATCATATGAGTTCACTGAATGGAAGAAAATGAATTTACTACTTTAATCTTTCAGTATTTAAATTATTAACGGGTGTGTACTTTACCAAATGCAACAACTGCAGGAAACATTAAATGCACAATAGAATTTCTAGTCACTAAAATAGCATCACAATGAGAACGATACTGCCATCTAAGGGTTCCTTAGAGAGACTGAAAATAGTTAAGAAATCTTAAGCAACCTAACAGACCAAGGATCCCATTCTGATGAGGCTAGGTCACAATTCCATCTATTCCAATAGCCAAGAAAACAGGTAATGAAACAATACTCTCAAAAATAAGATGAACAACCACCTGGGCGACTCCAGGACTAACCCACTAAACATAGCACTGCATAATGGTAACCCGACAATACACAAGTAAGGAGAAAAACTCCATAACATAACATCAAATGAAACTGTGGATGTCACAGTTTCATCACAGATTTCAATCTCACTTGTTCATGCTTATAATACACCAGCATATTCCCAAGGTGAGCCCACAATCCTACTGTGGTGCCAATGATTCTTAGGCTTAAAGTACAGCATGTCTGTGTAACTCCATGCAATGGAGAGGGGCAAGGAAGCATGCCAAATCAGCGTTGCCAGAGTGTTTCGTAACATTCAAAGTTACCAAAAGATGCTATTAATTCCATTGGAAAGGGCAGGTCCAACCTCTAGGGGATGCAAAAATGACATCCTCGAAGGAAGTAAACCTTGCTACTAGAAGAGGCTGCTGGTGATAATAAACTGACAAAGAAACAAGAAGTATTATCACTAAAGCCCTTTATAGAATAGGGCAAAACCTTTACCACACAAATGCAGTACTAGACAAAATGAGCTTGAAGGGATTCTGTTGTCCCCCAGTGATCTAACCAATGATATGCCCCTTCTCTTCCTCAGCTTTGCACCCAAACACCCAGCCCATATATCTATAGGAATTAAATGGAAAGCTCAGCTAAATAGGATACTCTTAGCAAACAATGCACTCTTTGGATTGATCTTTGGCCAGGAGGCTCTGAAAGGAAGGGCTGGAAAGATGAAGACTGTTCTGTAAATAATTGAAACACCTTACTTTCCAGTAAATGCAAGCTATAAAATTTTTAGTTGTTGGAGTTTGGAATGCTTGTAGTACATTCTTAATAAGGAATTGACATACTGTAGATCAGCTGATAAGACTGGTGATAAAAGCAAGCAATCCTTCAATTAACTGGTTCCCAGCTACGGTTTTAGTTTTAAAAGGCATTAACCAGCAGTGTGAACTGGATCTGGAAATGAAATGGAAGCCATTTGTTTCTCAAATGACAGTGGTTTTGCAGAATCCATTTCAATCTGGTTTCTGACCCAAACTGCTAGTCCTCTTTACTAACTGTTTTGTGAAGAAGGGAAATTTTCACTGCTCCTATTAATGAATCAGCATCCTGGTCACCTGGGAGGATGCTATAGGATGAAAATATGGTTGAACTTAACATCCTTTCAAAGCGGCATTTAACAACTTTGCTAACCAATAAACCATACTATTTCAGTGTGCTTTCACTCACGAGGGTTAAGAGCACAAGTGATTGAACTGACATCTCCAAGTATTCTACTAAGATCTTCAGGTTGCACAAATTAAGGAGTATCCACAGATGGAAGCCACGTAATCACCAGACATTTAAGTACTGAATGTACTGAAAGACAGAAGTTATATCCCAATTCTCAATATAGTGGTTTATTTAAGGTCAAAGTCAATGCCACCAGATAAATCCACACAATTTGTAGTAATAGTGCTTTCACTACCACCACCACCATCTAATTAAATGAATTCTATCCTATATATAATCAAGCAATCATTCATGTGAATTCACCACCCCCAACTCTCCAGAAAACTAGAGAGACAAACCAGTTCTACTAAGAAGAAAAGGAGGACATTCAGTAACTTATTGTTTGTTCATGTCATTTCCTCATTCCAGAAACTTATAAAACCTAGGACAGGGCTCTGTCATTAAAATTTACCAGTTCCATCACAATCCATTAATCTGGAAAGAGACAATTATCACATACTCTGATAGGTAGTTAACAATAATTTGTTTTGCCATTTTGGGTTGCTGTGGGGGGTTTTAACACACTGACAACAAATTTGAGAAAAAGACATGCAATAATACAACCTTCCTGCTACTTCCTTAAGAATGTATGTTTTTAAAACTTTATCTTCTCTCTTCCTTCTTATGCTTAACTATGCTTGTAGGCTGGACTAGATAAGGTTTATTTTCCTTTTGGTCCTACTACTTTAGAGTTCTATTATAAGCACTTAATATTCATACTTCAACTCACATACACACACTCACACACCAAAACATAAAAGACAGGGTGGAATTAACCAAAGAGGATTTTAAAATTAAATAATCCATAATCCTCCTGTACTCTGAATTCATATTATACTGAACACTGTGTTCCTACATTCTTGTCTCTGGGTTATTAAACATTTTAAGTGCACAGTGGTTTTATTTTAGCAATTTTCTGTGCTAGAACTCAAATGTGACCCCTAAGGTGTAAACTAAAACCATTTTTATTCTATGTAGGTCAGCTTGGAAGCCAATAAAATTCTGATTAAAAGGCCACATCCTTCTTTTTTTTCATTATACAAATTGCTAACTATATGTGTGCCTGTGCCTTCAAGTCACTGACTTACGGTGACACCATGAATTTTACAGGGTTTTCTTAGACAAGGAATACTCAGATAGTTTTGCCCGTTCCTTTGTCTAGAATATAGCCTACAGCACCTCGTATTCATTGGTGGTCCCCCCTCCAAGTACTAACCAAAGCTTACCTTGGTTAGCTTCTAAGAGCACATAGGACCTGGTGCCTTAGTAAGCTAGTAATTATTATTTCTTATTTCTTTACTGAAAGGGGATAGATTAATTCACAAAAATGTACAGCACTAGTCATAACAGGTACCTGTCTGTTTCAATCTTTAAAGTTTTGTAAAGCAATTAAAGTATTCATCTTTATATATCCCACAGTCTCTGTGATATTCAACCTCTAGTGTATGTTATTAATTTTTTTAAAAGGGACTAATTTCCTCCATGGTTGAGGGGAATGGAATTAGCTATAACCTCAAATGCTCCATCATCCCCCCCTCACATCCCATTCTAGTATACAAACCTAGTTTAGAGGGGACTAATAGAACCACAGTTTGCCAGTTTCAGTGTCATAACAAACCATGACTTGAAAAGGCCAGTAAGTTTTCTCTTGAGACATGGGAGTCAATAAATGTGACTACAGAGTTTGTTCTTATTTTGCCAAAAACAACATCTAAAAGACTGGGAATATGACAGCTGAATATAATCAGTAGAATTCAAAGATACAGCCATGTTAGTCTTTAGAATCAGTATGTAGAGAGATCTTCTAGCACCTTTGAGACTAACTGAAAGAAAGAAATTGGCAGCATGAGCTTTCATAGACTTAGAGTGAAGTCTATGAAAGCTCATGCTGTCAATTTCTTTCTTTCAGTTAATTTCAAAGGTGCTAAAAGATCTCTCTATGTACTGAATATAATCAGTGTTAAAGTGTGGTATTATGGGGATCTGTACTGCTAGATGCAGGGCACTACCCACATAAGGCAGCTTTATCAGGGTCTCAGTCAATACATCTTCTTTCATGTCTTGTCTCTAACTGTAAAAACAAATAAAAACATGGTATGCTCTCTTCATTAATCACCTGGAGGAGAGGTATAAACTTGCTGAAATTTTTGAAGCTGGTGAGGTGGGCTGATCTGAAGATGAGAAAACCCCATGGGTTACCTTAGGGTTCCCATAAGAAGGAAACAACATGGAAGGTATAGCAGCATATTAAGAATTTAAAAAAAAACATTTTGATGAAGGATTTATATTACAGTCAGAGTGAGTGAGTGTGTGTGTGTGTGTAATAGCATATAAAAATAGATAAAATTCAGAGAGAATAAATTAAAAGATACGTTCAACAATATACTTGACCAATTAGTGAAGTATTATACCAAGAAAATGGATTTCACTGCCACTGCTGCACGGAGAAAGACAGTAATCTTGTCGACCTAATTGACTGAACTTAGAGTAGCTTTTGAGTAATGCACAGAAGTAGACTGACATATCAAATAAATTTTATATCCCAATCTATTAAGTAAATAACCTTGAAAATATTGGCATAATTGTGGTCTATTTATCAGAATACTTTATCTGATCAATCCAAGCCTCTGTCTTCTCAATGTGAATTCTGAGCCTCACCTGATCATGCTTCCTCTTCTGCATGTTACTCCTTGATTGCCTATCACTCATTCCAAAGTGTACTTTTGAAACAATACTTGAATATGTTTTAGAATATGAAACATCTGAAAGTCATTTTTTCTCATTAAATATCAACAGTGTCACTCATTTATTAATCCAGTCAAACACAAACAGCAGCAATGCTATCATCACTAATGTTACTACCATTCAACATTGCATTTGAGAAATTTGCAGCAATGTGAGCTGACTGTGATATAATTGTTTCAAAACTACTGCTTTAGAATCATAGACTTACACAGTTAGAAGAGACCACAAGGGCCATCCAGCCTAACCCCCTGCCATGCAGGAATACATATTCTAAGGATACAACCCAGAGGTAGGCAACCTTTTTGAGCCGGGGGCTGGGTTGCTGTCCCTCAGACAACTGGGGGGCCGAAGCCAAAAAATAAATAATTAAATAATATAGGGCATTTTCAAATGTAGGATACATTTTTTAAAAAATGGAGGACATGTGAAAAAAATTGATGCTTTTAAAAAAAAGTTAATATAAATGCATGTTTGTTAGGCATGATCAAAATGGAGGACATTTGGGCCTCAGAAGCTGGCTGATATCAATATCACCATCTCCAT
>NC_056522.1:216947253-217093247 GCF_019175285.1 Sceloporus undulatus
CATCATCATCATCATCATCATCATCATCATCATCATCATCATCATCATCACCACTATCATTGTTAAAGCAGACCTTTTAGCATTAAAAGCACCGAAAATACACAGAAATGCACTTTGGAAAGTCACACTGTCTCACCTTCAGAAAGAGTGAGTGCATGTCTCAGAAACTGACTGATATCATCATCATCATCACCACCACTATCATTGTTAAAACAAAGCAGACTTGTAGAAATGGAATGGAAATCCTCCTCCTCCTCCTGCTACTCTTCTTCTTCATCCTCCTCCTCCTGCTGCTCCTTCCTTCCTCCTTCTTCCTCCTCTTCCTCCTCCTTCCTCCCTCCCTCCTCCTGCTCCTCTTCCTCTTTCCCCACCCCACTTTCTTCCCTGCCCACAGCTGTCTGGCAGCCGCGGGATGGGAGGGAAGGAGGAGGAGGACCCCGCCCCCTTTCTGCCCTGCCCGGAGGGGAACAGGCAGGGTGAAGGAGCCTCGCTGAAGCGGGGCTCCTTGGCCCTGCCCGCCCGCCGGCGGAAGGTGCCAGGCAGGGCCAAGGAGCCTTGCTGGAGTGAGGCTCCTTGGCGCTGCCTGTCTGCTGGCTGAGGGCCTCTCACACGAGAGGCCAAAGGCCCCACGCGAGAGACCTGGTCCTGCCATCGATTGCCTTTGGCAATCGGCAGCAGGACCGGGCTCAGGCCAGTCCCAAGGCCTCTCCGGGCCGGATGTGGCCCGTGGGCCGGGGGTTGCCGACCCCTGATACAACCATTTCTGAAGTTTGGAGAGAGCAGCAACTGGATAGTTAATGACCAATGGAGGAGTTTTTTTCTCCCATTCATATTGTACTAGAAGGTGCAGCCTTATCATGCTTCTTCTTTTTCTTTGGTTCAGAGTTCAGAGAAGGGCCATGTTTGGATTTCTTCATGTTGGGTCAGCCAGTGAGACTTATTGATTAGACAGTATAACAGTAGCCTTTTCTCTTGGCATCAAAGACAGGTTCAGTGTTGAAAGTCTCGCTCTGGTTGAGGCAGAGGAGGTTTAAGCTGAAACTCTACTATTGCTTCTTGCTGCCCTGGACACTGAAGCCAGGCCTGGAGTGGGAGGTGTCAATGAGGGTTGGTCCATTTTTGATGGGGAATATGAGGAAACTGAGAGAGAAGCTGTGCATAGGGGCTTATTCTGTGTGGTCAATGCAGCAGTTCTGAGGGCCCCTTCCCCATGGAATGCCTTAAAATGGGATGTACTAATGCTTCTAGCCTGTAAAATCTGGCAGTGGGGGAACAAGCCTACCACATGCACCTTGCCCAAGCAGAGGAGACATTGGAAGTGGTGGTCCACCTGCAGGATTTTATCCCTGCAATCAGTGAATTTCTTGGACATTTTGTAGGAATAAGATGACCAGGTGGAAATGGAAGTAGATACAGAGGATAACATGGCATACAGCTGAGATACAGAGGATAACATGGCATACAGCTATATGATGAAGGCAGCGCCAAAACGCAGCTTTAGAAGTCTCCAAAATTTCCACAAGGTGCAGAGTGACCACTTATATCCCCAGAAAAAAATACGATTGTAGAATATCTGAGAAGCTGAAGTGAGAAAAGCAGGTTTGTACTATCACCGTTACTACTGTGTGACATCTATGGGGAGGGAAAAGGCATTGGCTCCTTTTCTGTGATCAAAACTGCACTCAGCGCTAATATGATTCAAAGACACAGAGAACAGAAGAAAACAAACTTAGATTTTGAATGCAGTCATTCCCTGGCACACTGCTCCCAGCTCAGGTGTTCAGTCTCTTTAATACAATCAAGCAAGACAAATGAAGACTCCTACATTCCTTTAGTACACTTAAATTATTTCAGCCTTGGAGTTAACCTCTGATTGTATAAACAAATTAAAGGATAAACACAAATCAAGGACTTTTATTTTGGGATAAACAACAGGTAAGTCCTCATTGCAGCAGCATTCAGCTACTTTACATGTACACATCAACGTTATGAGCAAGTAAACTTTTAGAAGGGAATTGTTCTAGCAGCTGAAACAATTTGTGTCAATTGAGACCAAAGGCCCCATACATAAGCACACGTGTCACACCTGATGTAACATTTGCTGTTTTGAAATTAAAATTAAGGCTATTTCTACTAGATTGAAGTTCCACAAAGCCAGGAAACTGGAAATTAAGGCTGATGCTTTTACAGATGTGCACTTTGATCAATAAAGTTGTTGCGAGATTATCGGTACACAGATTGCAGGAAGGGGGGCTCCAGTAAATCTTCATTGGTTATAGTCCAGCACAAAGAAGCTTTCTTGATAACCTGAAACATATCTCTCTTGTTCATGTCTCTATTCTGTCTTACTATGGCCCCGTACAGATAGGCCAAAATAAAGCTGCTTCAGGTCACTTTGGAGGTAGCCTGTTTAAATGATGCATGAGTGCTAAAAGTCCAGAGGCTGCGCCAAAGCCACGCTCCAATCCTAAGAACTGGAGCATGGCCTTGGCACGGCCTCTGGACTCTTAGGAGACATGCATCATTTAAACAGCATACCTCCAAAGTGATCCGAAGCAGCTTTATTTTGGCCTGTCTGTATGGGCCCTTTAAAAGAAATTCCATTAAACAAAATAAAAACTTACACGAGTAAGGAGTTATTGGGGAGGGGATCCAGGTTTTTTATTGGGCTTGTACACAGGACACATTTCTGACTAATCTGTATAAAGTTGCAAAAAAGAATTTGTAGCATAAGCTTTCAAACACTTTCTCAGGTGCATGTTCTACTTCCTCAGTTATTTCCCCCATACATTTTGAAGAAGCAGACTAAGCCTACAAAAGCTTATGCTATAGCTTTTTTCACACTGGCGGGTTACAGACCGCCGCTGCTTGCTCCGTGAGGGAGCTGCAGCAGCCACACCGCGCGGCTCCCGCGCGGAGCAAAAAAGGAGCTCCAAAATGAAGCTCCTTCTTGCGGCGCCTCTATGATGTCGTGAGGCGCCGCTGGCGCATTCGCGACGTCATAGGCGCCGCGACACGTCTGGACGCTATGCGTCCGATACGTAAACATGGCGGCCCCCATGTGGAAGGGGCGCCGCCATGTTGTACGTATGGAATACGTACTAGGGTTAGGGGGGTGCGGAAGCACCGCCCCTTCCTAACCCTAATACGTATTCCATACGTATTTTTGGCGGTCTGTAACCCGCCATAGTTAGTCTTAAGAGAACTACAATATCCCTTTGCATATTGATATTTCAGGCTAACACAGCTATGTCTCTGAACTGAACAGGGTTCTTATTTATATCAGGTGCATGGCAGGTCTAACCTTCCGTCTCCCCTCTTAAGAAAGGATTCTGAATAAAGAACCAGTCCAAGTAAAGTCAATAAAATCCTGACAAAAGTAAGGCTAAGGTCCAAAACATACTGCAGAAATAATCCAGTTTGACACTGCTTTAATTGCCCTGGCTAAACACTAGGGATTTCTGGGCTTTGAAGTTTTGTGAGACATTTAGCTGTCTGTCAGAGAGCTCTGGGGACACAATAAACTACAATTCCCAGAATTCCCTAGCACTGAGTCAGGGCTGTTAAAGTGGTCTCAAACCGGATTATTTCTGCAGCGTGTTTTGGACCTATGTTAAACAGATACTGTAAAAGCTCTTCTCAGGCTTATGTTATATAGATAATCAGTGAAATACCATTTTACTTCACCTTTCTTCATTTTATTCTGTCATTCTCATTCTCAAGGAAATTCCTCAAGATAGGGATGGACAGAATATTCATCATCACTCATTGCCAGGTTAAGAAGGGGACTTCCCAATGGGGAAACCCCACTGGGAAAAATAATAGACCAGTAAAACTTTTGAGAACTTTTCTCCTCGTATGTAAAGGACCAAAATGTTGCAGAGAAATTATTCTTACAAGAAAAACATGCACAAAAATGTCCTGTTCTTATGGAGAAAATGGGTTTCCTGGGCAGAAAATAGTTTCCTGCACAGCAAAATACTTTTTGTTCAAAGCCTCCACAAAGCCCATTATTTCCTCCACATACACACACACAACAGAATAATTCCTCCCCAACACTTCTGTATATTTGAATACAGGGAGAATTTTCTGACACAGTGGGGAGAAAACTACAATAGTTGTCCTCACGTGCAAGAATGAAATGGCTGAGCATTGCCATTCCTATGTGAACACTGCTAACATGATTGTTGTTCTCTCTCTCAAAGAGATATAACATTATTCACATGCAACATTCAACATGTATATTACCTATAAATAATGTACAAAACCCCCTGTGGATCTTTACCATATAGTAATCCGTATAGTAATTCACATGTAATGGTAGTGTAAATATGTTCATATAGCATTTTCTGGATGATAGCCTTCTAGGGTTTTGCTTTCTGAAGGGCATTCATTCACCTAGAAGAGCCAAAAATGTGAACACCTGCATTGCTACTGTAGTCAAGCTTCTTGATTAATGAACAGCAGAGATAGGGATTTTCTGGATCCTGAATAAATAAATTACTTTTTAAAACTTGCTTTTAACTGAAGCAACTGATCATAAAATCCATACAGAAATAATGTGAAGAAGGTTGGAGTAGGTAAGATTGGTGAGTAAGAGATAAGTTAAGAATGCTGATGATGGAAGAAAGATTGAGAATAGGAGGAAGAAGAACAGGAAATAGGGACGGTAGAGGCAGAATAAAGGGATATAGAAAGTTTAAGGGAAGAGTGAAGGTCGATTTTTATCTTAGAAAGGTCACAGAGCAGGTAGCTGTTTTGAAAGAGGGTAAGAAAGGTTGGAGAGAGATGGGTGATAGTGTTGGCCCGATCAAGGAACTTCTCTGAGATAAGGATCATTAAGGTAACAGATATATATTTGATGCTTTATAGAGGGGATGTATGACAATGTTATGGTTTTATGATTATATGTCTATGTGTTTGTATGCTATGTTATATTTTTTTTCTTTTTTTATCAATAAAATTTAAATTAAAAAAAATAAAATCCATACAGAAATAAAGTGGAGGTAGCATACTAGTATACTTTTCGCAAGTTCCCTGCATTACAGAAATAATTATAAGCACAAATAGTTTAATTGTGTCTTGTTTTTTAAAAATGTTATGAAACTTTGAAAATTGAATATGTTTTATGTATTTATTCATCTGTTTAGTATTCTATCTTTCACCTTATGCAGAACCCAAGGTAGCCTACAGCATTTTAAAAGCAAGATACTGTACTGTTAAAACATTATGCAAAAGTTTTTGAAGAATCACCTAACAGTACAACTCATTTAAAGGATTAAAACAATATAAAATCAATGATGATGATGATAAAAACCCAACCACAAACGCTTTCTGTTACATAGATTTTCAGCCAAACATCTGCCTGAATATAAAGGTCTATGGTGCCAGCAAAAGGAAAGGAAAGAGGGAATAATAAACCTCCCGCAGGTGGGAATTCCACAATCCGGGAAACAGCTACTGATAAGGTTCCCTCCCAGGATGTCACCAAATGCTTCTGTGATGGTAGTGGAACCAAGAGGAAGCCTTCTCTCAAAATCTTAGAAGCTGGAAAGCCTGGTGTAGGGGAAAATGGTCTTCCAGATAGTGTAGATCTAAGCCATACAGGGCTTTAAAGCACTTTGAATTCTGCCCAGATATGGAGTGGCAGTCAGGGAATCTGTTTGAAAGGGTGGCTGTGTTTATGTTCCCTGAAAAACCCCCAGGTCAACAGTCTAGCTGCAGCATTTTGGACCTACTGAAGTTTCTGAACAGTTTCCAATGGCAACTCCATGTAGAGCACAATACAGTAATCCAACTTGGATATATTCAAGGCATGTGTTACTGTGGCCAGCTCTCAACAAATGATCACAGCTGGCACACTAGTTTTAACTGTGTATCACACTTCTGAAACCTGGACATTTAGGCTCAATCGAGAGTCCAAGAGTATGCCCAAGCTGCCAATGTGCAATTTCAAGGGGGTGTGTAACCCCATCCATCACAGGCTGAATCCCTGAAGGAGAAAGTAAAAATATTTTCCAGCAGGATTTTTGGTATTTTATTGATTTGCAATAATCTTTAGACTAAGCAATAAACGATATTCATAATATTTTATTGCTAAGTTTCCATGTATCCCATTTATGGGACAAAGGAATGATACAAATCAAACAAATAGATCTATATTAAAAAGGAGGCAGCAATTAAAACCAAAGTGACTTTAAAAATGACTTTTTAAACAAATTATTCATTTTAAAAAAAGTCTAGCTATTACTACTATTTTCCAACCCTCTTACTGTAACAACAATAACTGTTTGAATTTAAACATTTTTAACTTTAACTGTGTATTGGCAGTTGTTCACTGCAGGGCACATTCCACAAATGGCCATTATCCACTGTATTTCCTCCTGAAACACAAAATCATTCTTCTGAAATTTAAATATTAGCATTTTAGCTTCAGAAAGAAATTGGGCTAAAAAAATAAAAGATATAAGTACAAAATGCCAGTAGAGGGTGCTACTTTAATACTTATTTGGATGTAAATACAAGCAGCAGCAAGGCCTGATTAAAATGAGATCTAAAATGCATTCCATGTAAAACACAAACCATATCCTTTCAAGAGACAATAGTTCCTGGCCTCTTTATTGCAAGTAATACTATAATTAGACACGGTAAACTAGCACAATAATGGACAACAATTCTGAATCAGGATTAGATTAATAAAACAAGAGAGGGTGAAATAAAAGTATCAAAATGGAAAATAATTCCATTGTTTGAAGTTGCACAGCTTCCCTTTGCATATTTTTATGGCTGCAGAAATAGGGGATACTTGATACTGAAGTCACTTTTTTGGCTTTCTATTTTAAAACCAATTACAAGCATTCTCAAGGACATATACAGACAAACAACAAAAATGTAAGAAGATTAGCACACTGTAACTCCCATGGATTTCTCAACAGAGTGTGTGGAAGGTATTCCCTGATACTGTACTATTACATTTCATATTTAAACTGGTCTTTTAAGGAATTGGTCCATAATTTTTAGACTTTTCAGATTTTGTCTGAAGGCAAACAACAATTATATTATGATGGCTAGAAACCTCCTCTGAAACAGAACATAAAGAAAACAAAAATAATGACCACAGAGAACTTAAACACTTTCAAACTAAACAATGAGGAAATAGAAATAGTAAGAGTTCTCAAATCTGGGATCAAACATTGATCACAACGGGGACTGCAGCCAGGAAATCAGAAGAAGATTAAGAATGGGGAGGGTGGCTATGAAAGAACTAGAGAAGATCCTAAAATGCAAAGACATACAAATCAGAACAAAAGTCAGAATAATACGAGCCACTGTATTCCCAATTACCATGTATAGATGTGAGAGCTGGACAGTCAAGAAGGAAGATAGGAGGGAAATCAACTCATTTGAGATGTGATGCTGGAGAAGAGTGCTGAGAATTCCACGGACGGCCAAAAGGACAAACAAATAGGTCCCAGAGCAGATCAAGCCAGAAATATCCATAGAAGCCAAGCTGACAAGACTTAGACTGTCATACTTTGGACACATCATGAGAAGGCAAGAATAGTTGTAAAATACAATGTTAGGAAAGGTGGAGTAGAATAGAAAGAAATGAAGGGCAAATGCCGATGGATGGACTTTATTAACGAGACCACAAATATGAGTTTGCAGGAGCTGGGCAGAGCAGTAGAGGACGGGGGGAGGGGGCTGGAGATGTCTCATTCATAGGGTTGCCATGGGTTGAGATCGACGCTAAAGCAGTTAACAACAACAGAATCCACAAAACACACAAATACAAAGAGGGATGAATATATTATTTATTATTTTATGAATGTTTTTAGGTTTGAAAACACAGTGATGAAGTTCCATGGATCCTGACCTTTGGAGGTTAAGTAGATGGCTATGAGGGTGTGAAGACACACCCAACTAAAGATGATGGCAGATTTGGGTGTGCAACGCCGGTACCCTGGTGAGATCAAACTTTTCGACCCAAAAAGGCTCTGAAGCTGAGTGTAAAGTTCAAAAAGGAGGAAGTTTAATTTAAAGAACAAATAGTTTTCTCCTCCCCAGCTCTAGATAAAAGATACTTTACAGTTTCAGCAATCTTCAGGATGTCATCTCTCTGGGTTTGATCTCCTCATTCAATGGAGCTGGTGCAGGGTCTTTCAGCTCCTGAATTCTTTGAGCTTTATCGCATTTGGCTCCTGGGCCGCTCTGAGAACGGCCCGGCAGGAAACGGAATGAGTGGGGGACGGATTTTATCGCACACACCTGTCCCTCACTCGTTCTGTTCCTCCTCTCTTCCCTTCTCATTCCGTTCCAGAGGCAACGCTTTTTGAGAACTGTTCAGAACAGTTCTCAAAAATTTCCCCCTCTGGAAGGGATTAAGAACGGAAGAGAGGGGGAACGGAACGAATGAGAGACGAGTGCGTGCGGTAAAATCCGTCCCCCACTCGTTCCGCACTCATCCCTGCTCCTTCCGTTCCGTGCTCAGAACGGAATGGAAGGAGCCAAATGCGATAAAGCTCTTTGACTTGATGTAGGTAACTAAGGCGGGTTACAGACCGCCTATTTGGGGCGGGCTGTACCCGCCCCTTTCCCCAATGTATCCGGGCCTCAGCTGCCAGAACGGCAGCCGCTGAGGCCCCGATCCACCGCTTTTCAGGCTGCGGGGAAGCGGCAAAACGCCGCTTCCCCGCAGCCTGAAAAGGGGTGTCCTTGGGGCTTCAAGCCCCAAGGACACCCCGCGGCGGCAGGGAGGAGGAGAAAGGGGCCGCTTGGCCCCTTTCTCCCTTGCTTCGCTGGGCACAGCTGTCTGAAGGCTGCGCCCAGCGAAGCAAAGCGGCACCACAAACCAGGAAGGAGCTCCTTCCTGGTTCGCGCTAAGGGCGCCCTAGGCGCCCTGGTGCGGAGCAAGGACGTCACGTCCGCACCGCCCCGTATAGAGGCGGTGTGGCCGTGACGTCCTCATGGCGGCAGCCGTCTGGAACGGCCGCCGTCATTTTTTACGCACAGAGCGCGTATTAGGGTTAGGGTGGTGCGGAAGCACCGCACCTCCCTAACCCTAGTACGCGCTCTGCGTGTACTTTCATGGCGGTGTGTAACCCGCCTAAATTGGCTAACTAGTACCTGGTAACTGATTTGGCTAATGTTCTTGGTAATTAAAAAGGCTAACATGTAAGAAATGCCCTTTCCGGCTGTCTGGGCCTGTTTGCCACCAAAAGACAGCTCTCTGCCAGCTCACAGCAAAGACTGCCCCAAACTAAAAGCCTCTAGCTAAAGCAGAGCATGCTGGGAAAGGGCAAACCAAACCTGGAAAAATGCAGGGGATCATACAGCTCCTCCCACAACTAATACAACAAACTTTCCTACACTAAAATATTCTATGGCCTGAACCAACACGAAAGAAAATGTAGGAGAAGATTCAAATAGTCCTGGCAGGACATCACAGAGGGTAAGGCTTTGATTGTAGCAGTCGGATTAATGAATATCCAGTATAAACAGACACTATATCTTTAGGTACCAAGGATCATGCTATTTTAATTTTTGATGAGTAATGAACACAGAGAGATTCTGCATCAGAAAGCAGGATACAAAGTCCCATCATAGCAAAAGTAAGTCCCATGTTCTCTGTTATCGCCCTTTTAGCTGTTGCATGGACACACACACAAACATGGATATCCTCCAAGATGACTATCTACTGGCCACTGGAGGGAGGAAGTGGCAGAGAAGTGTCCAACCATGTGACTGTATGCAGGATGCACAGCAACCATGTCAACCTCCAGGAAGTCCTGGATGATGATGTCACTCTGTGTCAACCTACAGGCACATAGTTGGATGATTCTCCATCGTCAGTCCACCAGCAAATGGCCATATTGGAGGGGAAGATGTAGCAGCTAAAACAAGGGTGTGGGGGGGAGTTGGTCATTGTGTAAGAAAAGAAGAGGTTTTCCAGTCTCTGCAACAATCAAATAAGTGATTTATGATGACATGTGTTGGATTGATGCCATCCTAAATTACTAACCTAAGCGGCAGTGTGGTGTAATTGTTTGAGCATTGGACTAGGACTCTGGAGATCAGGGTTTGAATCCTGGCTAGAGATGTGAAGGCTTGGCCAAAAAATCCAGAGTGACCTTGAGCAAGTCACACTCTCTCAGCTTCAGAGGATGACAATGGCAAACCCCCTCTGAAACAGCCAAGAAAACCCCATGACAGGTTATCCTTAGGCTCACCATTTGAAGGCACATAGCAACAGGTCACCAACAGGATGCCAGCCGCAATCTTTTCTGCAATTTTAGAACTGTATTGGTTCTATCCTGTATATGTTTTAAATTAACAGTTAATTTATGTGGATTTTATCCAACATTTTATTTTGGTCTGTAAGCCTTCTAGAAGACTGTGACATAGAAAATAATGTATGAATGTTTAAAAAAACATTAATATTAATTTTTCAAAACACAGATATAAATAATTGAAACTAAAAAGTCAGAAAGCCATGCACACATGTGAGGTATTTCAGAATGATGCTTAATAATGCAAATCCAAAGACCTTGATATATAAGGTCTTATAAACTGTAAAAGCATATCCTAATAAAATTAATTACATATCTTTGAACAGTTCCTAATTGCCCTAAATGCTGTTTACTGAAGGAAACCTATTCTGGAGTATGTGTTTGCATAGATAGGAACTATAATACTCTAGTTAAAATGCTGGTTAGATCCCTCTTATCTCATTTCATTGCAACACTGAACAACACTCAAATAAAAGCAAAAATTATTTCATTACAGCACTTCTGGGATGAGAGGGGGTGTGAACACAACATCGTCTAAATCAGCAAACAGCTCTTCCAGTTCAAATCAAGCCCAGAACATGGAATACATTTTCAGGAGAAGGAAATGACCAAAAGAAATGTTCAAGGTTGACTGAAGACTTACTCTTTGTGTAAACGTGTCAAATAAATAACAGAAGATCATTTAGACTGGTCTAATACAAATGTATTTTTTTAAATTGAATGTATATCCCACCTTTTCCCCCAGATGGGATTCAAGGCACCATGGTGAGACTACTCTCTGAACCAAACTAAATAACATGTTCTGTAATAATTGGGTGGGGAGGGGAGGTCTTAGACCATTGCAGGTGAAGAAGAAGAGAATAATCCTTCCTCCTCCCTCTATCCTGATGAAAATATCTTGGATGCATTCACACTGCAGAGTCAAAACATTATGATTCCAGCTTAAGTACCATAGCTGCATCTTATAGGATCATGAGGTTTGTAATTTGGTCAGATGCACCAGAGGAGCTCTGAGGCAAAGAATTTTAAATGCCTCTCTCTCAACTATGAACCTCAGGGTTCCTTAAGATGGACCATAGTTAAAACTGTATCAAGGTGGCATAAATGTATGGTGTCAAAGAGTCCCATGTCTTCTCCAAAGCATCCTTTATTCTGTTAAAAGTGTGGCAGGGGAGGGAAGAATTCTCCCCTTATCATTCTGTGGCTGTTCCCTGGGGCTCTTTGTATCTACTGGGGTCTGGTCCCATGACCCACCATGGATACTAAACTCCATGGATATTCAGTTCCGATTATGTACAACGATATAGTATAATGGTGTCCCTTACATACAATGGGAAAACCAAGCTTTGCTTTTTGGATTTTATTTTATTTTATTTATTTATTTAATATGTTCAAGTTGTGGATGGTGGAATCCAATATGTTCAAGTTGTGGATGGTGGAATCCATGGATGTAGAATCCATGGATACAGAGGGCCAACTGTATTTCCATTTTTTAAATGTTCATGTTACTTGCCTAATATCACGCTCAATAGGAACTAGACTTGGACTCAGGAATTCCATTCCTCACCCATTATGAATTCCCCTCTTCTTAGCAATATTCTCCATTTACTGAGATTTGTAAACATACCTCAACTCCTGGTTGCACCCTGTAGATAAAACAAGAACTCGGGTTACCTTATTCTGACACTTGGAAATATCCTTTTTAGATTGTAAGCCTGAGGGCAGGGAACCGTCATTAAAAAGACTGTATGTACAGTGCTGTGTAAATTTACAGCGCTTTATAAATAAAGGATAATAATAATAATAATAATAATAATAATAATAATAATAATAATAATAATAATTGATTATTCCACCTCATTTTAAAATGAAATATCTGACAGAGTTTTAAAATGGATTAATAAAAATACAAACTGTATGATGTGGTGTCTTATCCAAGACTATGGTGATTTGTAAATACTGTACACCTTTTTCTACACTCCAACAAAAAAGAGAGGTGGGGGGTTGTCACTTTTTAAGTTGCTTTTGAAAACACAAAAGAAGACTTACATTGACAACAGAGGACACTGGAATTAATCCAATACATAAACTGTTTCACATACCTGCATAACAGCATTTAATGGATTTATCAAAACTGGTTGGTGGGATCTGATTTCACTAAAGCTATGAGAGACCTATTTTTCAAGAGTCAGAAAATATTTTTTCAAGAGACATGCTAAAACAGAGATATTAAATATTAGTAACATCCTTTCATCCTCTTTAGAAGATGTGTTCATTGTCCATCAACACTGCATACCCATACAGTTGACAGTGTATCTACACTGTTGACAATCAAGGAGAAAAAAATATGTTTAGAATTTGGAATCTGAAAAGGGCAGGGAATTGTGGTGGTGATAAGAATTTAACTACTTTAACGAGAGAAAGGAGTGTGTTTGCTCCTCCCGCAGTTGCTCCTCTATCCTCAGCTATGCATTCCCCTCTGCTATTAATCAACCCTGCCCCATCCTTTCCTCCAACATTTCAGACCTCACCCCCTTCTCTTCCTAATCCCTTCCTATCACTTTTCCAACCCTCCTGTCTTTGAAGAGCAACTCGTCCTGCTTTTGACTCCCTTCTTCTCACTATTTTGTCTCACCAATTACTATATTTAGAAACTTGTACCTTCTCTCTCCCTCTCCCTATTCTTGTCAACAGTAGTGGGCCCATCCAAACATTTTTCACAAAAAAGAAGAATTTTCAAACCATCTAAGTTTGAACAAATATTTTACACATCACCATAATCCTGCAGGAAATGTGTGGATACACATTTAATTGTGGAGCCGAAGGCTTTCACGGCCAGCATCCACCTGAACATCCCATTCACGATGGAAAAAGAAAAGGAAGAAACACTGACATTTTTGATGTCCTGTTCATCTTCAAACTTAACCAATGATTGGGCCACACAGTATACAGAAAACCTACACACATGGACAGATACCTACACAAGTACTCCAACCATCACCCAGGACAAAAAAGAAAGACAATAAAAACACTGGTAGACCAGGCCAAAAGGATCTGCGAACCCCACTTCCTGGAAGATGAACTGAAGCACCTAAACTGGACTCTACAGGCTAATGGTTACTCCAGCTCAGACAACAGAAGAGCTGCCAGACCCAGAAAAAAAAACGACAGAAGTGAAGAAAAACAACTGTCCAAAGGGAAGGTATTTTTACCATACATCAAAGGAATCACTGACAGAATAGTTAAATTTATGAGGAAACACAGACCAACCAAGAAAATCCAGCAAATGCTGTGCTCAGCAAGGGATAGGAGAGACGCTCTCATGGTCATAGGAGTTTACCGCATACCGTGCAGCTGTGGACAAGTCTACATATGGACCACCAAACACAGTGTTCGAATGCAAATCAAGGAACACGAGAGACACTGCAGACTGGTTCAGCCAGAAAAATCAGCAGTAGCAGAACACGTTATAAACCAATCTGGGCATAAAATGCTATCTGAAAACAAGAAAATTCTGGACCATGCCAACAACTCTCAGGTCAAAATGCACAGGGAAGCCATTGAAATCCACAAACACCTAGACAACTTTAACAGGAAAGAAGAAACCCTCAAAGTAAACAAAGTTTGGCTACTAATCCTGAAAAACATCAAAATCAAGACTCAGCACATGCCAATGAACATCACCCAGGGCCAGACAATGGATCACTAATTAAATAAACACAAATCCTCCTTGCATATCCTTCACCCAGAGGCCTTGCCATTTACCAACAGACCAACATACAAATTACCATCAAAATTACTTCCTCTCAACCAAGGGTCACATAGTATATATACTCCACAGACCTCCATGCCACCATCCTCTGAAGATGCCAGCCACAGATGCAAGTGAAACATCAGGAATAAATTCTTCCAGAATACAATCACATAGCCAAAAAAGCCACAAAAAACTAAGCAATTTCTTGTCAATCACACAGCATGAACAAAAATAACAGCAAAAGCCTGAAGCAGCTACCATTCAGAGTTTGAAGCCAACCATTATAAAATATATTTTCTGTGGGGGTCACTTCCAAACCTATGGCCTGAATTTACACATAATGATAAGCCACAATTCCTGGAATATTTAATAAACCACATTGTGAACATGTCCCATGCTGGTGCCCTGGTGGCACAGTGGTTAAATGTTTGTACTGCAGCCACTCACTCACAAACCATAAGGTTGTGAGTTCAATATCAGTGAAAGGGCTCAAGCTCAACTCAGGTTTGCATCCTTCCAAGGTTGCTAAAATGAGTATCCAGATTGTTGGGGGCAATTAGCTTACACTTTGTAAACCGCTTAGGGAGTGCTTAAGTGCACTGATAAGCGGTATAGAAATGTACTTGCTATTGCTATGGTGCACTCAGACACTTTGCTCTTTCTTCATGAGCAGTTAAACAAACCAGGAAGGAGGCAGCTGTTTCTGATGTTTAAACTCAGGGTTAAATGCAGCTACACATGTTAAGATCATAAATCACCTTTACACCAGGGCTTGTTGTTGGCCTACAAATCTCAGCTTACTTGAGCATCCAGTCCTCATTCCAGATTCATATTTCATGCAAAGCTTTCCCATTTCTGGATTGTTTACCTAATCAGAAAAAAGAAGCCAAACAGGAGCAAATATCTGATCTGTGTGTGTTGTTGTTGTTTTTTTGTTACATCAAGAGACCTTTTACTTCAAAGGTGGCCTATTTTAAATACGAGAGAGAGAGAGAGAGATCCTATAAAGCTGTAACTAGGAAATTTTTACCTCTCTCAGTATCTGACAATAAAAGCGGAAATCAAAACAAAGAACCAAATATAAAAATTATGTCCCTGTTCCACCTTGTTGGCAGTTTTAGCCTCTCAGTCCTTTCACTGTTTAAAAATCAGAAAAAGAAAGTTCTTCATGATACAGAGCTTGTATAAGTGGGCTGATTAAATGCAATCAGATAAATAAAAAGGAAATGCCTGCACTATATAATAATTAACTTAACTTGTCAAACACTTCCAGCTGATTCTGGCTGAACATGTGGACAGATTCAGACACTGCAGACTTCCTGGCAATTCCAAGGTATTGGAAGTATGCTTGAGATTACGTTCAGGAGTCAAATAAGGCCAAATCATTACAATTATCCACAGAGGTTGTGATCATTTTAGAGAAGGTAATTGAACTTGGAAATGAAAATGTTAGCAGTATTTGAAATATAATCCACCAAAAATGAAAAAAGATGTTTGAAAGGCTAGGCAAGTACAAGTAGGTTACACAAGGTCATCCAAAATAAACTGCTGCTTGGCATTTTAAGATATATTAAATCAGAAAGGGGGGAAACATTTTAAAGCTAAAAGATCAGGTGATGATATTTATTTTAGCATGAAATTTGTCAAAGCTGATGGGGTAAATATTTAAATTATGGAGGAAAATACACACTTTTTTGGGGGGGGGATCAGCTACTTCATCATCTATGAATGTTTCTCTCTACTTTGGAAGACACACTAGCTACTTCATTGCATTGAAAAAAGAATTCCTATTTCAAAATACCAAACTGTTTTTTCTCTTTACAGAAAACAAGAACTTGATAAACTTCACAAAATGCTCAGACCCCCTGGTCTGGTAAAGTCAAATGTTAGCATGCTGGAATGAGTTCAGCAGGCTGATAAAAAGGAAGCCAGTGACCACACCTTACTTAGCAGGATACACACAGTTACATTCACTTGTTGCCAAAACAAAATTTTCAGGACGGCATCTTCAACAGCATTTCCTCCCCTTTCCATACCATATTACATTTAGGTTAGGAAATTAACGTAAGCCAAATTTAGACAGAGAATATTTTCAGAATGAAAACACAATAAAACTAAAAAGGCTTCACAGACAACTGATGCTCCACAGATGTCATGTTTCCCCAGAACTGTAATCAATATATAAAGCTCCTTCTCACTGACTCCACGCATATTCTTCACCTTCCCC
The DNA here is from genome assembly GCF_019175285.1 of Sceloporus undulatus. NCBI lineage: Eukaryota > Metazoa > Chordata > Lepidosauria > Squamata > Phrynosomatidae > Sceloporus > Sceloporus undulatus. The sequence continues at coordinate 216,963,524 of NC_056522.1, forward strand.
CAAATGAAAATAATAGTCTCCAACTACTGCATATGGCAAGAGGGATGGGGATCAAGGCATATTTCTGACAGTAAGGCAATCCATCTGTAATGCTGTATGCTGAAACCTAAAGTGGTTCCTATAAAATATTATTAGCAATGCAGGGATCAGGATAGCAAGCAAACCAAAATCATAGCATCTGGCATCTAGAAAGGAATGTGTTAAATGGTTTAGAAAGACCACTTGGAAGTTACTTTGTTAACCAAGTATAATTTTACAGCAAGATTTGAAAGGAATATTCTTGAAGTTACCTGGAGATTTTTTGCTTGCTCTTGACTGCATTAAATAGGCATGACGAGGCAGTAAAGGTGATGATGGCAAAGACATTGAAACTCCTTTGGACAAATTCATTCTGTAGACATCTTCAGGAATTGGCTGCATACCACCAGGAAAATCTGGACTGTGGCCAGCCATGGTAATTATCTGTAGAGCACTTTCTGAACATGAATCACCTGTACAAAAGGTGGGAGGAGGGGATTAGTTACACAGCAAATGAAGAGACGCATCTTCTACATAATTCAGGAAGATTGACTAAAGCAATATAAAAATTCAGTGTTACAAGAACAAAATCCTTTGCATTCAATCTTGCTATGAGAACAAAGACTGGTGTTACTGACATAGATGTTTATTGCAGAAAAGAACCACAAACAGAAGCAGACACAAGGATGAAACACAACAATCTTTGTTTCCAATTTAAGAACAACTATAAAGATTACCACTTTTTAGTCTTCGCTGTCAAAAGCATGTTGCTATGTCAGTTTTAAGACTTTCAGTCTCTGCTAGTATTAATATCTGACAACTGACTGACTGGTTTATGTCAGAAATAGCTGTGAAAAGTAGTTAGTTGCCAATCCAAGCTTCCTGCTGGGAAATGGGATACAAGGCTTAAAAACCAAACAAAGAATGACCTTTCTCTGTTGTCCTTCCTACTTACAAGAGTTAGATTGCACACTCACTTCCTAAACACACTATAGAGAAGTGCCAACAACAGTTGATGTTCTTGGAACTTACTATTCAGTCAACATGAGAATACAGTATATACAAGATAAAGTGATACTAAGGAAACTCCATCCACAAAGAGAATTATCTTTATTAGTTTAGTTGCAATCCTAGTGACACCTAATTTGGTTCTGTATAAAAATGCATAGGGCCATAGACCCTGGGAATTATGAAATAACTCAGTAAAAACAAGCAAGCAAGTCAAAGTCTACCATCCCACTTTTCCTTTCCACTGAAACAATGTTATCCCTACAATTATTTTCCTTGACATTAACAGGACTAGAAAGGTGTGTCTACAAATCAGTTCATCATTCTGGTTTAGGGTGGGTGGGGAGATTTGTTTGTCTTTGTTTGGGTTGACAGGGCACCCGTATTTGTGCCTAATTCCAGTTACATTACAATCTTGAATTTTGCCACTGATGTCTGTAAGCAACTCCCAACCTTTTCCCCTGGGGACAGAGCATAATGGCTTCCATGTGTGAAGCAGAAAATGGCATCTTTCCAGAATTAGGTGGTTACAGTGACACTTTTTATATCTATTTATCCCTTTCTACCTCCTCTCTTTTCAGTCGCTCCATTCCATTACTCATCCTTTCTCAACCTGGCTATCAGTTGTTTTACTACTGCTGTACGTACTGACAAGCAGTCTGTCTTTCCTTCAAGCCATTTATGGTGTTGTTTTTGTGACTCCCACATAAGAACTTTTTCCAAAGATTTCTTTTGTATCAGCAAACTTTGCAGATATACTCAGTCTGCTGTTTTTCTGTCTCTTAGGCACTATTGTTGCTGTTTTATCTATTACTCTAAGAGCATGGAAACAGAGGGAATCATAAAAGCAATAATCCAGCTACCATTAACAAAGTCTTCCCTCACAAACCACTTGGAAAAATTCCTCAGTTAAGGTGATAGTATCCTGTGCCATTCTCTAGCAAATGAGCACTTTTACTATCAGGCACAACAGAAATTTAAAACCACCCTTAAACATACTGGATCGAGTAACCTTCAGGTGACACTCACAATGGGTACACAGGGTATGTGTACATATTATGTAAGGAGGACAACTCTTGCAATGCTTTCACAAAAAGGACAATCAAATGTATGCTCCATTTTTGTAAAGTTAAAGAAGTTAGGAGGAAAAAAAAACATTTGAAGTCTGATTCAGGCAGTTTAAGAAATCAAGTCATTTGCTATTATATAAAACTGTTTCAGATCATCCACCCATCATTTCTCTGTTCAGATCTGAGGCTTCCTCTGGCTGTACCTATCTGTATTGTTCTTTGATGAATCCTGAACTAAAATTAATATATTATTGACATCATCACTTCCCAGGGCAGAAAAAGTGACAAGGAGATTGATGATACGCTCACCACCAGGGAAAAAAAGTAAACAGGGATGTAGCAAGGAAAAAATGAGTAAACAAACTGAACTCTCTCTGGATTCATTATATAAAAGAAAAGGGAAGTTAAATATACCTGGATCACACTCTGGACTTTAAGAAAGTCGGTTTCCAATAAATTCAAAGAAATTTATTGTGCCAAATCCCATATTCAGAAATACTCAAAGAAAAGACTGTTCTTGATGGATTGCGAGTTCCTTAAATATGACATACTGAAGGCACAATCACAACCAATTCCAGTAAGACAAAAAGCAGGAGGCACCTAAAGAAACTAGTATGTCTGCATAAGGAGCATTTGAATGAGATGAAATTTAAAAGGGACACATATAAGAAATGCAAGCGGGGCAAATTGTCAAGAAAGTGTACAAATGAGTAGCCAATATTTTTAAAGATAATGTCAGGAGAAAGAAAAGTTTAGAATTAGAGATTAAAAGCAATACAGAGGAGTGGGTATGTGTGGAACAAGAAGAAGAACAAAGAAGTGGTATGCCCAGTGTGTGGAGGAGATGGAGAAATGCTATTAGGTGGCAGAGAATGTACAGGCACTTGACACCAATTTTGCCCCTCTCTTCTTCAAAACAGTGGTTTTGGTGCAACAGAGGAAAACAGGCCAAATTATGCAACCAGGGGATCAAAGTCCAAGACAGGGAGAAGTGTCTGGCTATGATAGGTTTTAGATGGATCCAAACCTCCAGGGCAAAATCAACTGAATCCAAGGGTAGTAAATAACAATTGCAATTCCACTGTCACTAATATTGCAGGTGAGGTCACTGCAGAATGGATAACAGTAAATGTTACTGTACACCATGTAAAAGATGGAAAATAGTACAGAGGAACTACTGATTAGTTTGCTTGATATTTATACCAGGAAAGATTCTAGAACAGAACTGACTGTGAATACTTACAAAACAATCTTATGATTGCTACTAAGAGTCAGCATGAATTTCACAAAAACATATGATGCCATGGAAATATTGTCCATTTTTGTTTGTTTGTTTGTTTGGGGTTTTTTGGACAGAATCACAAACTTGGTAGATTGGGGAATACTATGGATGTAGATTTCAGTTAAGACACAAAGCAAGGTTCCTCATAATTTCCTACTCTGTAGCTGCTTGATGGACGAAAACCAAAGAGTATTCCTCAATGGCCCTGCATCATTCTGGAGAGACCTTTTGGCACATCTATCTCTGGCCAATGTCTGCCTTTTCACCCATGGTTCCTATTTGTCACCCATTGCCACTGATGAAGATGGAAGTCTCTGAGGTCAGAACAAGGCACCCAGCATCTATAGCATGGCTGGTCACCTGTCCTCAGCAGCAACACTAGGCAACAAACGGGGAGCACATGGGAGGGGGGGCACCTGTCATCACTGAGGAAAACCTGCAAGATACGGGGAGAATTCCAAGGGAGATTAGGGCTCAGAATACTCCAGGAGCAGCCCTGAGTATGCTGCCAAATGTAGATAAGCCTTGAAAACTGAAATCATTTATCTTTGTGAAAAGTAGTCTTGTGGGGAAAGCACTAAATATTCAACCTACTATAGTTGGAATCATGATCAAAAATTCTGGTAAACTAGTTAAGTTCCCATTTTCAGTTTTAAAAGAAGGAAGGAAGGAAGGAAGGAAGGAAGGAAGGAAGGAAGGCAAAACCTATGCAAATATTAAGAGAGAGTTTATTATCTAGAGATCTATATGTTAGGTAGGTGCAATCCTTATAATAAAGACCCACAGCAAAGACATTGGGTCATACAAGTAAAAGTGGCTAACCACATAATCTAATGCATTTATATTTATTCAGTGGTGCTTACTCATAATTTAGGGAATACTATTGTTTATTATATTACTTACCATACTATACTGTTTATTATACTAATTGACTGACAGGCTATTTGAAACTTTATATTCTGCCCTTCCTCTGCAACTGTAATACACAGGGCAGACAGCACCTATTTCAAATAACTACTAAACAAATTAATACGTACACAAATGTACGTATTAAAATTAACTTTTATTTTCAAATACATGATTGCAACCTGAGAAATAAACCAACAATATACTTCCTAATTGGCCATTCTTATCTTGTTTGCTTACTTCCTTTGAAATGAATGCAGCTAGTTACCCACACCCAGTTTTGTCTTTGGACACCTGCCAGGGGATTTCCTGCTACAAATATTTCCAGATATCTGTAACCCCCTGAGGTATCAGAAGAACAGGCGCAAAGCATGTAAACATGGCCTTCTGGATATATAAAATCATGGCTTTCATTGCTGTATACTTTTCTAGTGGGAGTTCAGGTGAACATGCTTGAGTTCCAGGTGAACATATCCAAGTTGCAGAAGACCCAAGAAAGGCTTTCTGTCTGAATACAAGGCTGCATTTTCAGTAAACTGTTGAGAAAGTAACCAGTGCACTGGTATGTCTCTGTGCATTCAAGAGCACACTGAGCTGAAGGCTACGAGAAGAAGGGGGAAGGAATAACACAACCTATACGTTTCATTTATTGTACGTTTTATCTCACTCTTGACACAAAGCTCCAAATGATTTCCCATCCAATGTACTGACTGGGGGCTTTGGCCATTGCTGCTTAGATTCAATTACTGTATATACTCAACTATAAGTCGACTTCATGTATAAGTAAGTCGAGGGCAGGTTTCAGAGGCAAAATTATGGATTTTAATATGACCCTTGGATAAGTCAAGGGTAAAACTTAGAGACATGCAACAAAGGATTTTAATGATGAAGCAAAGGAAAACAATGCCAAAAAACCCTACAAAATTATGGCAGGCTAATTGTTTGTGTTCACATGAAAGACTGGATAGAGTAGAGTAAAGGGAAGTCAGAGTAAAGGGAAGTCAGGGCTTCCAGTACAGATTGCACTCTTGCCTTCCACTAGGGGATGGTTCCCTTTTTAATAAGAGTTAAAGTATAGTATTTTAACCACTGGTGGCGCAGTGGTTAAATGCCTGTACTGCAGCCATTCACTCAAAACCACAAGGTTGCGAGTTCAAGACCAGCAAAAGGGCCCAAGCTCGACTCAGGCTTGCATCCTTCCGAGGTCGCTAAAATGAGGACCCAGACTGTTGGGGGCAAATTAGCTTACTTGCTAATTAGCTTACTTGCTGTTCACCGCTATGATCTTTGGAATAGCGGTATATAAATAAAAACAAAACAAAACAAATTTACATTGACCCTTAGCTAAGTCGACCTAGGTTTTGGGGGTCAATTTTTTGACTGAACTTTTTAGACTTATATATGAGTATATACAGTATGTGGAATGTCAAGGTAATCTCACAGCATCCACTGGGCTTCAACTTTGGGCCCAATCAGATGTTTTTCTAAACACAATATTGGAAAATATAGCTGGCACCCTGTTAGGTCAGATTATATCATTGTAGTCTGATTCACATTCACATAAGGGTCAACTGCACCAAGGTCATATTCTCAAGAGGGGAACAGACACATTGTTCCATCTCCAGGACCACTGTGTGAATGGGGCAAACAGCATAGTCACTGTCAAAGTTCCCAGTGCCCAATGTGTCCCAATGCATGTGTCTCAATGCACAAGAGGAAAAACTGCATATCAAGATATGTTGCGCATCAGGCTATATTGTACAACAGGAGCTCCTGTTGCACAATGGGGCATATTGCACTGTGCCCTGTTGTGCATCATCACAAGCCACTAGCATGGTTGCCCACTATCTCAGCAACATAGCACCTTCATTGTAAAGTTATACATCATGCTTTCTGATGCAGAATCTCAGCCCATGTCATTTAAAACACACAGACAAACAAATAAACAAGCCTTAATATGAGACCCAGAGGATTGTTTTTGCCAGGATTGCACACATCAAGATGGGTGGTTTGACCTTTTTCACCCCTATTACAGCGCTGACAAAAATTATGACTTCACATTCAAATTACTTTTTCAGGAAAATAAGTTTCTTCTTGTACCAATGACAATTTTCTTTCCCTGACTAATACTGGCCCATGCCTCAGTCCACTTTTAGTGCTTCTTAGCTAGATACTGTTGAAAATACATATAAAATAAAATTCTAAATCCAATTGTAAATCCTAACTACAGTAAACCCACTTAATCAGTGGAATGTGGAAGGCTAGGGGGCTGCACCAGTCTCCCAGAAGACCTTGAAGGGCTGTACCCCTCCACTCCAAATGCTCCTGTCCTCCAACCTCTTCCGAAAAACCAAATCTTCAAATATCCTCTAGGATATGTTCAACATGTTCTGGTCCAGCCTGGGTCAACCCACGAGAGGCAACAAGAAAATGCGAGCAGAATTCACTTCCTGCTCCAAAAAAAGGGCATTTGCTGGGCCTAAATTCCTAAATTGGCCTGGAAGGAAATGTGGTGGAAGTGTACCCCAGAGGACATTTTGGGGTATCTTAGTTATTCATTCATTTATATTTATACTTTGCTCTTTAGCCACAAAGGCTCTCAGAGCAGTTTACAGGTTGCTAATTTGACAGTACCTGCCCTCAGGTTTATAATCTAAGAAAGACATGACACAGAAGGAGAAGAGAATGGCAGTGGGGGAAAGGACTGAGTCGAGCAGATCCTCTGGTTCTTTTCTACCTCCAAGGCCAGGACAGGGGATTTTGGAGGAAAACACATTTTTTGGAAAGAAAAAACACTGACCCCTTAATGGTCCAAGGGGGCTGCATGTAGCCCACAAGTAACACTCTGCCCAATGCCGATTTAATTGTTTGCTTGATGTACAGTTATCAAATGAACTGAATTTCATTTCAGCCTAAGAGTTCATGCCCCTTGGCCTTGCAATTAAAAGCAAAAGCAAAATGAGAGGGGAAAAATTCCACAGGGAATAGCCAAAGGTGAGCAGAGGTTACAGAGTCTGGGATAAAGAGGTGTTATGTGTATTCCAGACACTAAAAGCAGCAATGTTTGGACTATAGCTTCAGTAACATATATTCTGAAAACCTTAGCAACAAGCACCAATTCTCAGGTTACAAGTACTGTATGCCTATCAGCATATGCCTTGATTGCCTTGAAGACAAAAATCTTAATGCATTGTTTCTTTTCTTTTTTTCTTCCGTAAGAAACACAACTCATTTTGAAACTCAAAGGTATTTTAAGCAGATGTATTCTTGGAAACAACTGCTGTCTAAGATCAGCACTATGTATAGGGCACATTTATTTACAAATGGTCACACATAAAACACCGCCGCTTGATATATACAGAAGCTTCTTTTCTTTCCAGCTCAGGGTGGTATGAACCTTCTAGCTGACAGTGAAGTGTCAGCAGTAGTCATAACAACGATCCTGGATGACTGGTCAAAATAAACAAAGCAGCATTTTCCACAGATTTTTGCAACTGCTTTACTGTGACCGTATTCTAAATCCTACCACACAGCATGAAAATTAAGAGGGTTAATTCCCTTAAAACTGGAATAAGAAATGGTAGTAATTGGAAGTAAAAGACTGCTTTTCATGGGGAGCTACAGGACAAAGAAATAGTAATTTGAAAGATATATTTTTCTTGTTTGTTACGCAGGGAGGAAGGGATGTGTTCAAACTAGGGTGAGAGTGGGAAATCTACAAGCTATGGTAATCTCTGAATTTTAATCAAACCACATTTCCAATAACAACAACAACAAAAAAAGAGCTGTTGCCAATAAGGGAAACTGGATCATCTTTTCCTCCTTCTAATCTGAACACTAGATATAAGACCTCAACTTTTTAAATATTCAGTTAATTCTTTGGATAAATTGCCCTTCCTTATAGCCAGCTCTTAACAAGACTCTTGGAAACAATTGCCTTTTTCTGCCCTTTGCCAAATGGTGCCCTCCAGACCTACTGACTATAATTCTCATCACCCCAGTCAGCATCCCCAATGACCATGATGGCTGGGGGAGGTGGGAGTTGTAGTTCAACACATCTAAAGGCTAAAAGTTAGAGAAGAGATGGTTTAGAGCAGGAGTGGACATCCACATCTTGAAATTCACAGCATCTATCACAATTCGGAAAAGGTTGGAACTGATCCGTTCAATATTAATCTACAATTAAGCAAAGGCTGCACGAGGGAGCCGCAGCAGACAAACCATGCGGCTCCCTTGCGCAGCAAAAAGAACCCGCAAAAAGCAAGTTCTTTTCCAGCACACTTGTGAAGTCCGAGTGCGCCACTGGCGCACTCGCAACATCACAAGTGGGCCACAATATGCAGACGTTAAGTGTCCATTGCGTCAAAACGGCAGCGCCCATGTGTACAGGGCACCGCCATTTTGTGGGGTGTCTGTAAACGACGCCCCGAGGCAACCCTAGCACGTATGCGTTATGTGCTAAAAGGACCATCTGTCCAGGGCCTTAGTTCATCTTTAATATTTCAGCCAGAACCACTGAAAATCATCTAGATGTGATCTTTTATAAAGTTCCAAATGTTATGCCTCAGTTCTCTAACAGATATCTTCTCCATTTGGTTTATAGTTTATGCCAAGAAATATTTCAAATCATTCACCATACTATCTGGCAGAGAGTTCTATTAACCTAAAAGATGGATTGTGTTATGTATTAATACACAGATTGCTTTGTAAGATGCATTCACAATAACAAGCTGTTCAAACAGTCAAAGGGCTTGGTAGCTTCAAAATGAACAAGAAATTGATGCCCACATGATCAGCATGTAATATCAAGTATTACGAATGCTGCTAAAACAAAATTAAATGCAGTTGAAACTCAAGATACAGCAGCAACACAGCAAGTGTTTATTCATATATATATAAATGTTTTATTTATTTGATTTATATCTGTCGTGCCTTTTGCATACAGGTCCCAGGTAACTTCAAAGATTATGGTATAAAAAAGAATTTTTTTTAAAAAATCAAAGTAACAAAAGTTAAAAACCAATTAAATGTCAGTTTTTTTTAAATCCACAAGGTTAAAACAAGACACACTTAAACAAAGTATTAATAAAAAATAAAAACAGATTAAAACATTATCCCATTACAAGCCTTTTTGTCATTTAAATCATAAGCCAAAGGCCTGCTTATAAAAAAGTCTTAGCCTGCTGGTCAAAGGAAAAGAGAGAGAGAGAGACAACCTCCCAGGAAGGGAGGTCTATAACCAGGGAAGGCACTGAGAAGGTTTTCTCCTATGTCCTTTCCAAATGTGCCTGTGATGGTGGTAGGACACAGAAAGACTTCTTCAAAGACTTTAAAAATTGGGGAGGTTCATACAGAGCCTGCTTACATCTGTGAAGAGGATAAAACAAGCCTGGATCGAACTGTTGTTTGAAAACCTAGTTTGTTTTAGTTGACTTTGGATTAAATTATATCATTGAATTATCAATGTCTGTATTGTATGACAGTGTGGTTTAGTCAAATTAAGTTTTTGCTTTTCTTCTGCACACAATGGTGGGGCAATACACAAGGTATCTGCAACACATTCATGATTCATGAAGAAGCACACCAGCACAACAAACAGTTTTGTGGAACCTTTAAAATCTAGTAAATTTCATTTAGAATAAGCTTTCATGGAGAACAGATTCCTTTATTAGATGCATCTAATAAACCTGACCACTGAGAAGATTCTTTGATGTTTTCACTGCAAAGAGACTAGCTTCACTGTCCCCAATTTTTTCTACTTCAGAAGGTTATTATTTGGATAAAACGGGAATAGTGAGAATGGTGTACAGTATGCTATCTTGATCAGGATACAAATATAAAAATAACCAACTAAATAATATACAATCACTCCTCCGTATCCATGGATTCTGCATTCACAAATTCAACCATCCACAGTTTGAAAATATTTTTTAAAAATCTAAAAAGCAAACTTTGATTTTGCCATTTTATATAATGATAGGATTTTGCTATGCCACTATATATAATGGGACATGAGCTTCTACAGATTTTGGTATCCATGTGGGACCCTAGAACCAAACCACAGCAAATACCAAGGACCCACTGTATTCTAATATTCAATTTTCATACATGTATTTAGTGGTGTATTTAGTTAGAACAGGGGTCGGCAACCTATGGCCCGCGGGCCGGATCCGGCCCGCCAAGGCCTTTCTACCAGCCCCTGCGCAGTCCTGCCGCCGATTGCCGCCATTTCCGCGCCGCTCCGGGCGCCATTTTATTTTTCAAAATGGCGGCCGAAGTCTCGTGTAACCTTTCCCAGGACGGGAAAGGTCGCGCGAGACTTCACCGCCATTTTGAAAAACAAAATGGCGGCGGAGGAGGAAGAGGAGGGCTGCGCGGCCTGAGGTGGAGGAGGCAAAGGATGAAGACCGACGCGGCCCTCCCTGCCTCCCCGCGGGGCCATCCCCGCCTCCCCGCAGGGCTCCGCACGGCCCTGTGCTGCCCACCTCCTCCTCTGTCCCCTCCGTCCTGCCCCCAGGCCGCGCGGCACATGGAGGAGGGGGAGGAAAAGAAAGAGGAGGAGGAAGAGGAGGGAGGAAGAGCAGGAGGAGGCAGCAGCAGGAGGAGGAAGATGAGGGAGGAAGAGCAGGAGGAGGAAGAGGAGATGGGGCCGCAGGACGGGAGAAAGAGGAGAGAGGAAGAGCAGGAGGAGGAAGAGGAGATGGTGGCAGCAGGAGGAGGAACAGGAGAGAGGAAGAGCAGGAGGTGGAAGAGGAGATGGGGGCAGCAGGAGGAGGAAGAGGAGAGAGGAAGAGCAGGAAGAGGAAGAGGAGATGGGGGCAGCAGGAGGAGGAAGAGGAGAGAGGAAGAGGAGATGGGGGCAGCAGGAGGAGGAAGAGGATAGAGGAAGAGGAGATGGGGGCAGCAGGAAGAAGAAGAGGAGAAGGTGGTGAGTGGCCAGAAGCCACATGGTTTTTTTTGTTTGTTTGTTTGTTGTTGTTTTTTTTGCATTCTTTTTAATTGCTAACAAGTCTCCCTGCTTTGACAATGATAGTGTGATGATGATGATGATGATGATGATGATGATGATGATGATGACGATGATGATATAAGCCAGCTTGAGAGGCATGGAGGCACTGTTTCTGAAGCAAAGAGAGGGTCACCTTGCAAAGTGTGTTTTGTGTGCTTTTAATGCTAACAAGTCTCCCTTGCTTTGACAATGATAGTGTGGTGATGATGATGATGATGATGATAATGATGATATGACTCAGCTTGAGAGGCATGCACGCACTGTTTCTGAAGCCAAGAGAGTGTGACTTTCCAAAGTGCCTTTTCTGTGTGTTTTTGGTTCTTTAATGGTGATATTGATATCAGAAAGCCTCTGAGGCAAGGCCAATGTAAATTGCTGTGATTTTTACAAACCCATGCGCAGTGAAGAAAAACCAAAGTCCCTTGACCAAGTACACACTTCTGAGAAGTATACTTGGTCCAAGAACGGTGAAACCACCTTGACATGTTCAATATGCATAGCCATGTTAAACCATGCTAAGTGTTAAACCCAAGGGGTTTGGTTATGGAATAAGCCTCTGAAATATGCAAGAGGCCATGTTAAGTAAAGCCATGTGAAATGCACAACTGTGCTGTTGTGTGTGTTTTGGAATGCAGGTTGGGGGTGTTTGTCCAGAAAGGGACCGAGGAGGAGAGGGCGGGCACATGCCTCCTCCTCCTTGCAGGGCTTCGGTGGAGGCTCCGCCCCGGAGGGTGGCTCCGCCCCGGAGGGTGGCTCCGCCCCGGAGGGTGGAAGCTACGCCCCCAGCATGCAGCCCCCGCCCTGGAGGGTGGAAGCTCCACCCCCCGGCTTCGGCCTCCCGACTCGTCTGAGGGACACCAACCCGGCCCCCGGCTCCAAAAGGTTGCCTACCCCTGAGTTAGAATAAAGAACATATTGAATATTGATTTGAGAGTTGCTGAACACTGATTCCCATAAAATAGTTTCATATTTCAATATTCTTTTCAAAAATCATTGACCTATAAAAAAAATAAAGCATCACATCTCAGTTTTGGAGCATCAACAGTTCCATCCACATCAAATAAATTATATATGAACTTGCTCTGCTATATGTTGATTTTTTAGACTTAACCCAGTCTCATACCTAGCATTTCTAGTATCAAGAGTTCCACTCAGTGTAATCACTGAAGCATGGCTCAGCAGAAAAAAGGGGATGTTAGCTATAAAATATAACCAAAGGATTTAATCAGATTAACATCCTTTAAAGAGAGGAATTGTAGTAATATTACAGATGATGTTTCTGTAGAACTTACATGAATGTAGAACTTAGGACTAATCCTCTAAAAAAGCATAAGCAATTAAAAAACCTTTTAGGACTCTCTAATACATAATATAATAATAATATATAATATAATAAAATAATAAGGAGCCCTGGTGGTGCAGTGGTTAAATGCCTGTACTGCACCCACTCACTTATAAACCATAAGGCTGCGAGTTCAATACCAGCCAGGGCTCAAGCTCAACTCAGGCTTGCATCCTCCTAAAGTCACTAATATGAGTACCCAGCTTGTTAGGGGCAATTACTTTATAGTTGTAAACTGCTTAGAGAATGCTTAGAGTGGTATGAAGCTGCTATTGCATATATATAAATGAAATATAAATGAAACTGCTATTGCTAATATGTGAACATTAAACATAATTAAAATAATTCACTGACATGTACCAGATTTAGATAGCCACATCTAAAACTCAGAAATAAATTATTTTTAAGAACTTTTAAGCTGGAACGTTTGTGAGACTCTAGAATTCCAATTATCCTATCCTTAAAGTGGGAATTGAGCAGAAAAGAACACATTATGTCCAGCATATATAGTTTTCTTCACCTATGATTATTAATATGAGAATATATACAAGAATCTAATGCAGGCTTTAAAGGCAAAATTATATTAAGACAAATTAACCATATAGATATTAATGTAAATGAAAGTATTGGTCAGGCTTCAAATTCAGCATTTAAAACTGGCATCTGTATCTCTAACAAACAACTGTAAAGTAGAAGGGAATCAAGTGATCATTGGACTAGGAGGCTCAAGTCAAAAACTGGTACACTTTTTCTTTGTTTATAACTAAATTATGCTGGCTATGTTTTACTGGCTAGAAAAAGACATGTCCTTAAAAGCAACGGGAAGCCCAAGATATTCCATGCCTGACAATTAAAATATCAATAAATGGAAATTTGTTAAGACATGTTCACAGTACCAAACATATCTCTGAACATTGTAATTACATCCAAACTAAATACTGAAAGGCAACAAAACACATACCAAAAAGCAGGATCAAACAACTTTTATTCAACTGAGTGAATAACACAAAGAATAATTTCCTTCCTATTTATATGATCCATTAAACACAAACAGTCTAATGGAAGGAAGACAAAACATTCAACTGAGTACTCCAAGCAAGACAATTATGAAATATCCTTCCTAATCATTTTAATCCATGAGAATGTTTAAAAAGAGAAGGATATTATAAATAACATCCATATGCATGTAAATTTAATACACATGAAGCTGCTATTTATTGCAGGAAGGAAGTTGGGGTGCAGTCCAAAGCATATGGAAAGTATAAAGTTGCCAAGAGTAACTTTAAGAAATAAGTTAGTAGAGTGCTATAGGATTAAGAAATACAAACTAGAATTAAGATCATAAAGAAGTATATAATTAAAAAACAACTTAAGATTTTTTTAGACAATATGTCATATGGAGAGAAGCAAGCTGACTTGCACTAGTTATGATCACTGATGCATCTAGGTCTTCTCTAAGCAGAAGAGGTTCAACATGATCTTACAGAGAGCCTTTCATATCACCTTTACCTCATCCTTTTAAACTGAAATATCGGGGATTGAATTTGGCATTTTCTACATGCAAGGCATGTTCATGTAATTGCCCCATCCTAAAATAGGAGTGATACAGGGCCAAAGCACGTGGCTGGTAAAGAGTCTAATCATGTCTAATTTACAAATTGTAAGCCGCTCTGATAGCCTTGGCTGAAGAGCGGGGTATACATAAATATTGTTGTTGTTATTGTTGTTGTTATTGTTGTTGTTATTATTATTGTTAAGAGCGGCTGGAGGCCTCTCCAGCTGTGATTGGCCCAGGACTGTGGTAACCGCACAGCCTGTTCCCAAAGTGGGCCGCTGCCATGGTCCCAAACTGGCACCAACAGGAGTCGGATTTAATCTGCTCCTTTTTGATCCAATGCAAAGGACCGGATCGTGGTGCTAGAGCATGTTCTGGACAGTTTGAGGGCATACATTGTTTGAAGGATCACTGCAATCAATACTTATGGGATAAAATAAGAAGATAAACTGTTTTTTGTGTCATTATGGTGACCTAAGGAGAATCTATCATGGGTTTTCTTGGCAAGATTTATTCAGAGGAGGTTTGTCTTTGCCTTAAGACTGAGAGAGTGTGATTTAAGGCCACCCAGTGAGTTTCCATACCCAAGTAGGGAACCCTAGTGAAGTCGAAGGCTTTCATGGCCGGCATCCATAGTTTTTTGTGGGTTTTTCGAGCTATGTGGCCATGTTCTAGAAGAGTTTCTTCCTGACATTTCGCCAGCATCTGTGGCTGGCATCTTCAGAGAATGTTTGCCTGGAAAGGACTTGGCTATATATATTGTGTGACCTGGAAAGGCAGGAGTGATTTGCATGTGGATTGTTTTGTTGCTAATGGCAGGCCACAGGGTGGGAGGGTATGCAAAGGAGGATCAGTGTCTGCTTAATTAGTGCTCATTGTCTGCTCTGAAACCCCTGACCCTGGGAGATTTCTCATTTGCATTTGTTGAGTCTTCTTCTTGCTATTTTTCAGGACTGGTAGCCAAACCTTGTTTACTTTAAGGGTTTCCTCTTTCCTGTTGAAATTGTCCAGGTGTTTGTGGATTTCAATGGCTTCCCTGTGCATCTTGACCTGGTAGTGGTTGACATGGTCCAGAATTTCAGTGTTTTCAAACAGTATTTTATGCCCAGGATGGTTACAAACATGTTACAATCCTTTGCATACCCTCCCACCTTGAGGCCTGCTGGGAAGATTCGACAATGACAGAGTTTGGACAGGGGTGCTCGAACAGCCAAGGGTTGTCAGAAGGGGTGATCCGATATAAAATATCTAACTTCTTGCAGTGAGGGCAGGTGGAAACATTGTGACCCTCACCAAGGCAAAGGAATCACATAGAGTGGCCATCCTGGCTGAGAATCTTTCCTCTGCACTTGGTGCACCTCTTGAAAGAGTGCAAGGACATCGTTGGACAAGTCAAAGGGACAAGACCAGAGAATGGTCAACCAAGCCGAAAAAATACCATAGATCAGAGTCCAAAAGCGAAAGTAAAGGAGCGAATTCCAAGCGAGGTTCCCTGTGCAGCTCACGCAGAAGATAAAAGGAACTGAGAAAAGGCAGGAAGATACCGAGCTTACTGGAACTACCGCCAAAAAGTTTTCCCTAGTGATTCCAGTAGGATCCGGAAATGCTGCGCAGGCACAGAATAGCCCATTTGTGTGCTTCACAGAGACCATGAAGAAGAACTACAGCTTCTAGAAAAGAATGAATGCTACTGTGGGGAAAACAACAGGATACAATATAGATTTCCATGATGGAAGCTTGCAGAACTGGGGCCGGGGGTATAATTCTCCTTCCACATTGCAGCACTCTGTACTCCAAAAACCATCTTCAGAGGTCCAGAAAAAACTCTTGAGTGAGTTTTGCAGGGAGGGAAGGAAGAAAGTTTGAAAAATTCCATTAAGAGAACATTGGATTTAGCCCAAAGCTACTTCCAAAAATCTGGTGACCTGAGACTTCTAAGGTAAGAATCTCTTTCCACCTCTGATGATGCATATTCTAATGCTAGAAAATAACATTTCTTAAAGTCTGTTGAGATAAGAAAGTATGAAACCAAAATCATTTTTTAAAATGTTTACATCAGAAACCAACCAACATTTTATTCCATTTCAGGTTAAGACACAAATTTTGTTCTTTTACCATCATAAATGTGTAGTTTTCCTGTTTTGCTATCCTGCCCATCTACTATTATGCATTCCAAGTGAGTGACAACAATAGATTTTCCAATAGTATGAATTATTTGGCTTTTTCAAAGCAATTAGTGGGAATTGCTAATTTAAATACAAAACAAAAGGTCTGTTACTTTGAGATCTCATTGGAGTTTAAACAAATTCCCTAGGAACTGTAGCACCACACAAAATACCTACTGCTCAGCAGAAATGCCACCGTACTAAACTCTTTTATTATAACCAAGAACCACAAAAACTTGGGCACAGCAGAACAGAAGAAATCAGAAACAGACCCATACATGAATATGAAACAAAGCATCTTTTGTTGAGTAATGTATTTAGAAAAATGACTAAAAGTCAAACTGTAACTTGAAAAGATTCGAGCACAAGTTCACCATTTAAAACTAAAAGATCAGACATTTTCATGGCAGAAAATTTTCACATAAAATCCAAAGCTTATCAAACAGGGTATACACAACAACAGAGACCAAGTAGATTTGACTAGTTTTACTATGTCAAACACTATTCTATGATTTTGAGAGGTATGACCTTATCAACAGCACAAGAAGCCTATCACGGAAGCACTAATAACTACTAATTTACTCTGCACTTGTGTTCAAATACTTGTCTTTACTCAGCATTAAAGAAAGCCAAACATCTATGTTAAATGAACAATCTAATAGATGAGTTATTTTAATAACCTATAGTCATGGGGGTATTTTTACACAGAACTCACATACTGTCATTTGAAGAATTGTAAACAATAACCCCCGTATCCTTCACTTGGGAGGAGGTGGTTAGCAGTTAAGACACTAACTCTGATGATCGCAAGATCGACAGTTTGAGGCCCAAGGACCACGTGACGGAGTAGGCTCCCGTCACTAGTCCCAGCTTCTGCCAACCCAGCAGTTTGAAAGCATGTAAAAGTGCAAGTAGATAAATAGGTACCACTTGGGTTCTATGTAGTCATACTGGCCAACTGACCACTGAGTCTTCTTTGACAACCCTGGCTCCCTCGGCTTATTAATGGGGAGGAATGATGCCCCCTACAGTCGGTCACATAGGAAGTGCCATGGCAAGCCAACGGCCCCATTTTTGAATGCTCACTAAATAAATAATTTCTTATGGTTTGTTTAGCCACTCATGATGGTGGAAAGAGGCAAGTGGCAGGGTATGCCTACTCTTCTCACTAACGCATGGCATGCAAATGATACTGATTGCCACTTTGGACAACACATCACCAAACTGAAGTTTATCTTGAATCTGCTTGGTTTGTACATCTCAACCCATACCAGCCAATTAATTATAGTTTGTTTATTGCAGGCAAATTAAGTTTTGAAGATTTAGTCTCAGTACTGCTTGTGGATCTTGGTTTGCTTTAAAGGCTTTAGTCGTTATGCAGAAACTTTTAGGCTAGTCTTAATACATTGCTTTGACCTGATAGGCTGAAGGAAAAATATTACAAAAATGTTAACAGCTCAGATATTCATCACAGCAGTTCCCTGAACTTTCTTACTGTGCCCGGTAGTAGACTCCTTTCTGACAAGTTCTTGCTCTCCACACAGCCCTAAGACAATTTTTTAACATTTATTTTTAGAGAACATGAGCCTCTATCTAATGACCAAGCATATGTTAAAAGGACACCATTGCTCTTCACGACCTATACGAACAGATGCACTTGCGGTTTGTTCTAAAAGCTTCTCCACAACCACAAACACCCACTTTCTTCCCACTAAAATCTGTTTCAACAAAAATCAACTACCTAGTTCTATTCTAAGTATGTACATTATTGCTATCAGCTACTGCTTGCTCATCAGTACTATTTTAGAGCAAGAAAAAGAAAAGGTCTTGTTAGAAAAAGAAGAAGAGTTAGAAAGACTCTTGCTTTGGAGGTTGCAAGGAAAAAATTAGCAGGTTTTGCCTGTGGGCTACCAGTAGCAGAAAAACTACTCAAGAGGAGGAATATATGCATGTTCCATTAGCCCAACATACTGCTTCCCATGAGCGCTGGCATGGTATAGTAGTTTGACTGCTTGACTAGGACCCTGAAGACCAGAGTTCAAATCCTTGCTCAGCCAAACCTTGGGCAAGTCACACAGCCTTACAGGAAGACAATGACAAACCCCCTTTGAATAAGAAAACCTTGTGATAGAACCTAGAGTTGTCATAAGTCAGAAACGACCTGAAGGCACACAATAACAAACAACGATCCGGAGAATTGCTTTTTTACAGGTGTGTCTATCTGTGGGAAAGTTAAACAAAAAGGAGAAAACAATTACACATACCTCTGTTTATAAAATATAATATCCAGCCAACTAAAACCAATGGACTGTACAATACTCTCCCAATGCAAGGAAGCAATACACAAATTATATTTTTTGGAAGGGCTGGATATAATTGTGTAATTCAGCTTGTAGAACAGCTTCTGTAAACAGATTCTTCTACCACACTAATATGCTAATCTAAACTGCAGGGGCTGCACGCCACTATTTCCCAGAAATATCATTCTGGCAAAGGAGAAACCAGTTTGAGAATGCTTTATTACAAGAATGGGCAACTGTGCCCCTCAAGATTTTTTGGATGCAAGTCCCATAATGCATCAACACCGACTATGCTGGTTAGGCTTAATGGGAGCTCAATAGGCCAAAAAAAACATCTGGATGATCACAGTTGCCCAACCCTGCTTTATTCCAAGCTTCCTTGAGGATAATTTGAGTAACAGATTAGTTATAGAAACTAAATAATACACCTACCAGATTCCTTCTTGCTTGCCTTTCCACCATCTCTGCTTTTCTTCAAAACGGCTTTTAACATTTTAACACTGCTCTTCTTCCTATAACAAAAGAGGACACATAATAGTTTTAAATGACTGCATCTGGAGACAATTTTTGCACATCACAAAACAAAATAAACTTTTATAATAAGATATTAATTCAAAACATGTTGAGAGTTTACTTTTATTTTACCTAAAGATGTTATATAAGTTAAACAAAATATTGAAGCTACAAGGAATGTTTTAATACTAGGAGCAAGTGACTAGGGGTTTACTGTCTTGTTATAAAGAAAAACAGCAGACAACATTCTCCACATTCCACATATAATTAAGGTTATGAGGCTAAACCTGGATAAGTTACTGTTAAGGACTCTGGCACAAGCATGTCTGGTTTTTGACCAGAGTTCATCAGAAGAGGAGGGGAAAGCTACACTAACAGAACAGGTATCATAAATTTAAGGAAGTCTGGGAAAGACAATAAAATACTTAAGAGAAAATGCATTTATATATTTTAAAACTGTGAATAAAAATAAGCCTGAACTAAAAGCTTATAATGGGAGGAGGGAGGGCATTCTAAACATTTTAAAGGCCTGAAAATAATATTGTTTTAAAGGGAGACTAAAAATAGTTCATGTAATGTTTTCTTCTTCCCAGTCATTTTGTTCCATATACCTACAAAAGATGCTGCATTCACCATAGCAGAAGGGCTGTGTACAACAGGTACCTGCCTAGTTTTGAATTGAGCACTTTGGAAATCCTATTTTGTCTAAAGTTTTGTGCTTCTTCACCATTTTTATGTAGTCTCTATAACATTACTCTTTCATGCTCTTCCGACTCAACCCTCTTTAGCCCTTCCTCAGTTGAAATCTTGTCAGCTTTCACTTGATGTCAGATCCTGAGCATTCACACTTCTCTGGCCTGAAAGCTGTTCTTAGATTTTGCCCATGCCACAAAGCTCAGATATACTTGGTATCTCTCATTCTCTAAACCTTGGATTAGGAAACAACAACAAACCCATCTACTATATTATTCTCCAGGCAACAAAACTGAGAATGTTTCTCTCCTTTCAGAAAGTACAAAAACAAAGAACAAAATGAATACACCCATGCATTTATTTCATTCTTAAGGTATGTGATAAAACAGGTACTTTATCCACAGGGAATATTCACAGGGAATCAAACAATCCCTGGCAGTTATAGAGTATATGACCGCCAGGCTCTAATGTTTATATACTAGGATAACACAGTATTTTGGAATATTCTTGGCCTCTTGAATTTTACTTTGTTCAGAAGCTTATTCTGACCGGTTAAGATTATCTCCTGGGGGGAAATTAGACATGAACCTTGGCTCATTCTTCTGAGTGACCTCACTGACACAAATTGCTGAAGCATTCTTTGAAACCTTTTCTGAAACTGTAATGTACACATTGGTGAAAAAGTAGCTATCTCATTTAGTTGTTCACTTCTATGTACAAGGAGGGAAGCAAGTGTATGGAATTAATATCTAATAACATTTTTAATGGCACAGAATTACTATCATTTTGATTAGGCTGGCGTTGGTTATTTTCCATAGTACTGCTCAACCATGTGTTATGCAAAGGAGACAGGGAAGAGCCAAAAAAGGACAATCCCTTTTGCTTCTAGGATCAAACTGACACCTAGTCTTCAGCCAAGCCAGATTTTCTATGTTAACGCTCAAAAGAATCATCCTAATATCTCTGGCTATAGGGTGGGCCCAACTTTTAAAAACATATAAACATTTTTCTTCCATTGTTGCTTGGCAACCTAAGTGTTCTTTAATTAGTGTTCTTTTTCAATCATTACATGTTTGTAAAACCTATATTAGACATAGTTCCAAGTAATAAGGGAGGATCAAATTATTTCATGTATTGCAATACATGCATTCTCTCCCTTAGCAGCCTTAAGAGTCTTTGATGTTTTTAGAGTCCCACAGCTGTGCAAGTACTGTAGGTTCATGAGACAGCTATGATTTACATCTAACATTCCAGCCAAAACTACTAGGAGTCTCCATTGTTGCTACTTCCTCTGGCAAACACTACATTCTTAACCTCCATTGTTCTCTTTTCCATGCTCCCGAACAACATTTTAGACAGCATGGTTCTAATTTTAAGGAGAAAACCCAAGGCTCTTTTTAAGAGTCAGGCATCGTTTTAAGCCACTTTGTGTTTTCATCATCTATAATCTGAATGTAATATTTTTAATAGCTAGAACATACCTCCATCTTTAAAAGGGCTCACACATGCTTTTTACTGATATTAGCAGTACTGACATATTTACACAAAGCAGCTCTTAACATGCAACAGTTTGCCCTCAAACTGCATGGCATGAGTTCACACATACACAGTTCTCCTTCAGTAGAGTAAGCTTGATACTGAAGACTGACATCCTTCACAGTACAGTATTTGCAAGTTTGGGCAGACATGATAGATTTTGACAAAGATTGTGAAGTCAAAGGCTTTCATGGCTGGCATCCATAGTTTTTTGTGGGTTTTTCGGGCTATGTGGCCATGTTCTAGAAGATTTTCTTCCTGATGTTTCGCCAGCATCTGTGGCTGGCATCTTCAGAGAATGCTTGCCAGGAAAAAGTTGTGTGTGTGTGTGTATGTATGTACACACACACACTGTGTGAGCCTGAGAATGCAGGAGTGATTTGTATGTGTATTGTTCTATGCTGATGGCAGTCCTCAGGCTGGGAAGCTAATACAAAAGAGGATTAATGTCTGCTAATTGGTGATCATTATCTGCTGGGAAAGCCCCTGACACTGAGTGGTTTCCCATTTGCATTTGCTGAGTTCTTATTTTGCTATTCCTCAGGACTGGTAGCCAAATTTTGTTCACTTTAGGGGTTTCTTCTTTCCGGTTGAAATTGTCCAGGTGTTTGTGGATTTCAATGGCTTCCCTGTGCATCCTGACATGGCAGTGGTTGGCATGGTCCAGAACTTCAGTGTTTTCAAACAGTATTTTCTGCCCAGGATGGTTTGTGGCTACTGCTACTGCTGATTTTTCTGGTTGGCCCAGTCTGCGGTGTCTCTCGTGTTCCTTGATTCTTGTTTGCACATTGCGTTTGGTGGTCCCTATGTAGACTTGTCCACAGCTGCATGGTATGCGGTAAACTCCTGCAGCTGTGAGAGGGTCTCTCTGGTCCTTGGCTGAGCAAAGCATTTGCTGGATATTCTTAGTTTGTAAACCATTTGCAGGTTGTGCTTCCTCACCACTTTGCCTATTCTGTCTGTGACTCCTTTGATATATGGTAAAAATACCTTCCCTTTGGTATTTGGTACTGCTTGTCTTCACTCCTCTGGATTTTTCTGGGCTTGACAGCCCTTCTGTTGTCTGAGATGGAATAACTATTAGCCTGTAGAGCCCGGTCATAGAATCATAGAATCGTAGAGTTGGAAGAGACCACTAGGGCCATCCAGTCCAACCCCCTGCCATGCAGGAAATCCAAATCAAAGCATCCCTGACAGATGGCCATCTAGTCTCTGCTTAAAGACCTCCAAGGAAGGAGACTCTATCACCCAGGGAGTGCATTCCACTGTCGAACAGCCCTTACTGTCAGGAAGTTCCTCCTAATGTTGAGGTGGAATCTCTTTTCCTGGAGCTTGCATCCATTGTTCCAAGTTCTGTTCTCTGGAGCAGAAGAAAACAAGCTTGTTCCCTCCTCAATATGACATCCCTTCAAATATTTAAACAGGGCTATCATATCACCTCTTAACCTTCTTTTCTCCAGGCTAAACATCCCCAGCTCCCTAAGTCGTTCCTCATAGGACATGGTTTCCAGACCCTTCACCATTTTTGTCGCCCTCCTTTGGACACGCTCCAGTTTCTCAATGTCCCTTCTGAATTGTGGCGCCCAGAACTGGACACAATATTCTAGGTGGGGCCTGACCAGAGCAGAATACAGTTGCACTATTACTTCTCTTGAATTAGACACTATACTTCTATTGATGCAGCCTAAAATAGCATTGGCCTTTTTAGCTGCCGCATCACACTGTTCACTCATGTTCAACTTGTGGTCTACTTGGACTCCTAGATCCCTTTCACACGTAGTTTCATTCAGCCAGGTGTCACCCATCCTATATCTGTGCATTTTATTTTTCCGCCCTAAATGCAATACCTTACATTTCTCTGTGTTGAATTTCATTTTGTTAGCTTTGGCCCAGCTTTCTAGTCTATTCAGGTCATTTTGAATCTTGATCCTGTCCTCTGGGGTATTAGCTATTCCCCCTAATTTGGTGTCATCTGCAAATTTGATAAGTATGCTCCCAATTCTGTCATCCAGGTCATTGATAAAGATGTTGAATAACACTGGGCCCAGGACAGAGCCCTGTGGGATCCCACTGGTCACTTCTCTCCAGGATGAAAATGAGCCATTGTTGAGCACCCTTTGGGTTCGGCCGGTCAACCAATTACAGATCCATGTAACAGTTCCTTTGTCTAGCCCACATTTTACAAGCTTGTTTGCAAGTATGTCATGGGAAACCTTGTCAAAGGCCTTAGTGAAATCAAGATATACTATATCCACAGCATTCCCTTCATCTACCAAGCTGGTAATTTTATCAAAGAAAAAGAGATTAGGGTTGTCTGCATGACTTGTTTCTCTGAAACCCATGTTGACTTTTTGTGATTATGGCATTGCCTTCTAGATGTTCACAGACTCTCTGTTTAATGATCTGCTCCAGAATCTTTCCTAGTACTGATGTCAGATTAACTGGACGATAATTGTTGGGATCCTCTTTTTTCCCCTTTTTGAAGATGGGGACAACGTTTGCCCTCCGCCGGTCGGCTGGGATCTCTCCTGTTTTCCAGGAGTTCTCAAAGATTATTGCCAATGGCTCCGATATTACATTTGCCAGTTCTTTTAATACCCTTGGATGGAGGTCATCTGGTCCCGGAGACTTAAATTCATTTAGATTAATAAGGTGTTCCTCTACTATCTCTTTACTTATTCTGTGCTGAAATTCCCCTATTCTGTCCTCTGCTCCATTATCCTCAGGTTGAGCACCCTTTGCCTTTTCTGAGAAGACTGAGTCAAAGAAGGTGTTGAGTAATTCTGCCTTTTCTCTGTCTTCTGTTAGCATTTTGCCATTTTCTCCATGCAGTGGCCCTACCGTTTCCTTCTTCTTCCTTTTGCTGCGGACATATCCAAAAAAGCCCTTTTTATTCTTCTTAACCTCTCTAGCAAGTCTGAGTTCATTCTGTGCTTTAGCTTTTCTGACTTTACCCCTGTACATGCCTGCTATTTCTTTGAATTCCTTTTTTGTGATTTCCCCCTTTTTCCATTTCTTATACATGTTCTGTTTCAAACTTAGCTCGGTTGAAAGTTCCTTAGTCATCCATCCTGGTTTCTTGAGACACCTCCCGTTTTTCTTTCTCACTGGAACTTTTTGAAATTGTGCCTTCAGTATCTCTCTTTTGAGAAACTCCCATCCGTCCTGAACTCCTTTATCTTTTAGTATTTCTGACCATGGAATCGCCCTTAATACTTCTCTAAGTTTACTGAAATCCGCTCTCCTAAAGTCTAGGATGCATGTCTGATTATGCCTGGCTTCTCCTTTCCACTGTATTACAAACTCCAGGAGAACATGGTCACTTCCACCTAATGATCCCACCACTTGCACCCCATTAACCAAGTCATCCTTGTTGGTTAGGATCAGATCTAAAATAGCTGACCCCCTTGTTGCCTCTTCCACCTTTTGGACCATGAAATTGTCTTCCAGGCAAGTGAGGAATTTGCTAGGCCTTGAGGATTTTGCTGAGTTTGACTTCCAGCAAATATCAGGATAGTTGAAGTCGCCCATCACTACTACATCTCTCTTTTCTGACTGTGTGGTCATCTGTTCTAGAAAGATATCATCCAATTCCTCAGTCTGACTTGGGGGTCTGTAGTAGACTCCCACCGTAACATCCTTGTTGTTTCCCTCCCCTTTGATTCTTATCCAGATGCTCTCCACCTGGCTTCCATGATTGATGTCCAGGATCTCTTCACTGGTGTAAATATCTCTGACATATAGTGCTATTCCTCCTCCTTTCCTGTTTGGCCTATTTCTCTTAATAAGGTTATACCCCTCTATTTCCACATTCCAATCATGAGACTCATCCCACCAGGTTTCAGTGATGCCTATTATATCATATTTGCTTTGTTGTACTAGGAGTTCGAGTTCATCTTGCTTATTTCCCATGCTCTGTCCATTAGTGTAGAGACATCGCAGACCATGGTTCCCTTTTACTTGCTGCCTGTGCAAGTTTTTTTGCCTCCCACTGTTGGGTCCTTGCACTGTTTGCCTTGTTTCCTCTATGTCAGTTTGACTATTTTCGCCATCCCTTTCGCCTTCCTTAATATTGTCTCCCTTCCCCTCGGAACTCAGTTTAAAGCTCTCCTGATCAAGTTCTTGAGACTGTTGGCAAAAACATTTCTTCCAACTGGTGTGAGATGCAACCCGTCAGTTGCAAGAAGTCCTTCCTCATGGAACCGCAGCCCATGATCGAAGAATCCAAATCCTTCTCGGCGGCACCATCTGCGGAGCCAGTTGTTCACATCCGCTATTTTCCTCTCCCTTCCTGGACCATGCCCTTCAACTGGCAGAAGAGACGAGATGACAACCTGTACATCCATTCCTTTCAGCTTCCTACCAAGCGCCTCGTAATCCCTTTTGATGTTCTGAAGGCTGTGTCTTGCAGTATCATAAGTTCCCACGTGGACCAAAAGGAAGGGGTATTTGTCAGTAGGCTTGACCAGTCTTGTCAGCCTCTCTGTCACATCACGGATCTTTGCACCTGGAAGACAACACACCTCTCGAGACATCTTGTCAGGCCTACAAATCACTGCTTCTGTACCTCTGAGCAAGGAGTCCCCCACTACGACCACACGCCTCCTCCGAGGCTTAGCAGCGACTGTTCCCTCGGGTGGGACTCTCAGGCTCCCCTGCTCTGTCCCTGAAGTCTGTCCATGCTGCTCTTCTTCATCCTTCTTGATAAGGGAAAGAGCTTCGAATCGATTCTCTAGCTGCAAGCTCCCCAAACAATTCCTTCTTGGCTTACTTCTCTTTGTGACATTCCTCCAGCTGTCTGCCTCCTCTGTTTGGCAAGTGACCTCTTCCACCTTAGCATCTTCCTCTCCGTGGTACTCATCCAAGATCGTTAGTTCTATTGTGTCCAGGAAATCCTCTTGTTCCCTAATATGCTGAAGTGTAGCTACTCTGGCCTCCAGCTGCTGCACTTTCTCCTCCAAGAGTGCTACCAACTTGCACTTGGTGCATGTGAAGTTCTCCACTTCTGTAGGCAAGAAGAGAAACATCCCACAAGAGTTGCAGGTGACTACAGCAGATCCCTCGTTGTCCATACTGCAAAGTCTTTAGTAATGAATATAACAGTCAATCTACTGGGAATACTTCTTTAAAGGAATGTACTGGCTGCTATCTTACACTTAAAGGGAAGGTTCTGTTTCAATATCTGATTCTAACCTGATGCCACTCGAGCAGAGTTGTTGAGTTAAAGAAAACTAAAGTTTTCCGCCCCTTCAGCAACGAGCACACGGTCTCAAGCACACGGTCTCAAAATGGCTGCCAAGCAGCTCCTCTCCTTCTCCTCTCTCTGGCCGGACTGCTCTGGAAGGCTCTGGAAGTTGGTATATAAAGCTAGTCTGCTAGCTCCGCCCCCTTGTGACTCACAGATGTGACTCACATAAGCTCCGCCCCTTCAGCAATGAGCACATGGTCTCGAGCACACGGTCTCAAAATGGCTGCCAAGCAGCTCCTCTCCTTCTCCTCTCTCTGGCCGGACTGCTCTGGAAGGCTCTGGAAGTTGGTATATAAAGCTAGTCTTCTAGCTCCGCCCCCTTGTGACTCACAGATGTGACTCACATAAGCTCCGCCCCTTCAGCAATGAGCACACAGTCTCAAAATGGCTGCCAAGCAGCTCCTCTCCTTCTCCTCTCTCTGGCCGGACTGCTCTGGAAGGCTCTGGAAGTTGGTATATAAAGCTAGTCTGCTAGCTCTGCCCCCTTGTGACTCACAGATGTGACTCACATAAGCTCCGCCCCTTCAGCAACGAGCACACGGTCTAGGTTCTTCAGTTCATCTTCCAAGAGGTGGAGTTCGCAGATGCATTTTGCTCAGTCTACCAGTGTTTTGACTGTGCTTCTTTTTTGTCCTGGGTGATGGTTGGAGTTCTTGTGCAGGTATTGGTCTGTGTGTGTGTGTGTTTTCTGTATACTGTGTGACCCAAACTTTGGTTCGATTTGCGGATGACTAGGACATCCAAGAATGGCAGTGTTCCTTCCTTTTCTTTTCCCATAGTGAATAGGATGTTGAGGTGGATGTTGTTCAGATGGTTCAGGAACACAGCCATGTCTTTTTCTCCATGGCTCCAAATGGTGAAAGTGTCATCCATGTATCTTTGACAAAGATTTTTCTGATATCAAGTGAACAGTCCCAGATGGGAGATTTGACTGTTCATTGATGATAGCATCACCCAAAAAATCCAAGGAAAATCTTCCAAGATTTATTTAGCACCACATCATGAAGCAGAAGTGAGCTACAACAAACCTTTAATTACCCAAAACTAAACTGGGGAAGGTTTGGGTTTCTTTTAGCAAAATAGCTCATCTGATGATCTTAGAATGGTAAATAACGCACACAATGCAAGTGACTGCCTTATATTTTTCCTGTTGACAATGCAAATGTTTGATTCTAATTTATTTGTTCCAGCCATAATCTATAGCAAGTTGGCACAAGGTTTTTTTTAATGGAAAAAGGATAATAGCATGCAATTTACACAGCCAAAAACAAGGAATTACAGTCCTTAAATCCTGACAAAGTATTACACTCCATACTGTAAAGATACATGAAGAGGGTCCCCCCTACCCTTATGGCTGCTCTTAAAGTTATGAACCAGAGTGAGAAAAAGTATCTAAAGATGACCTTCATGCTAATAGATTTTTTTCCCCATCTCTCAAGGTTACTGATAGAAAAGGGGGGGGGGGCTGGAATTGTGTTGAAGCAATAAAGACAACATGGTAAACATTAAAGCATAAACACTGTATCTAATGAGTAGTGGAATATCTTACATTCTGACAGGGAGGCATGTCCTACTGTCTAGAGAAATTGAACAGAGAAGTAGAATGCAACTGGATTTGAATCAATATATTACGTACTATTGCAGCACTATGCATAAACAGGACATTATTTTCTGTTCTTTCCTTGACTATTAATTTACCACAGATCCTAAATTATAGGCATGATTGATGTGCTCTATTGGGAGAAAAATCTTTGGCAATAAATAGCATCTATAGTAAGGATATTTCAGAAATGAATAGGGCAGTGATTTATCGTTTAGTATGGAAATATTAACTGATCTACTGTGAGATCAGGACATGCGGTAAATAATTAATTGGTATTCTAGGCAGTGTGCAGACTTGGAAGGTGACTTTGAAGTAGCTGGCAACAGCTTAGAACAAAGTGATGGGGGGGGGAGAAGATGCCCAAATAAAGAACAGTTGGTTTATAGGAAAATAAACATATACTGAGAAGCCACCACAGCTTTAAAGTACTTAAGGATTTTAATGTATGGCACGATATCAAATAGAAATTAAATTGAGTAGAGAAAATGCACTTATCAAAGCTCAGCATACTTAAAAGCCCCTCTTCCTCTCTACATTTTACTTGTGGGTGTACTTTCCAATGGAGAATGTCATACTCCTGAAAGATTCTCATGTTGAGGAATCTATTGGCACCCTTACCCATTTGCACTTTTTGCTCAACCCATCTCAAGAGCCTACCTACTCCTCTGTGGTAATTTAGGCATGCATTGTATCTGTGTATAATCCATGGTTACAACTTGTGCTATGTTGCTCATGGCTAGTAGCAGAATAGACATTTCCCTGTGCGCTCCATCTAATTCAAAAGGTGGAAGTCCCAAAGAGTTTTGCACAACAGCATTTTTGACACTGTTCAGAAACCCCTGGCTCAAATGTTATACTATACAGGAAACTGGTATGATTTGAGGTAGAGGAAAAACAAGAGGGACTGATATATGGGGAAGGCATTATAGAAGTCTTTCTCTGAACAGTGGTCCTTGAACAAAACAAAACAAAACTACAAAGGAAAATTGAAAAGAGAATTGGAATGTTTCCCCAAACTCCAGTCCATCAACAGTGGGTTAAACAAAGACAATAGTTTCCTGGCAAACTACTATACATTTTTTAACACTAGCTAACCCCACAGCCTCATGAGGGCTCTTTTGGCCAGTTCATCACATCTCCTTTCCAGTTCCCACACTACATTCCAATACTCATTATGTATCTTACCTTTAGGCAACATCCTTCCTCCTGCCTTTGTCCCCCAACAGCCATCTAAAACTTGAACTTATCCATACCCAAAAAGTTTTGCATTTCTACTGCCATTCTCTCACACACAGCCTGCTTATAAAGGTCTGCACCTGGAACCTCCCTTCTACCACATGCATCTGAGGAATTAGACTGAAGTCTACAAAAACTAATGCTACCAGTTTCTTCCTTTCAGTTAGTCTCAAAGGTGCTACAAGATCCCTTTTCTCTGAAAAAGACATTGAAGAGCAGGAAAGGAATATACAGAACAATCTGAAGTCACATGGTCCAGTTCTACTGATTAAACTAAGCAGATCTGAGCCAATAAGCTGCATAATAGAGAGACTGGGATGACACGGATATGTAAACAACTTTCAAAGGAAAAGGTAAGTGCATGTTTATGTGAAAAACTGGTTCTAAAAACATGACAGCAACTCTGTACAAACCACATGGCGGCATTTAATCCAACATACTGTTTCCAATAATGGCCAGCTAGTCACTTTTAGAAAGCCTCAAGGAGAGCCTGAAGGTAATATTCCTTGCTCACTGTTCATCATCAGTCATGATATTATCCAATAACTCTTGACATCTCTATCTTCCAAAGCAATTTCAGTTTGAACTTATGAAATTTCATTCTAAAACCATTCAAGTCGATGGCAATTACCACATCTTTACAATAGCAAATGTCATGTTAATTATGCACTGAATATCAAAATACATTATTTGTTAATTCTGAATCTATTGTCTATCAATTTCATTAGGAGATCCCAAATTATAATATTCTGAGGAGGAAAACACCCCGTCACCAATCCACTTTCTTTACATCAAGTGTATATAATTTAGTCAGAGCCCAGTCACAAGTTCTATGTAAAACTAGGAGGTTTTGTCCCAATGTGTATCATTTCAAACTTCAATATCCCACCCATTTTGTTATCCATTTGCTCTGATATGGCAAGACTCTTGGAAGCCTGCTTAGGGTTTTCACCATACAGAATGGTTCGATATCATCTTCTAAAATTAGCTACTGTAAATTATGGTTCACCCAAACTCCAATTATTTATGAATATATTAAATATCCTCAGTTCTAAGTCAGATAACTTTACTAATAACTCCTCTCCATAGAAAGGACTATACTTTTATTCTCACTCTCCATTGCCAGTTCTTTAACTAGTCACCAATTCATAACAGTACCCGTCCTCTTACCCTTAAAGGCAAGGTTTTTCTCTTCCTCTCGTTTCCTTTAAACTATACTTTACCATGACATCCAAACTAGAAAACTAAGGCTAATGGTTTGTCTCTAAACCACAATTTGAAGGTAGTAAAACCAACAGCTGAATGGCATGGTAAAGACAAGGGAAGGCATGTGCTCAGAGAACTAGAGGGAGTACATAAGTTCACAATACACTCCTGGAGAGAGCCAGTGTGGTGTAGTGGTTTGAGGACTGGATTCTGGAGAACAGGGTTTGACTCTCCACTCAGCTATTTAAACCCACTGGGTGACCTTGGGCAAGTCATACTCTCTCAGCCTCAGAGGGAGGCAATGACAACCCCCTCTGAAGAAACTTGCCAAGAAAACCTCATGAAAGGGTCACCATAAGTCAGAAACTACATAAAAGCACACAACAACATTCCTGGGCTGCTAATGCATGGTTGATGGAACAATTTCAGATCACTAGGACAGCCCAACCTGCATATCCACTGATTCTTTATTCATAGTTTCAAGTACTGATGGCTTGAAAATATTCCAAAAAAATATAAATTCCAAAAAGCAATGCTTGATTTTGCTATTTTGTATAAGGAAAGGCAATTTCCTGCACCACTGAATTAAATGGGACTTCAGCATCCATGGATTCTGGTATCTATGGAGGATTCTGGAACCAGACCCCAACAGATACCAAGGGTCCACTGTATGTATACCTCCCTTGCAGACAAAGGTATAGTGAATACTCTAAATCATATAAGTGGTTAGTGGGATACAGTTGATTTCAAAATTAATCATTATTCTTCTGTCCCTATGTACCGTTCACAAGCATTATCACAGACCCACTCAAAAGTAGCTTCATAACAAGGATCTATTTTTTAAAAAAAGTAAATACTTGGAGAAGAGTGAGTTTTCTCTACTCAGACATAGTATAATCCAAAACTGTATTTCTTGTCTATAAATGTTCAATGTATCTGCAGAACACTTATAAATGATCCATCAAGGTAATAATCTTTCTCATGTTGTATTTTCAAAATGAATGCCTGAATTTAATGAAAAAATCATTTTTAAATTCCCAAGTCAAAAGCTCAAAAACTGTAGCTGCTAGACAATAACTCAAATACTGTAGCTGTTATTACCCATTTCTCTACTGTCAGTCGAACCATACATTACAAGGAGAAACTGGAGCAAAAGGCAAGTTAGGATAAAATCATTTGCTGTGGTCATACCAAACCCACTAAACAGAATGCCTAGAAATCACTTACCAAAGAGGCCAGACTGAATAGGGTGACCTTGGGCAAGTCACATCCCCCCAGCCTCAGAAGAAGGCAAACCCACTCTGAACAAATCTTGCAAAAACAAACAAACAAACAAACAAACAAACAAACGACAATCCCATCTTAGGGTCACCATAAACTGGAAGCACATAACACTAAGAGCCTCAGGCTATTTTGTCACCATTGTCTCATCTAAACCTTTCCACCAACTGGATATTGGAGGAGGGCTGTAGGAGGAGTCAGAGCACAAAATGACTTTTTTGTCTCTCTTCCTGCCCTTTCCCAAACATAGTTCAACATCCTACATGTGCACATAGCTCCACTTGTACAAGTCCGCATGCTCCTACCTCCTAGCAGCTGTCAAGCCCAGAAAGGGCCCCTTGCTGCTTGCTGCTGTTTATAGTGGGGAAGGAAAAGATGGGGAGCTGATTCAGACTAAGAAGCAGCTGGCCTCAGCTTGAGGCAGGCAGAAGAAAGAAGGGTGTGCTTCAAATGGAGTGCACCCACATTTTCCTTCCCCTAGGTGTCCAAAGCAGCTGGATCCTGACAGTATGAACTGCCTCCCTTATCCCTCCTCTCCCCACAGGCACAGGGGCCCTTCTCAGGACTTGACAGGTTGTTGTTGTTGTTATTATTATTATTATTATTATTATTACGCTTAATCACTTGGAATCCAAGCGGATTACAACAATAAAATGAGATAGTTAAAAATTCTAAAAACCACTATTCCCCCCACTATAAAATATAGTAATACTAAAAAGAGATTAAACCAGAAAAACATTAAAACAATAGTATAAAGTAACAGTTAAAATCAATAGAAGATTAGTAAGAAATTAATAGCAGGATCCAGATAGGATGGTGCTGAGAGAAGGGAGGTTTTTGGATGAAGCACAAGGGGAAGAGACCCCCCCCCCCCCCGCTGTGCCCCATTCAAAAAGGGACTTAGGTACTCATAGGTTACTAACATGATGCCATTCGTAATGTGAAATGCATACTGGGTATTGATGTGTACACACAGGAAAACATAAATGCATGCATATAAGAGAATGCATGTAATGTTGTGCATGGGCAAGGGAAAGGATACACTACTTGTGTATCTCACAAGTGCAAATCAATTAAAGGGGCGGGACAATAAAACCAAGAAGAAAATCTTCACACATTTGTCAATGTTGCCACTTTTCATGTTCTTCCTCAGATCTCTATTTGCTTTGAAACTGAACGAAAGAATTCTTTCCCGCACAGAAGTGACCATTATATTTTATTCATGTTCAAAAGAAAAGGAACTTGGAAGAGCTATTGCCACTGGCCTCTTTTCCCACTGCCTTTATCAAGAAAGCACTGGCATCAAGCCAAAACAGCAGTTTAAACATTAAACATTCATACTCACCCCAGGGAAGCAGCAGTTTTACACTCCACCAGGAGGGACTGAGGGAGAAAGGGTTTTTTTATTATTTAAAAAACTGCTTAAAACAGAAGCCTTCCCTACCTACAAGCCAGGTGGCCTCCTGGCTTATCAAACTGGTTTTAAAAGCCCACAGAGGGAGAGTCTTGTAAAGTCCAGAAAATGCACATGGTGCAAAATGGACACAAAGGAACAATCCACAAAACTAGATCACACAGTTTAGAAATCCCCCTAGCTGTGCGTTTAACTTTTTTTCCCTTTGAAATGAAGACCCATTCTCTCACTTTGTCAAAATTGAGCAAATCCTGACTCCTTGTGATCCCTGCCTACTCTTTAGGAGTATATCATTTCAACATGTCAGCCACCATGAATCTTCTCTTGCCAATAAATCAATTCCAATTGAAACCAGAACTTTGCTAGAGAAAGTCAATGATGAAAAGCCACACTGTAAAATCAATGGTGTCACACGGGAAAATGGCACACTAAGTTAGAAGCCACTTTGACAAAAAGGAGGAACATCATACACCTAGCCTTCCATCCTCTTCTTGGTTTATTCATATATACACACTTACATATGTACACAAAAACACATTCAAACACAGAAACACACATGGATGGGTGGACTCAGTGTTCAAAATATGTACTAAGCCTGGCTTAACTTCTCATGCTCTCTTGTATGCCTTTGCATAATATCCCTTTGCCAGAATGGCCTAATGGTTTGAGCATTGTACTATGACTCTGGGGGCCAGGGTTTAATTCCCTGCTCAGCTATGGAAACCCACTGGGTGATCTTGGGCGAATCATACACTCTCAGCTCCAGAAAACCCTGTGATAGGGTCACCTTAGAGTCAACCTAAGTCAGAAATGACTTGAAGGTACACAACAAAGGACTGGGTGCGACGTTTGTGCAAAGAGCTGGGAAACTTGCCCTTTCTTATTAATCTGTAGGGTCCCCTATTGGAGGTTCTTGAGGATTCAAGTGTGCTGGATGGAAGCAGCAGCAGTAAAGGGAAAGTTGCAGAGGCTGTAAGTAGAGCTTTTAAATAAGCAAGAGGTGCAGATGTGTGGGTGTAATGCTAGGGTGGAATAGAGGAAAAGAAAGGGTGTGCAGGCTGTCAGAAACATTAAATGTTTAATACTATACAGTAATCACAGATATACAAGCCATTTATCAACTTTCAGAAGATGTTAGTTCTGGGAAGGTTGCACCAAGTAACTGGTTTATGAAGCCACATCACCATGTGAATCCAGTAAGTTTTCCCATGAATCACTGCCTTCCTGCATCGTACCATATCATGGCTACAGGTTGTTTGCCAAGATTTTCCAACCCTGCCCATAGGATTAGTTTGAGCAAGCATTAAACCAAAGATACTGTTTCAGTTTCCCATGAACAGCTCCTGCAGATGTGTATCTGAACTAGCAATCCTGAAATATTACAGTAGCAGTGATGAGCAATTTTAAAAAAAAGCTATACAAGAAGAGCCATCGTTCAGTCCTACTTCATTTTGTTTTAAGATGAAACAGTACACATATTTCTCAGTGTATTTGCATGTTGCTTATAGAATAGTTCCAAACTGGATATGAAAACATTAGGAGCAAGCATAAATATTTGAACAGAAGAAACAACACTCCTGCCAAAACAGTCTGCTTTTGGGAAGAGATGCAAGGGAGCAGTGTGCCTAAATTCAGAATCATCTTCCTCATACTGCAGCATGCACATTGTCTCAAGGGAATGCATCTACAACCCTCAGTGTCTAGATACACAACATTACTCTCACACTTGGCAGTCATTTGTGCATAAAGCAATATTTTTTCAGTGCCAGTTACAGAAAATAGCACTGTGCAACCTCTGAAAAGCTCCATGTGGGGTGTCCCTATTTCTATCCCCCTTGCTGTTCAGTATTTATACAAAGCTGTATGTTGAGGTCATTAGGAGTTGGGGGGGGTTCTGTAACATCAGTTTACACATGACACTCAGCTCATTCCCCTTGCCATTGAAGCCATCAGGAACAAGGCCAGATTTAAGTGGAAAAGGCCTTGGAACATTTCTAAAAACAGGGCCTCCTTGAGATCACACTGGTGAACCATCTTAGCATGGGCAACTTAGAAATTAAACAAATTAGTTATGGATACACTGCAAAGCACTACAGAAAGGAGCACAAAAATCTTCATGCATGAACCAGTTTTCAGCCCTACAACTTCTGCAAGGTGATCAGCCTGATTACACCCATCTTTTACTCAACTACACAAGTAACACTTGAAATGCTAACAATAAGTTTCAGAAATGGGCTGGGAGAAAATGAAGAAGCAAGCAACACATTTTTCCTTCAGTACTATTAATCTCTCAATGTTGATAATCCAGTCCTGGGCAGGGGCTGTCCAGGAAATGGACGGATACCTAGATCCAGTAATGGACAAATGAGGGACACTAAAACAAGCTGTAACCCAAAAAGACAGCTACTCTGCGGATTGGTGGTTTCTGAGTCTAAGAACTGGGTAAGTGACTGGCCCTGCATGCGGCAGCACTATCCCTGAAGGAGCAGATGCACATCTTGGAAATACCACTAGATTGTGGTAGGCAGCTATGGGAGCCTCTCAGGAGACCTTGGATGGCTTTACTCCCCATAGGGTTTTTTTAAAAGGAATGTGGGGCCATTTTGCTATATTTTTAAAAGTCCCCGAACAATTTTAGACCCTAGAAATCTGTTTTAATAGCAGGAAACTTCCAGACATCACTTCCTGTTCACTTCTCACTTTTGCAATCATAAAATATGTGGCACTCTTGCCACAGAGTGCCTAGGGCCTGCTTTGATTGATTGGCCCAACAACTACATCCTTACTTAGGCACAGATAGCTGGCCACAGCAGTCTGTGCAATTTCCCAATTGAACTACTGTAATGTACTCTGTGCAGAGGTACCACCTAAATGCAGAATTCAGCAGCAAGACTGATGTATAGAGTACCACATAACACCAGTCTTAAAGGAGGACCAGACACCTGGTTGGATGACGCGACCTGATGAGTTTTTCCCACTAGAATTTTCTATGCAGCAGCAGCAGACATGTCCTGGGTGATGGAGTGGTCTATTAGGATGATATCCCTCTGTCCAGGTATCCTATCCCTCAGGCTGCAGGATTTGATTGTGTTTATTAGGGATTTGGTGTTTTGAATTTCAGAGGTTTTCAGATTTTGGAATATTTGCATATAAATAATGATATCTTGGAGATGGGAACCAAATCTAATCATGAAATTCCTGTCTGTTTTATATATACCATATACACATGGTCCGAAGGTAATTTTATACACAATATTTTAAAATAATTTTCTGCATGAAACAAAGTTTGTGTACAGTTAACCATCAGAAAGCAAAGGTCTCACTATGGGCTGAAACAGACGCGCCACACCTCCAAGCCGGACAAAAGCCACACCGGTGATTACACACCAGCCAGCTTCTATCCAGCTTGAGGGTATGGTATTTAGATCCCACATGTCCCAGAGCCAGCAAAGAGCCAGCTCCAGAAGCAAAGGGGTGGTTTTGTTCTGCCCTAAATGGGAGCAGATCTTTTCTACTCTTATTTGGAGTGAAAGCTGGCTGGATTGGGGCCGTACATCTGTTTGCCACTGCCCCAATCCAGTCTAAATGGGGTGGCTCAAAACATCCCCTTTTTGGCCATCTGTTTCGGTTCTATCTTAGCCACCCATGTGGACTATTTTGCATTTTGGAATATTTTGAATTTTAGAATTTCAGATGAGGGAATCCCAACCTGTATAAGGTCTTCCTGTATAATGTTAACACACTGCACATTGTGAATAGGTAGATGAATGATTCTGGGTTATTCTAGGATATCAGAATCATGATTTCTGGCTTTTCCTTTTTCAGCAGAAGTGCAAAGTGAGATGGAACATATTTTTGAAATGGCATGATCCTCACAACTTTGTACATGAAATAAAGTCTGTATACAGTGAACCATCAGAAAGCAAAGGTGTCACTATCTTAGCCACCCATGTGGAGTATTTCAGATTCCAGAATTCTGTATAAGGGAGATTCAACCTGAATTGGTTTTTAAAAAGAAGTCAATGTGCACAATGGATAGCTTTTAGTTTGTCAAAGCAATTTAAATTCAAATTGGGCTTGGTGTTAAATGAGAAACAGAACTCTGATTATTTTTCAGTTTGATTAGTTTGCAAAAATAACAAAAAGAAAAACTAATATTCAGAGGAGAGACCCCATGCTATAAAGGACAATTGCCTCAATCATCTTTCTTTTTCTTGAAAAATAAAAAGAAATACTTATTTCTGATGTACAAAATAATGGTTATTTGATTGAATGGTTATAGGATTGAACTAGTCTAATATATGCAAACTAATTAATTATATTATGCCAACTGATTGATATTTTTAAATCTCTCAAATTAGATTTCGCAGATCAACTATCTCATCACCTACCCTTCTACAAAACAAAGTATTAATAATACTAATACTCATGAAACTCTTGTTGAAGCTTTTTAAAGACTTCTGTACTTCATATTATCAAACAAAGATGCCGTAAACAGATCATACTTCTAGCATCTACATTCGTTACTATGGATTTCCCTCAGCTAGAGTTTTCCTGTTCTTCTGTTATTTTAGTCTTTTGTTCTTGTTTACCATTGTGAGCAGAATTAAGAGTTGATAGGTTATCTTTTCTCCGTGGTTAATTATGGACAGCAAATTTTAGAGATCTCTAAATGGCAACATTTTCCAACAAGACAGACATTTGGCACTGCACTGAATAAAAAAGATTGCAGAAATGAAGCTCCAAATGTATTTAGAGAAAAAAGCATATTTACCAAGGCATGAGGCAGGACTGAAAATGCTTTCCTTTCCACTTGAGGCAAAACAGTATTCATTTTCCAACTTAAAAGTATAGTTCCACCCTAGTAGTTAGTGTGGTAATATTTTGAATAAAGGAAGAAACCAGCAGATTACAGAGTTATGTACCAAGGAACTGGCCACTAATAGCAGACTTGCAAATTAGGGGATTTTTATACAGAATAAAGGCCAACTGAACAGCACAACCTTTAAAATGGTCTTGTTAAACATGTATCTTTTGCTTAACTCAGCACCCACGGATTAGTTCAATCCTTCCTTCAGGTCAACTGCACTGAAAACACCAAAATGCTACATTGACTTTTCACAGAATTATCATTTCCTTAAAGAATTATGGTTAGATCATGCCACCACTGAGTATTTCTTGCCTAAGAAAATACTATGAAATTTATGGGGTTGCCATAAGACATCAGGTAATATCAAAGCACATGCACATACAACGTATGACAGCCAACCACAACACAATGTTGAAAACTATTGGTCCAAGCAAAAATCTAAAACCTACCTAAAGTCTTTCCTGAAAGATATTTGAGTACACATTCAATTTATTTATGTAAATATAATTGGCTTACAAAAGGTTAACCCAAGATAACAAATATCTTGGTGCTTGGATGGTTTCCACTGGAAAATATCTTTGGCTTTTTTTTTTTTTTTTTTTGAGCAAATCGTGATATAAATATGACAATGGCCACTTTCACTTCTTCACAAATTTACCCAGGTAATATCAAAGTAAGGATTATGCAGGTGACTCAGTAACAAACTTGAGTTACATCAGTAACTTTTGAGAACCTCAAAAACACATAAACATATGGCACCCAAAGTGATCTATGAACAATTCAAAGCTTATCTACACTGGCTAAGTTTTAAGACTCTGGAGGGCAGTGTCTACAGGTGATAAAATTTAACAGGTATTTTCATAAACAAAGTGTAATGAAAAATAATGACTGTTTAAGAAAAGTAACCCCTTTTCCAATATAATAGAGGGGAAAAAACTACAAAATCCAAGAACCTTATCAGAGATACAACAGAGATATCAGGACTACCAGTATAAAACCGGGATTATTAAATATTTCCTTTCGTTACAGATGCATCCACACTGCAGAAATAATGCAGTTTGACAACGCTTTAACTACCATGGATTTATGGGATGCAATGGAATTATGGGATCTGTAGTTTTGTGAGCTATTTAGCCTTCTCTGTCACAGAGCTCTGGTGTCGCAACAAACTACAAATCCCATGACTCCACAACATGGAGGCATGGCAGTTAAAGCATTGTCAAACTTCATTATTTCTGCAGTGCAGATGCAGTCTAGTATTATTTCCAGTTCCAGTTAATTATTCTGTGAAATAACACCTCCTCATCACTGCTTCCCAGACTATTAGAGAATTAAGAGTGAGAACTTTCTCAGCTCTCACTTAAGCCTTGCAATAGGTAGAAATGTTTTAACTTTGTGCATACAGTATATGGAAGGAAATCGAACAAACAAGCCAAGCGATTCATTGCTAAATGACCTTGAAATGAACAGCCTTTATTTCATTTGTCTGCCACAAATGAGATTTATCAACTAGAACAAAGAATCTTGAAGCACCCTTAAAATGTACTATTGTATAAATAAACAGACCAGAGTCCACTTTATTGAATGAAGTGCAACCCTTGCCTAGTAATTTTTGCACAGGCAGATCCAATGGGAGAGATACAAGAGGGGGGTAACAGTGGAAGAGAGTTCATGAAATAAAAGAGGTACATTCCGGCTGTGACATTTATATGCAAAGCTCACATTAGCTGATGAAGTGGGCTGTCGTCCGCACGCATACTATCTGTTAACCCTTAAATGGTGCCACAATACTTGGATAGTTTGGATGCCACAGATTAATACTATCACCCCTGTGGAATTCACTAGTTAGAGACTAGAGTTTAATAAAATCATCAGTTTGAGAAGATTGATTCTTCTATGTTCATTCCACTCCACACAACAATAAACATTACTTTTCTTTTTATTGCCTATTACCTGATTACATAGAAGGTTTCCACATGAAAATTTTATTAGACAAATGATGCTTCTGGTAGCCTGTCTAGACACTCTGTTTACTGCAAGAAATGGGACATGGTCTACAGCTAAAGGGGAAAGCAAGATTAAAAAGGAAAAAAAGGCCTTAGTGGAGCTGGACAGTAAGAGAGGAGAAGTAAACATCCCTTCAGGTCCCCTGTCCCTACTTCTCTCAAGCAAAAAAGGTAAGACTATGGACAAGCAAGAGAAACCATTTGATTTAAACTTAGAATGAATTTATCCTACTTATCCCATGCACCACTTTAAAAAATGTTTTAAAAAAACAGAAGCTTTAAAGGTAAGTTTAAAAGGTAACTGCTCAACATGCAGGCATTCAGATTGATCAAGGATTACACTGTGCAATCTCAAGATGCTGTACCATTTTGCTTCTGTTTAAAGGTAAAAGGAATCAGGTGGCATGCGGCAGCATACGCCACATTAACCACAACCCAGGATTCCCCCAGATTCTTGGTTGAGCCTGACCTCCAGACTAGGGTTGCGATATCCCACCGGGGGGCGGGACAATCCTGGTTTGGGCGGTGCCATCCCGGTCCCGGTCCGGTTTGGCGGCCAAACCGGGATGGCCCCGCCCACCGTGGCCACCTCAGCCCCAGTGGCGGCTCCAAGGCCTTGCTGAGGCCTGGGAGGGCTCTCCGCGGTTGGAGCTCCAGCCGCGGAGACGCTCCCTCCCAGGCCCCAGCGAGGCCTTGGAGGCGGCTCCGCGGTCAGAGCTCCGGCCGCGGGGTCCTCCAAGGCCTCTGCGAGGCCAAGGAGGAGGAGGAGGCAGCTTCCAACTGCGGCGATCGCTGCGATGAGGAGCAGCCTCCACCTCCTTCCTGGCCTGGGAGCAGGCCTAGACTTCCTCCCAAGCCGGGAGGAGGACGAGGCCGCTTGGCACCGCGGCGATCACCGCGATTCCAAGCCTCCCCGCGCCCCTTCCCGGCCTGGGAGCAGGCCTAGGCTTCCTCCCAGACCAGGAGGAGGAAGAGGACGCTTGGCACTCCGGCAATCGCTGCGATGCCAAGCTTCCCCGCGCCCCTTCCTGGCCTGGGAGCCAGCCTAGGATTCCTCCCAGACTGGGAGGAAGAGGAGGAGGACAAGGTTTAAAAATGTAGGACTTTTTTTAAAGTTCCTAGCCAGGAAATTTTTTTAAAAAAAAACAGTCCTACATTTTCAAACCTTGTCCTACATTTGTCCCAGTTTGGAGGTCCTCAATTATGGCAACCCTACTCCAGACTCATAACAATGTGATTTCATGCTGGGAAGGGAAGAATCTGTGCATGAAGGCAGAAGATAGTGCATCTGAGATGAATTCTCACCAAGTCTGAAAAATTCTGGCCTATATTATCTGTATCATGTGTCTACAACTTATCAGTAGAACACTACTATAAAAAGCCTGTTCCCAAATGTGCAATGGAGAGAGAGAAGAAAATAATAATAATAATAATAATAATA
Organism: Sceloporus undulatus; assembly: GCF_019175285.1. Lineage (NCBI taxonomy): Eukaryota > Metazoa > Chordata > Lepidosauria > Squamata > Phrynosomatidae > Sceloporus > Sceloporus undulatus. The sequence goes on from NC_056522.1 coordinate 217,005,226, forward strand.
ATAATAATAATAATAATAATAATAATAATTTTTTATTTCTATTTCCCACCTCTCTCTATGGATCGAGGCGGGATCACATCAATATCGAGAATACAAATTGCAAAGTACACAACAGATTAAAAACAACATTATATAACAATATTATACTATACAATACAATACTAATCAACCAGCAGTGTTGCGATAAGGGAATTAAAGCCTCTGAATCGTCGTCTGTTTTCCATATTATCAAATCAGAGTGGGAGTATTCAACTATAGCAGGTTAGGTGGGTATGCCCGCCGGAAGAGATCCATCTTTAATGCCTTCTTAAAGCTTCTAGAGTGGTAATAAGATGGATCTCTTCTGGTAAGTTGTTCCATAATTTTGGGGCCGTGGCTGTAAATGCTTTTTGGGAAGTAGTGACCAGTCTAGTTTTTGTGTATTCCAGCAGGTTCTTCCCTGAGGTTCTAAGAGTGCGGGGCGGGTTGCATATGTAGAGGCGTTCCCTTAAGTAACTCGGGCCCGAGCCATGTAGGGCTTTAAAGGTAACTACCAACACTTTGTATTGCACCTGGAAGCTAATCAGCAGCCAGTGAAAAGTTTTTAATATTGGTGTAATATGGTCCGATCTTGATATTCCCGTGATCAATCTGGCTGAAGCATTTTGGATTAAGTGAAGCTTCCGAACTTGGTACAAAGGTAGCCCCATGTAGAGCGTATTGCAGAAATCTAAGCGAGAGGTTACCAGTGCATGCACTACTGCTTCAAGATACATGTGGAAGAAAAATTATTTGCCTTAAAAATTATTTCTTAAACTTATAGGCAAGCCAGATTTTTAAACCAAACCCAGGAAAATCATAATCAGTAATGTGTCTACATTATCAAGATATTATAAATAGATGCCCCATTGAGCTTTAAAGACACATCTCAAATCTTAAACAAACGTACAACATCTTTAAACTCACAGTAACTTTTCCTGTAGAAACCTAAGAATTATTGTCTAGTTTACAGTGCTGACTAGTCAGAGCACTGTGCCTTTTGTTAGAGAGCCTATGTTTCAATACAGCTATTAGGAAGTATGCTTAGGAATAAACAGTACTGAAGTGCCTACTATGATTTCATATTTGTCAAACATTAAAATGGTCCACAAAGGATGGGGGCACCAGGAGTGTGTTTTTAATGATTTAAATCTGGGGATGGTTCCCTTGTAGGGTTGCCATACTGCCGGACCTCCAAACCGGGAAAATGTAGGACAAAATTTTCAAATGTAGGACACATAAAATGTGTCCTACATTTGAAAATTCTGTCCTACATTTCCCCTTGCGATCGCGGCGGGGAGCGGAGGCCAAGCGGCGAGGGAAAGCCTCCACTTAAGGAGGCTTTCCCTCCCCGCCTGGGCCCCGGGCCTCGCCGCGATTGGAGGCCAGGATCGGGGGCTTGCCTCCTTCTTGGCCCCCACAGGGACCAGGAAGGAGGCAAGGAGACCGCTGGCGATCGCCAGGGCCTCGCCTCCTTCCTGGCCCCTGTGGGGACCAGGAAGGAAGCGAGGAGGCCGCCGGCGATCGCCATGGCCTCGCATCCTTCCTGGCCCCCACAGGGACCAGGAAGGAGGCGAGGAGGCTGCAGGGAGTCGGGGAGGTTGGTGCAGCTGCGCCCAAGAGGCACCGCCTCCCTGCAGCCTCCTCCGCCCCAGGCCTCACTGCCCTCCTCTTCCTCCGCGCGGCCATGCGCGGTGGAGGAGGAGGGCAGCAAGGCCCCGAGGGTTGCCTAGCAACCCCGCTGCAACCGGGCTTTTCCCAGTTTTTGGCTGCACCCGTGCCAGGACCAGGCAGGTGCCGCCAAAACCAGGAAAAACCCGGTTGCAGACGGGTTATGGCAACCCTATTCCCTTGTGAAGGTTTGGGGGATTTATTTATTCCCCTTGACTTCTAAATCTGAATCCCACACACACTTGAAACAAAAAGAAAAACCCTTCCCTCTATAAGCAAATAGCACCCCCAGAAGCCTTGGGAGGAACGATTTCTTATTTGAATGCAGGTGGGAACCATCTCAGACCAGAACAGGCCTTTTTAGAAACAGGGAGTGACTTCCAGTTTGTTTTTCAAAAGGCTACTTCAGGCCTGAAACTAGTTTGAGGTGAAAAAACTGTCTTTAAATGGCAACACACTTCTCAAGGTTTCAAGTGTGATGGTTGCCATTTATTCAGCTAAAAAATGGGACCATGGGAGTCAAGGACACATTGGTGGCCATATGCTACCTTCAGGCTGCACTTTGCCTGCCTCTGATTTAAACCCATTTTCCACACACATATAATTTAAGTCTATTTTTCCAGTGCAACTGAAGTAGCTCCCATAAAGGTCCTACCAACACACAATGGAGTCATTCCAACTTGACTACAATCCCCTAAAATCAGCAATTATCTCTGATTTGTTTAGCACTGTGTTATGTTAAAGGTTATGCTGCCACAAGGAAACTATTCTGTAAAATGCCACAGCTTTCTGTGGTGAAAACTCCACATTTATTTACCAAATGTAAGCCTGTTATTTTAAAAAGCCAAACCAGCATCATAACTTTATACAGGCACAGAACAATTTTGTTTGCTTCAACAGAGAAGTTTCTTAGGAAATTTCAAGTGAGAAATCAACACAGAGATAACATTTGCTTTATTTAAAGAATTTTGAGTCTATGTTCCAATGTTACAATAAATAAAAGCAGTTATCATTCACCTGTATTCTTTGATTAAAATTTGCATATTAAGATTTTATCCAATAGTATCCCTTCGCTGATTGAAGGTTTACTGATCCAATGTTGCTTCAGTCAGCAAAATGGGGAGGGAAACCATTTTTACTTCCTCCTTGTATCTACAACAACCTCTGTCCTACCCTTACATTGTTTTGAACTTTCCAACTCTTTAAAACAACATGAGGAGGTGGAGGGGGTGTACAGGGTCAGCACTGGATACAACTCTTAATCCCTTTGTGATATTACTTTGAAGGCATTTGAAATATCTGTAAGTCAACAACTAATACATAGATTGTTAAATAAGGCATTTTTAACAAGTACAGGGAACCCATACTCATTTGCATTTTGTAATCTTTATGGACAACATGACAAGGTCATGGAAGACAATGCTTCAGCTCCATTCTTGCTGCTAGGACTACTATACTTGAGTATAAGTCAAACTCATGTATAAGTGAAGGGCAGACTTGGGACCAGAATTATGGATTTTGATATGGCATAAATGTTTTTGATTACCCTAAAGGATGGATGGCTAAGGAGGAAACTACCGCCACCATTTTCCAGCCAGAAGTGGTGTCACAGTGAAGAAAGTAGAGCAGGTCAGTGCTTCTTTTAGATTCTCCCAGGATAGACTATGCTTTTTCACCTTTTGCCACTCTAGTCAGAGAACGAAATGCTTCTTTTTCTGATAAGAGTTAAAGTGCAGTACTTACATTGACCCATAGATAAGTGAAACCTGTTTTTGACTAAAATTTCTAGACGTATACATGGGTATATACAGTATTTAATTAGCAATGCCCAACCTCTTCAATAATGGCTGAGATACTACATTGAAAGACATACATCTCCACAGCTACATATCCTGGTGCTAACCCTTCCAAAACACACCTTTTAGGTGACACAGGTCTCCCCCTGCCAGCATGGAGGAATTAGCAGAGGCATGTCCAGCTATTTTTCTGTTGTTGGATGTGCTGCAACAGACATCCACAGGGACCTTGAGAGGTCCCTGACTATTATGTTGTTTGTGTTCAAAGAGGCACATTATGAGCAGCAATTTCAAGCAAGGCAATTCAGTAATTAACATTTCGAGCAGCAGGAGGAAGATCCAAGTTTCTGTGAGGTGTTTTAATTTCTTGAAGAATACTTCTAATTTAAAAGATCTACAAATCTTTAAATGTCTGTTGGCTACAAAGGCTAATGCAGTGAAGAAGTACTGACAACTTATTGCACTGTGATTCTTTGGGACAAGTTTCCTTGGTAAAACTAGACTAATCATAGCAGTCTCAAATTATTCCACTTTTACTATCTGTCCTCCACAATAGATCTATGATGGGAAATATTTTAATGCATTAAGTTTTGCAAAGCTTCCAGGCCTGGTGACAATTCCCACTTGCCACAAGTGACCATAGCTGAAATATGGTCAACGTATCTGTCACAATATTAAATCACAGTAAGATACAAATCTGTAAAAGATAAGAGGAGGAGGGCAAGTGGGCTGTAAAAGAACAGGAGTAGGTTGTAAGTACATGTGGCTAATATTATAAAAATCCAGAATTAAAATTGTTATCTTCATGTTTACCAGAAAAACTGATTGTCATTTCAAAATGGTTAGAGATGTTATGTGAGAGCCTTTGACATAATGTCAGAGACTGAACTTGATATATCTTAAATGCTATTACACACAAGCCAAAAAATGTAAACCTAGAAATTCTAGATTTCACATATAAATGTGAAACACGCCCATCTAGAAACTCTATTCTATATGTGAGCTGTCTACATTTCTCCATTTTCTTTCTTGACTGCATTGGACACCTGTCCAGGAAACCTTTTTTTAATAACTGAGTGCTAGCAACTATTATTGAATGATACTAATAGTGAAAAGTAAAGAAAAGCCAACTATAGAAGTAATGAAGTTATTTGCAATACTAATCCCTTTCCCCCCCACAAAGCTCCTGACTTTAAAACATTCATTGCCAACACCATCACTGGAAGTCCGTAAAGAACCAAATATCTGCATTAAATAATACTAACTGTTGAATTTCAGTTATAGAAACAGAGTTAATGCTGTTCAAATCCCAAAACAGTAATGAAAAATCATATGCCCAGTACCCTTAAAACTGCTAAACAACAGAAGAAACAAGCAGAAAAATAGTGAACAAGCACACTTGATGAAAAGAACAATTATGTAATTTAGGAGCACCCTTTATAAATGTTGATACAATCCCATTGTATCCATGCAATGATATTCTCAAAAGTTATTATTCCTGCACAGCAATCCTGGTGAAAAATCTGCTGTTCAGCCTAAGAAAGGCATTAACACTGGCACTGAGCACAGTCCAAGATGAATAGTAGCTTCAAACATCAGGTCACCAGATGTTATGAAAATATGGCAGAGGGAGAAAGAATTGATACATATAGCTTCTTTCCATAGCATGTCAGAATACCAAGCCTCAGTCCACAATAGCTACCATTTTAAAACTAAAATCATTGTTGTGTGCCTTCAAGTCATTTCTAACTTATGTTGAACTTTAGTCAATTCTGTCAAGGGGTTTTCTTATTTTATTTAGAGGGGGTTTATCATTGCGTTCCTTTGAGGTTGAGAGAATGTGACTTGCTCAAGGTCACCCAGTGGGTAACCATGGCTGTGTGGGCATTTGAACCCTGGTCCCAAGAGTTGAAGTCCAACACACAAACCACTACACTATGCTGGCAGATAACATCTGGAAAGATAATATAAGTATGCAAAGGAATGTGCAGGTGGCTGCCTATCACATCCCAACCTCAAAGTAACTATGAGCTGTTAATTTCAAGGACAATGCTAGCTCTCTGTTCTTCTGCCTGTTCAGTTCATGGGCTGTTAGTTTCTGGTCACTCAGTGGGTTTCCATGGCTGAGCAGGGATTCAAACCCTAATCTCCAAAATGATAGTGCAACACTCAAACCACTACACCACACTGGCTCTCTTGCTAAACTAAAATCAAGGCACCTTAAATACACATAGGCACAGAACATGTGGCCCACTTTGAAATGGTTGTATTTCAGGTGTGCAGGGTCTTCTTCTTTTACTCAAATCCTGAGATCTCAGACACAGAATATATGGCCCACTCTGAACTAGGTATTTCCAATTAATACTCTTAGCTAACAGATGTGTGGGGGTGGTTGTATTTTAGGCATGCAGGATCTTTTTTTTTTTTTACCCAAACCTTGAGGTTTATGAAGTGCATAATAGTGGCTTAGATGGGTTGACATATATCTAGAATTAAAGAAGCAGGCCAGAATGTTTGGCGTACAACCAGCTGAGCATGAAACATGGGAGGGTGGGGAAGAAGATTAGTAGCTGCATAAAGCTTCTGCAACTACGGAATAGCTTTATAGTTCCTGGATGGCCCAGAAAGAGAACTTTCTCTCACCAGTCTACCCAAGAAGCCCCACCCAGAAATCCAACAGAAGATCTGTCAGGTAGGAAATTCCAAAGAGCTGGGCATGAGGTGTGCCACTTCCTCCAAGACATGCTGCACCAATAAAGGCTGAACCTTCACAGGATGAAAATTGAGACCCAGTAAGTTGGGGCCTTCCTTGTAATGGTGTAAATGATTAACAATTTCTTAATGTTACCAGAAATACTCTCCCTCTCACTCACTGCCCCCCATGCATACATACACACACACACACACACACACACACACAATTACCATTCAAATAGGACTGTGTATAAAAATGGGTTCATACGGTCTCTTATCAAGAAGTACAGAAGAACGTATACATTTTTGCAATGCTATTTCTTCATTCTTTTTTTTAAAAAAAGAGAAACCCTGCCAATTTCCAGTGCCAGATAAATGTCTGAAAAAGTGTAGGCGGATGAACAGTACATTATGTGATCGCTGTAAACTATGCAGAAAATAAAATTTAAATAGGAAAAATAATGTCTGCTAAATATCCAGTTAGTTTTACAAATGGACACCGTACAATATATGTTATCACTAACCTACTTCTCTCACCCTGTGGTTACTGAGTTCTGCCCTATTTTTGCAAGGCTGCTGCCACAAGGACTACCAGCGTCAGCTCCAAGTGATCAATGCACATGATTACTCAGGCATTCACAGTCCCTCTTTCTACTCAGTCTCTGTTATTTTCTGGCATATAGCTGTTTTTGTTTTCTCCCATAAGTTCTACTGCTTAACTGCCCTATCACCCATACCAGAAGTGTTCAACTAGTAAGTATTTGTATTCCAAGTCCTGTACAGATTTTTTAAAAGGGAAATGTATACAACAAGGATCACATCTCCTTTATTGTTAGTTTTAACACAGCACCTCTCTCCCTCCCTCCCTCCCTCCCTCCCACCTATCAAATTTCTCTTGCATCCCTTCCAAAGCTGGTATCTCTTTTTGTGGAGGATGGGAACATCTTAAGCACATGTAACTGCCATAAATACATAGGCATCTAACAGGTTTCTCTTCAGAACTCTTTCTACATCTTTAATCCAGATTCTCATAAATCTGTTCTATCTGGCCTCATATGTAATTTTATTCAGGCAGGGAGGTATGAAATCTTTATTATCCTGTCCTGTCCTTTTCTTGCTGTTCTGAAATTGACCAGCTCAGACTGAAGCAATTTTCTGAAGTAACCAAATGTTTGAAATTACAGTCGGCCCTTCTTATACACGGATTTGTTATACACGTATTCAAGCATACACGGTTTGAAAATGTTAAAAAAAGTATAAATTTCAAATATCAAACCTTGATGTTCCATTTTTTATTAGGGACACCATTTTGCTATGTCATTATATCTAATGGGACTTGAGCATACACGGATTTTGTTATACACGGGGGATCTTGGAACCAAACCCCAGCGTATACCAAGGGTCCACTGTACTTTTTTTCCAGCCAGTTAGCTAGATTCTTGCTTCACATTTCAAAAGTGAATATAAACAATGGTAAATAATTAAATATGATCCAGAAATTGTATATTAATAGCCAGAACAATCACTTTCACTATTTCTCCAAATCCTATGTTCTGCCCATCAAGTTACTTGCTCTTAGACAGTGCGCACATAAAATATCCTACAATTATCTTCTGGAATTTCTACCATGTCAACTACTCACAAACATTCCTTCTTATCCCTTTATTTACCTATATGATCTATAAAGTATCTCTAATTTTGTTTGATAAGTCAAGATTTGATTAAAACATCCTATGGGAAATGTCACCTAAACCTCAACTATTTTGTTTGAGCTCTCTGAAGTCTATACATCTATAATTTTGGTACAATTATTGCCTGCAGAAAAATGAGAACTACAGGACATTTTTTTAATAGTTGGATCCAGATTTGGACAAGTTTAACAACACTTGTTTCAGTGGGAGTGGTCTAAGTGTGGCTAATTTGAACCCAAACCAATTCTTTTCAGTTCAACTAATTGATTTCTTATTCAAAGTATTCAACAAAACCACAGAACAGTTTTTAGGCTTTGACCTAATTGACAAAATAAGTATGGTGCTTTGTATGTGGATGACGAACATACAATGTAGGCAAACACAAAACATATAATAACAGGACAAACAGAGTTTGGAAACTTCTTTTAGTACATAGTAAGTTATAGTTATATATTTTGCCTACTGACATACCATCTTGCAAACTAATCTTGCCTAATCTTGCAAACTAAAAAGGATTGTGCTTGAATAAAACTTGGATGGGAGTTACAAATCCCCAGGCACTCATTCCCAGTAGTTATTACTGTTATTTTTAAACTATACTTTTAACAGAATTGTTTCAAATCCAGATATCTGAACTCAATTTTTTTTGTAACTATAACTTAACAATAAAGGACTCTTCACTTCTATCCAAAAACCAGGAAGTCAGCCTGGCATAGTGGTTTGAGCACTGGACTACAACTCGGTAGACCAGAGTGCAAATCACTGCTTGGCAATGGAAACTCACTGGGTGACCATGGGCAAGTCACACTCTCTCAGCCTCAGGGGAAGGCCATGGAAAACCCCTCTGAATAAATCTTTCCAAGAAAGCCCCAGGACAGTTTGCCTTAGAGTCATCATAAATGGAAAATAACTTGAAGGGACACAACGGCAGATATTTAAAAGCAACATTTTCCTTTCAGAAATGAACCAATTAACTAGCTAATCTACTTGCTTTTAGTAACTACAAAAAGTCAAAGGCTTTCATGGACAGCATCCATAATTTTCTGTCAGTTTTTCGGGCTATGTGGCCTTGTTCTAGCAGAGTTTCTTTCTGATGTTTCACCAGCATCTGTGGCTGGCATCCACCCCAAAATCCAATTCACTATGGAAAAAGAAAAGGAAGGAACACTGCCATTTTTGATGTCCTTGTCATCCACAAACCGAACCTATGTTTGGGTCACACAGTATACCAAAAACCCACACATACAGACCGATATCTGCACAAGAACTCCAACCATCACCCATGACAAAAAAGAAGCACAATCAAAACACTGGTAGACCGAGCAAAACGCATCTGCGAACCCCACTTCTTGGAAGATGAACTGAAGCACCTGGACCGGGCTCTACAGGCCAATGGTTGTTCCAGCTCAGACATCAGGAGGGCTGCCAGGCCCAGGAAAACCCAGAGGAGTGAAGACAAGCAGTCACCCAATGGGAAGGTATTTTTATCATACATCAAAGGAGTCACAGACAGAATAGGCAAAGTGGTGAGGAAGCACAACCTGCAAATGGTTTACAAACCGACGAAGAATATCCAGCAAATGCTTCGCTCAGCCAAGGACCAGAGAGAACCTCTCACAGCTGCAGGAGCCTACCGCATACCATGCAGCTGCGGACAAGTCTACATAGGGCCAGCCAGAAAAATCAGCAGTAGCAGAACATGCCACAAACCATCCTGGGCATAAAATACCATTTGAAAATACTGAAATTCTGGACCATGCCAACCACTATCATGTCAGGATGCACAGGGAAGCCATTGAAATCCACAAACATCTGGATAATTTCAACTGGAAAGAAGAAACCCTTAAAGTGAACAAAATTTGGCTACCAGTCCTGAAGAACAGCAAAATAAGGACTCAGCAAATGCAAATGGGAAACCATTCCGAGTCAGGGACTTTCCCAGCAGATAATGATCACCAATTAGCAGACATCAATCCTCGTTTGCATTAGCCTCCCAGGCTGAGGCCAGCCAACAACACAGAACAATACACATGCAAATCACTCCTGCATTCCCAGGCTCACACAGTATATATACACCCAATTTTTCCAGGCAAAGCATTCTCTGATGATGCCAGCCACAGATGCTGGTGAAACGTCAGAAATAAACTCTGCTAGAACATTGCCAGATAGCCCGAAAAACCCACAAAGAACTATAACTACAAAAACCTTTTAAAAATGAAAATGTCACAAGGCCTGTAGAACAAAACTAACTACGGTAAAAAATAAAAACAGTTAGGCACATTACAAATAGGTAATTTAGTTTTCATTGTAAAACATAGTTTTAATCAGGGGTAGGCAATCTTTTTGAGCCGGGAGCCGGGTTGCTGTCCCTCAGACAACTGGGGGGCCGAAACCAAAAAATAAATAATTTTAAAATTTTAAAAAATTAAATATATAAATAAACCAAGACAAATGTAGGACAAAATTTTCAAATGGAAGACACTTTTTTAAAAAAATGGAGGACATGCGAAAAAAATTTGCTGATTTTTTAAAAAATGTTAATATAAATGCATGTTTCTGAGGCTTCTATAGACAATTGCCCCCCAAAGGCCCCGGCGGCAATTGGCGGCAGGACCGGGCTGGGGCCGGTCCCAAGGCCTCGCCGGGCCGCATCCGGCCCACGGGCCGCAGGTTGCCTACCCCTGGTTTTAATGGTTACATAGCTTAGTTATGCCTTCATTTTGGGGAAGTGATTACAATTAACTAATTAGTAAATACATCCCTGTAACTATAAAAGTAACTAAATCCAGTTACAATTACACTGTAAAATGGCCAGCATTAGTTGATCTACCAAAGAGACTTAATTATGCCTTAATTATTTAAAACTTAATTCATTACAAATAATATTGTTCGTAAGCCATTACTTCCAAGTTCTGAGAAGACTGAAGAAGAAAGCAGAACATTAGTATTTCTCTAATCTAAACAATTCTTGTATGAAATCTGGGTGGAGGTGGAGGGAATGTATCTAAATCAATGACTTTGTGCAGCTGCTGTATGCAGTATGACAGTTTGACAGTTCTGCTGATTACTGCAAGGAGCAGGAGATCTGTTTGAAGATGCTATGGCAGACTCCTCATTGCAGCACTGCCTGAGTGAAAAAAGAAATAATCTTATGGTGGCACCCTGTCACTACTAATCTCTATGTGGAATGGGTATCCAAGTAATTGATACAGTGGATTAAAGACAAAGTAGCAATACTGTCTTCTTTGATCTTCATCAACTGAAAATGCATAAAGGACTGCAGAATGTTAAATAACAGAAAACACTGAAAATGCAGAAAGGAAGCAGGGGAGGGGGTGCCATGTGATGCTGTGGAGAAACATTGCATCTAACATAAGTAGAGCGCTGCTTAACTTCAGGATGAATCCAGACTCCGTGTTTTTTTTTTGTTTTTAAGTATAGTATCAAAAATGCCAGGGTGGCACATAGTCATCTCCAGTTAGTCAGTGGATGCTCCCTTCATACTATATTACGTACTTCCTCAACAGGGCTTTGAAATAAGCCTAAAAGGATTTCTAAACAAAAGTCTTTTTGTGCACCAGAGGGACAGAAAGAGAGACATACAGAGAGAGAGATAGAGAAATGTAACAGCAAGCACATTTCCATCCAAAAGACAGGAGCAAAAAGAGAACCAGTATCTGCCTCTTGAATGCAGGATGCAAACTCCCACATCTGTTTTGGTGAACTCAAAATGCTCTACTGTGCTACTAAAGCTTTTATCATATATGTGAAGTGCCCCTCCCTGAAGCATTTAAATAGCTGGCTATTGTTGTTCTGAGCCTTTAAGTCATTTCCGACTTATGGCAACTCTAAGACGAACTTATCATAGGGCTTTCTTGGCAAGATTTGCACTGATGGGTTTTTGCCTTTGCCTTCCTCTAAGGCTGAATGTGTCTCTCCCAAGGTCATTCAATGAGTTCCCATTGCCAAGGGAGAATTCAAACCCAGTGCTTATAATGTTAGCAAACAATAGCTGGCCAGACACTAAAAGTATGCAAAGGAATGTCCAGTTTGCTGCCTATCACATCTTACCCTGAAAGTAGCTATGCCCTGCTAATTCCAAGGACAATGCTAGCTCTCATTTCTTCTGCCTGTTCAGTTCATGGGCTGTTAAGTTTCAGGTACTATGCAAAATTAACTTCCCAGAGAGGCAAGGCATGGGGAGGGAGAGGAATATGCCATGACAAGTCTGGCAATTAACAGTACTGAATATTTCCAAATGCAACCAAAACTAACAATATGTAATGCATTCAACATTCACTCTTCCCTCTCTTTTCTCTCTAGAGTCTGTGTTTAATGTTTAAAATCCTTGGCAGAGAGATCTATCCTTTCCCAGTTAGCATCCAGTATACCAAAGGTGCTTACACACAGCAATGTGGAGTGCAAAGAGATAATGAAGGTTGGAAAGCCTTTTGGGTAAGAGGGAATAAACTGAAGATGCCCAATTATTCCAGCACAGTGCAGATGGCGGAAACAGAGTAAGATATTAGACACACAATACCGAAAGAGCAGAGCTATGGCCATTTATGCAACTATATAAACATAAATGTCTGTATATAAACATGAAGAAGCGTCTTTTAAGATTACTGGAACAGGCACATCTTTTAGATACCACTACCAGAGATACTTTTCCATTGTTACTTTTCAAATATAATTGTATTGTTCTGTTTCATGCCAAAAATGCCAAATAAAAATAAAGCCAAGTTAAAAATGTCCTGTCAGTGTGAACAAAAAATGGAATGCAAGATGGGACAGGAAAAACAACAAAAATGAAAAAATGATGGAATATGTATGAATGGGTGTAAGTCTCAATGAATAGCTCACTAGAGACAGTACAGCGCGCTCGTGCCATACGCGGAAAGTTAAACCGCCGGGCAATGAATGTCATGTGTGACCATAGCGTGTGCACTGCACCAAACACAGAAACACTCCTCCATTGTAACCAATGGGGTTGGAGTTTGCGCGTTATTCCCCATACATGGAGGGATCCAGAACAGATTCCCGTGTATGGAGAGGGCCCACTGTACTAAGCTTAACCAGTATTATGTGTCATGCTTTTTCACTATTCACTTTTTGGGGGGTGGGTTGTATGTGAGGCACTATCACAGTGGATCAAAACACACTGCAGAAATAAGCCAGTTTCAGACCGCTTTAACTGCCCTGGCTCAGTGCTAGGAAATCCTAAGAAGTATAGTTTATTGTGGCACCAAAACCCTCTGACAGAGAAGGCTAAATGTCTCACAAAACTAGAGTTCCCAGAATTCCCTAGCATTAACACAAGGCAGTTAAATCGGCCTCAACCTGGATTATTTCTGCAATGCGTTTTGGACCAGTAAATCAAAACTGCCCTCTCCCCTGTCTCCTGGTTACCCAGTTCTCATGAACAGTTCTCCTTCCGGACACAGACGTCTGTTACAATGCTCTCAATGTCCGAGACTTTCTTCCCAGTTACTATAATAATAATAATAATAATATAGTTTATTTGTATCCCGCTTTTCCAAAACCTGATCAAAGCGGCGAACAACAGCATATAAAAACATTCCAATAAAATCAGTTAAAAAACAGTATTAAAAACAATACAACAACACTAACAGCAAAGGGCCAGAGAAAAGGGGGAAGTCAATATATACAATCCAGGGTCGTCAATGAAATGGGGTAAGGGAAAGAATGATTTTTCATGGTGGGAAGGCTTGGGAAAAGAAATATGTCTTCAAGTTCTTTTTAAAAAGACCTAAAGATGTGGTGGAGCGGAGCTCATCTGGGAGACTATTCCAGAATTTTGGGGCCATGACAGAAAATGCCCTCTGTGAGGTCCTCACATTGCATGTCGCTGGGACCTCCAACAATTTCATCCCTGTTGACCAGAGTGTGCGGGGCGGATTATATGGGGAGAGGCGGTCCTCCAAGTACCCTGGGCCCAAGCCATTTAGGGCTTTATAGGTCATTACCAACACCTTGTATTGAACTCGAAGCGAATAGGCAGCCAATGAAGATCTTTCAAGATGGGAGTTATATGGTCAGATCTGGAACAACCAGCGACCAATCTCACTGCCATATTCTGCACCAACTGTAGCTTCCGGGTTTGGTACAAGGGTTGCCCCATGTAGAGCACATTACAGAAATCCAATCAAGAGGTTACCAGAGCATGTACTACAGTTTCAAGGTCCCCTCGGTCCAGGTAGGGACGCAGCTGGCGTATCAGCCGAAGCCGATAATAAGCGCTCCTGACGACCGCATCCACCTGAGATGACAACTGGAGCGAAGAGTCCAAGAGCACTCCCAAGCTGTGGACCGAGTCCTTCAAGGGGAGCGTGACCCCGTTCAGGACAGGATGGCAAATATCACCACCCAGATCCGGGGAACCTATCACCAATACTTCCGTTTTCCCTGGATTCACACTGAGTTTGTTTTCCCTCTATATCTAAACTATAATCACACTCACAAGTGAAAGAACTAGACAAGATACTAAAGAATAAAGATATACAACAGAGCTGTATACAACTGACAATTCTAAAGTTAGAATTGTCCAATCCACTGTATTCACCATCAACATGTATGGATGTGAGAACTGCGCAATAAAAATAGCAGACAGGAAGAAAATCAAATCATTTGAGATGTGAAGCTGGAGAAGAATTCTGAGGACACCATGGACAGCCAAAAAGACTGAAATCTCCCTAGAATCCAAGATGATTAAACTGAGGCTGTCATACTTTGGTCACATGAGAAGGCATAATTCATTAGAAAAGATAATAATGTTAGGAAAGTTAAAAGGCAGCAGAGAGAGAGGAAGATCACATGCCAGATGGCTAGGCTTAATAAGGGAGGTCAAGGGCTTGAATCTACAAGCCCTAAGCAGAGCAGTGGAGGACAAGGGGGCTTGGAGATGTCTCATCCACAGGGTCACAATGAGTTGAGGTCAACTTGAGGGCAGCTAACAACAACAAACAAAGCACCAGAAGGAAGAAATTTTTGAAAATAGCCAACCGCAGCAGTAGGTTATTCTACAAGAACTGAATGCACTTAAAAATTTCAAGTCAATAGTGAGCATATCTGTAAATGGAGAAAACAGATGGCCTGACTAGTAGCAGTCAACTATTAGCACAAGATAATATGGTGTCCTCCTACAAAGGATGTACTGCCCACTCATCAACCTTTCAGGAAGAATGGCCCAGGTTTCTACACATACACACACAAAACTCTAGCCCATCAATGGAAGCAGAGTTTCTCCCTTGTAAAACAAAAAGATACTGATGAACAATTCAATTTTTAAACAACGTTTGTATCATCTTTATGGTACTTTTTATTTCAGCATTTAACAAAACCAAAAGCATTTAACAAATTTATCACATGGAACTTCTCCTTAAATGCTAAAGATTTTCTAAGGCACTGTGCTCCCACCTTCCTTGAAAGACACTAAATCAAAACAGGAAAGTTCACACACAGAGAAAGTCAGAATTATCAGCCTTTTATCAGCCTACAAAATTCTTTCTGAATTCTTTTGGAGCCTAACATAAGTGATGTAGTCCAGCTCAGCTTAAGCTATGATGAATTGTCAAAGGAATCTGAAGATAGAGCATGCCATTTATGGAAGCAGATGTTACAATCAAAAGCCACATTTAAATCTAACCTAGGGGCACATTTAATACTAGCAGCAAGCAGTTTTTCAAGCACTCCAATATACAGTATTTGTCACTCTGCAAATGTACTGATATTTTTATTCAGGGGTGTAATTCTTTACCCAGTACTAAATGCTCATATTTATTGTTGTTGTTAACTGCTGTCAAGTTGACTTTGGGCAACCCTACAAAAAAGCACCAAAAATTTTTTCGTAACCCGAAAAAACGTTCGTAAGCCGGAACAGTTTTTTTGAATGGATTTTTTTCGTAACCCGGAAATTTCGTAACCCGCGCATTTCGTATCCCGAGGTACCACTGTACATAGAAGTCACATTATAACCAACAGGCCTGCTCAGACTCTGGGCCATGGCTTCCTTGATTGAGTCTATCCATCTATAATGCAGTTTTCCTCTTTTCCTCTGACTTCTACCTTGTTGTTGATACTGTGTGCTTTCAAGTCAATTCCAACTTATAGTGATCTGAAAGCAAGCCTATCATGGAGTTTTCTGCAATTAAGAACGTATGGCTCACTCAAGGTCACCCTGCAAGTTTCCATGGCCAAGTGGGGAATCAACCCCTGATCTCCTCCTTGTCTGACACTCAAACCACTAAATCAGACTGGCTCTCTCATCTTTTACTGTACAAGCATTAATGTCTTTTCTAGTGAGTCATGTCTTTTCATGATATAGCAAAAACATGACAGGCTCAGTTAATTATCTTGGCTTCTACAGAGACCTGAAGCTTGATTTGCTCTAATACCAATTTATTTGTCTTTTTAGCAGTCCATGGTATCTATACAACTCTTCTCCAGCAATACATAAATTTCAAATGAGTTGATTTTCTTCCTACCAGCTGTATTAATTGTTTGGCTTTCACACCAGACATAGAAATGGGAAATGTGATTGCATATGCAATGCTAAATTTAGTATTGAGTGATATATTTTACACTTCAGGATCTAGTCTAGTTCATTCATATCTGCCCTTTCAAGTCCTCTTCTGATTTCTTGACTGCAGTCTCCATTCTGATTCAGCGAGCGAAAGCATGGAAACTTTTGAACTTTTTCAATGTCTTCATCGGCTATTTTAAAGTTAGATAAATCATCTGTGGTCATTATTTTTGTTTTCTTAATGTTCAACTGTAAATCTGCCTTTGAATTTTCTTCCTTGGCTTTCTTCAGTAATCATTTCACATCTTTGCTATTTCTGCAAATAGAATAGTGTCATCTGCATATCTTAAATAATGTTGCTTCCATCAGTTTTCAAGCCTCCATCCTCTGAGACTAATCCTGTTTTTATATATAATATGATCAGCCTACAAGTTGAACAGGGTGATGAAATGCAGCATTGCCTAAGCCTCATGCACTGGCTGATTTTCTTCTAAAATTATTTGGTGCATGCCAACATTATTTGTACTATGACACCTAGTGTCACTTCCTTTCCTGAATCCAGCTTTAATTTCTAGCAGTTCTTGCTCTGTAGAATTGTTGTAGAATTTTGAGCATTGTTTCTTTCTGCTTGGGAGATTAATGCAGTTGCATTATGATTACTACAATCCCTGGTGTCCCCTTTCTTTGGGATTGGAATATACTTTGAGTGTTTCCAAGCTGTGTGCCATTGCATGGTTTTCCATATTTGTTGACAGATTTTAGTTAGAATCTGAGTAGATTCTGTCTTTGTAGCCTAAAGCAGCTCTACTGGTATGCCATCTGTTCCTAGTGATTTATTTGTCCCAAGTACTTTGAGTACAGCTTCCACTTCACCTTCTAAAATTGGATTTTCATCTCCGAATGGTTGCTCTTTAAATTAATCTGTCATTCTTTTGTCCCTTTTATATCATTTTTTGTGTGTTTTGTTTCCACTGTCTTTTTATTTCTACTTGGTCATGTAATGTGTTCCTCTGCTAGTTGTAGAGCATCCCCACTCTTGGTTTAAATTCCCCTTTGATTTCTCTGATCTTATGGAAGAGGTCTCTTGGTTTTTCTTTTTTTGTTGCCATCTTCTATTTCTCTGCACTTATTATTATAGTAATTCTCTTTACCCCTGTGCAACAAGCCGCTGAATAATTGCATTCAGGATTCTGACCTTATTTCTGTTCCTTTTTAGTTTTGCTTCTCGTTTGTCATTAACTGCTTGAAGAATTTCATCTGTCATCCATTGAAGCTTTCTGTCTGCAGATAGTATCTTTTTGCATTCCTCCCTGACAATGTCCCTTACTTTAGTCCAGAGTTCTTCCGACTCCCATTCAATAAGGATTAATAGTGAAAATAATTTTTATATCATCTTTAAATTCTATCCTAAGATGTTCTTCGGGTTATATTTTGGCAAGTGTTCTTTTTAGCTTGAGTTTAATTCACAATACTAGCAGTTTATGGGCTGTGCCATAATCTGCTCCTCATCTTGTTTTTGCATAATGGGGCTTTTCCATCTTCTGCTCCCAATGATGTAATCTATATGAGTTCTATATTAGTCATCAGGTGATGTCCATATGTATAGTTGCCTATGGTTTGAAGAAAGTATTTGTGATAAATAAACTACCGGCCTCACAAAATTCAGTCAGTCACTCTCCTGCTTCGTTTCTTGATCCTGACCTAGGCCAAATTTCCCTTTAATCTTTACTTTTGCTCTGTTTTTGCTCCGATTTATCATTCCAATCACCTATGATTAACAAGTCCTGTTCTTGTATTTGGCCAATTTTCCCTAGACTCCAATAGGCTTCCCTAGACTCTTTCAATTTCTTCTTCTGTCTGTTAGTTGGAGCATAAACTTAGATCAGGGGTAGGCAACCTTTTTGAGCCAGGGGCCGGGTTGCTGTCCCTCAGACAACTGGGGGGCCGAAGCCAAAAAATAAATAATTAAATATTTTTTTAAAAAAAAAAATAAATAACTAAATAAACCAGGACAAATGTAGGACAACATTTTCAAATGGAGGACACTTTTTTATAAATAAATGGAGGACATGTAAAAAAATTGCTGATTTTTAAAAAATGTTAATATAAATGCATGTTTCGGAGGCTTCTATAGACAACTGCCCCCCTTGCCCACCGCTTGTTCCCCTTGCCTGCCACTTGCCCCCCCTTGCCCGCCTCCTCCTGATAGACCAAAGGCTCCGGCGGCAATCGGCGGCAGGACCGGGCGGGGGCCGGTCCCAAGGCCTTGCCGGGCCGCATCCGGCCCGCGGGCCGCAGGTTGCCTACCCCTGACTTAGATTGTATATTGATGGAATTTCTCTGAAGTCTTAGTTACATGATTCAATAAGACTTTGCATTATACTTTTGCTACATCTTTTAAATTTTCATTTTCTGAGTAAGGCCCGATACAGACGGGCAAAAGCTGTCCTGCTTACCTCTACTGAGGGCAGCACAGCAGGGGAATATTTAAAAGAGTAGTTCAGAGTCCAATCCAAGGGTCACACAATACCAGTCAGTCAGTCACAACAAAGGGCAGAGGCAAGAGCATAGTCACAAGGAAAGTCCAGAGGTCAGATAACTTGAATCCAACAGCAAGGAATACAGGAACAACAGAACTACAAGACTAGTTATTGGCTGCAAAGAATCTCTGCAGCTGGAGGTCTTTTATAAGGTCTCTGCTTCTCTCAGCTGAAACCTATTAGCTCTCCTCTTGGCTTCTAGCCTGGAAGACCTCCTCAAGGACTTCTTGACCTGCCTTCTCTCCACAAGTCCTAGCACCTACAGCATAGAGTCCATAGAGTCTGTTTCTCCCTCTGCAGCTTCACAGATGCCGTCATGGGGCCAATTTTAGCGTGCATTCGGGCTGGGCGTCCATATGTGCCCAGCCCTAATAGCGGCACCCGTGCGCCATATTGCTACAGCCATGCCCACATGGGGCGCACAACAATGACGTGCAGACATCAGCATGCTCATACAGCGCTTGCCAGAAGCGGTGGCATCAAGGTGACCAAGCACCATTATGGCACTCTGGGCAGCTTCTGTTGAGGAAGTGCGCAACGCCAATGAGGGGCAAAAACAGGCAACATGGAGCCGCCCATCTGTATCCCCCCAAAACACTGTTATTATCTAACTCAAAACGTCCAGTTCCTGCCCACTTCAGCTTCCTTACCCCAAGTACTACAATGTTTATATGTTCCATTTCTTGTTTTCCTGTGTTTAGCTTTCCCTAATTCATGCTTCTCTCAACGATATGTGTTGTGCAGCTTCAAAATTTCCTTTCACCTCTGAGCACATCAGCATCTGGATGTTCTTTCAGCATGAGTCCAGTTGTGTCATCAGCTACAGCATTACTCATAGTTGTCCTCTGCTCTACCCCAGTAGGTCATTACCAGCCTTCCAACCTGGGAGTTTCATCTTCTGGTACTACTGTATTTCTTGTTTCATTTTGGACTGTCTCATAATAGGGTTTTCATGGTTAAAAAAAATTCAAAAGGCATTTATTCTATCTCCTTCAATATAGTATTAATAAGTGTTAGTTATGGTGCCACTGCCAATATCTCAGAGAAATTCTCTGTCAGTGTCACCCTCCACTATGCCTGCTATCCAGGAGCTATTTGGCATAGGCGCGTTACAGATGCGCCTAAAGTACTTACCGTGTACGTACTAGGGTTGCCCGGGGGCATCTCTTCCAGATGCCCCCCAATCCTAGTACGTACATGGTACGTACAAAATGGCGGTGCCCATTCTAGATGGGCACCACCATTAGGACGTCACAAATGCACCGCCTCCAAACAGGGCGGCATGGACGCAACGTCCTCACACCGCGTGAGGGCGCCTGGGGTGCCCTTTTCGCGAACCCAGAAGGAGCTCCGAAACGAAGCTCCTTCTAGGATTTGCATCGCTGGCGCAGCCTTTAGACAGCTGCGCGAGCGATGCAAGGCAGAAAGGGGCTGAGCGGCCCCTTTCTCCTCCTCCTCGCCACCGTCGGGTGTACTTGGGTCATGAAGCCCCAAGGACACCCCTTTCCAGGCTGCGGGGAAGTGGCCTGGAAAGCGGCGGAACGCCGCTGTGGCAGCTGAGGCCCCGATTCGGTGAGGAACGGGCTGGATACAAGCCGCCCCAAATGGGTGGTCTGTAACGCACCCTATTTAGTCTGGCTCATCAAAAGCCTGTCTGTCTTGGAAGATCCTGCATCAGCATAGCCTCTTACCTCACAGGAGCATGCAATCCCACAACTGTAGAAAAGTATTGCCATGGTGAAATATCTCCCATTACTCTTGTTATTTTCCACCAGTAAAACTACACAGACAGTAATGTATGTATCTTTCATTCTTACAATGTTCTTGTTTATCAGATTGCCATAAATAATGAAACAGCCCATTAAATTGTCTTTTCTGTTCTACTGATATTCTCCTTACATTGAAAGTGGAAATGAAATGTTTGTAATGGGGGCGCAGCCGCAAGGCTGCACTGCCATTGACGACAATGGGACTTGAGCATCCGTGGATTTTGGTAACCGTGGAATGAGTCCGAACAGATCTCCCGCAGATATTGAGGGCCCACTGTAAATCATTTGTTTCAGCATAAAACAGAAAATGAGGAGGGAATAAAGGAATCAATGAGCAACTTTTAAACTAGTATGGCTATCTCTTTGAAAAGTACTGTATACACTTGACTATAAGTCAACCTTGTGTATAAGTCAAGGTCAACTTTTGGGACCAAAACTGTGGATTTTCATATGACCATGGATAAGTTGAGGGTCAACTGGAGCGAGACTTCGGGGGTGATGGATCACACTTCCCATCTTCTCCCAGCTGGGCTGTCCCTGTGGAGGCAGCTCTGTTGGGGAGAGGCTTCAGGGTTGATGGATTGGGCTTTCCAGCCTCTTCCCAACAGAGCTGCCTCCATAGGGACAGCCCAGCTGGGAGAAGATGGGAAGGGTGATCCATCACCCTCGAAGCCTCACTCCAGAGGCAGCCTGGATGGGAAGAGGCTTGGGAGGACTTACCGCATTGACCCCTGTATAAGTGGAGGTTGTTTTTTGGGCCAATTTTGACCTAAATTTCTTGACTTATAGACGAGTATACATACAGTATAAAAGGTGTCTTTGGCCTACTTGTTGGGCCAAAAATTGACATAAACACACTAAGAAAATTCCACCGAAAATACACTTTTAATCAAAGTAAAACATGTTTTATCAGCAGTTATTACAGTGGGATATTGTTATCTGCTGGGGTTTGGTTCCAGCCACCCACCCCACCCCCGCCATGGATACCAAAATCCGTGAATATTCAAGTCCCATTATATACAATGGGGTAGTAAAATGATATCCCTTATAGAAAATGGCAAAATCCAGTTTTGCTTTTTGAATTATTTCAGAAATATTTTTAAGCTGTGAATGGTTGAATCCATGGGTGCAGCATCTATGCATATGGAAGGCCAACTGTATTTGTTTTTTCTACAGTGCCTTGTAGCATCTTGTACCAGGCTTCATAAAATACCCTGAAGCACCTCAAGTAAATATTTTCAAGGCAAAGACTGCAATCACAAGTGTGTATGGAATGGCAGGAGCTTCAACAAACAGGCCAAAACCCTACTGAGCCATTATGCTAGCAGAAAGAAATGAGGTGCAGGCTCAGCAGCCACAATAAGTAATAAGGCATTGGAGAAACTGATTCCTGGTACAGACAGATCTCCCACTGGAGAAATACAGTGCTTAAAGCTAACAGCAATGGCAAGCTTCCCTCACTACCACTGTACAACCCTGGAAAAAATGCAGCCACTGCCATAATGGACCAACAGGATTTTAGTCTTATTATCTTTTTTTCCCTAATGAAGCAAAAGTGTGTTCAGTGGTATCTGGAATGGCCCTACCCAACATTAAGTTACAAAACCAAGATACTTATATTGGCACACAATGCCCATATATCATTTCAGCTTCCTCTTCTTATTCTCGAACTAAATGAAGTTTTGATTATCAGGCAGTTTCCTGTTTAGAAACACAAACATGGAAAATTGTAAAATACATTTATTATTGCCTGGTATCCTGTAAGTGACACGCACATGGATAACCAGGGGTTATGCACAGATATTTTTGAGTGTGGCTGTTCACTAACTCCTTGTGCAGCATCCAGTCATGTGTTCTCCCGGCAAGTTATCACTGAGGACTAGGAGTTGTATAACCAAGGGTTGTGTATAGATATTTTTGAATGTGGCTATAAACTAACCTCTCGTGCAGCATCCGGTCATGCATTCTCCCTGCGAGTGCATCACTGAGGCCAGAATGAGGTGCCCAGCCAGCCACCTCATTCTATCTTCAGATTGATGTGCCCTCAGCAGTAGCAGCAGGCAGCTCAGGTCTCCTTGTAGCAACAAGACGGTGTTCCCACTGCACCACCATTGCAGGCACATCACTCTGAGGCCAGAGTGAAGTGTCCAGCCATGCTAACAAGCCCTGGTGGCACAGTGGTTAAATGCCAGTGCTATGTGTTCGATCTCAAGGCTCCAAGATTGACTCAGCCTTCCATCCTTTCATAGATTGGTAAAATGAGTACCCAACTTGTTGGGGGCAATTGACTTACAGATTGTAAATTGCTTAGAGTACTGAGTTAACTATTAAGTGGTACAGAAATGTAAATGTTATTGCTATTGCTAACAAGGCCAAAGCAACATGCCCACAGTGACAGAGGCAGTGGGCAGCTTGGGACCATGCAAGTAAAGGCAGCTGCCATTGTCACCATGAAGAGACCAGAAAGCCAGCAGCATAAGGTGAGTTACAGGAAATAAAGCTGGGCATTGAGTAAATAGCTCAGACCTAATTTAGAGTTTGGGGGCTGTGGGATGCAAACACTAAGTGGCCAGCTTAGAGGGAATTCAGGGGACGGGGCTAATGTAGATAAGCCCAGAGAAGAAAAACAAATATTAAAATTAACCTGGTTTAATTGTATTCAATTGGAACATTGGACAAAATGTTCTTTGAATGCAGGGCCATTTTTGACAGTACATTCAGCCTTATCTATTGGGATAGAAAAATTATAGAGTTTAGAAAATATGCGAAATCTGAACAATTGATTATGCAGAGATAGTATGGAGGCAAATAAAACTTTGAAAGGCATCACATGTGAAATATATAAATTATTATTAAAATAGAATGAGAAGTAATAAGAAAATACTAGGCTCTGGTGATGGGGAGCACTTGGGGAAGGAGGAAAATGAAAAAAAAAGAGAAAAGAAGGGAAAAATGAATTAGTAATATAATTAATGGTATGCTTTTGTGTAACTATGGCCCGTTCCACACAGGTCTTTGCGTCGCCCCCGTCACGTGCTAGGGGTTGGCCGAGGACCATACTGGCCTCACCCCTAGCACGTGACAGGGACGTAAAAATGGTGGTGCCCTATACACACGGGTGCGGCCATTTTTACGTGCCGGACGCTTAGCGTCCGCACGTCCCCCATGCCTTGTGACGTCATGAGTGCGCCATTTGCGCACTCATGCATCGCAAGCGCGACGCGAAAAGAAGCCGCTTATTGCGGCTTCTTTTTCTGCCGCCGGGAAGCCTCCTCGTTTGGAGGCTGCAGCTTCCTGGCGGCGGAAATGGAGGTGGCGGCAGACCGCCCGTTCTGGGCAGTCTGTAATGCACCATAGATAAGTATATGGTGAAAAGAAGAAGCAAGAAGAATGAAGATTTTAATAACAATTTTATGTGGGGGGGTTTTTTAAATTACTGGTCTAATTAAAATTAAATGGTTTGATATGTAAAAGATTTCTTATATTATTGTATGTAGGTTATAATACAGTACTAATAAAGAATTATAAAAAAACACACAAGATAAACAAGGTCATTTTTAATCTCCAGACAGCACCCTTGTTTTTCTTCCCCTTAATGGGCAGCTTTTCTGCTACTTTAATGACTTCTGTTATTCTCTCTTCCGCTAGAACTCCCCCCCCCTCAAGTTTTGACAGCTTCTGAGGGGGAAAAGGGCCCCCAGAAGTTGTGTGTGCAGATTTATGGTTTGCATACAGTGATGCAGGATCTTGGCCTATCTTCATTGCGCTGTACACTTCATTGCTCTGTACACTTCATATATTCTTCCCCTCACCCACATAAATTCAAAGGCTGCTTTCAGTTCCATGCATAATGTTATATGCAAATGACAATCCTATTTATATAAAGATACAGACACACCCTGTCACAAGTAACAGGAGCAGCAGAACATTAAGCAAGTAATCTTGGCAGAAGCTGGGTGAAGGATAAGGGGATTTGGAATGATGCTCCATTTGTAGGTGTGTGATTTGTGGGGGTTGCCAGCCTCCTCAGCTCACTAAGGAACTCAAGCACAGCTGGGGGGGCAGTAAGGTATATGTGGATCAAATATCTTTGCGATGTCTGTTTTGTGCTTGACTTTTTCCCAAGCAAGGGAGAAGCACTCCTCCAGTCAAAAGAGCTGGCTGCTCCATTGTTTCTGGGCTTAATTAGAGATGTTGTTTATGTACTTTAGAGTCTAATGAGAAAGGTCCTGCCTCCTTTGTATAAAACACCCCACCCGCTCATTTTAGATCCTCTTGGAGATCCTCTCCCATGTGCCTCTCTCCATGCATACATGCACATTTCAGAGAGAAAGCTGGAGGCTATTAAATGCCAGGACTTTTATGTGATGGGCCTCTCCAGGCCATGAAGTCCTCCAGTCCCAATCTGTTGCCATCCTTAGAAAGAATGCAAGGATAATTCATCTTTTTAAAAGACCTTTAGAGAAACAAATGTTTTATTCAGTATTTTAATAAACACACTCCTCTTCTTTATTATTGTAACTGATGGTTGTTTATATGGCTTATAGTTCAACATGGCACCAAAATATGAAAAAAGTGAATTAAAAAATTAGAATAAATGTGTTTTTATCCAAAGGTGAAAAATGCTTCTACAAATATGTGGCAGGCACTGCCCTCATTAAATTTTAATTCCTGCTTAGTTACTAGAGTTTGCCAAACCATACCCCATATTAATCTGAAGGCTACCCTGCCCCCCTTTTTAAAAAAGCTCTTATAAACAGCTCTTTAAGGTGGGAAGAATTATTTATAAATTTATTTACTTGGGTAAGGAGGTTAGTGGGTGAAGCAACAAAAATTGGTAACCTTGTCCATTAGCACAAAGCTACCCTGCTTGCTATTGTACATGCAATAGTAAAAATGGGGGCAAAGGTCCTGGCTATTTTACTGTGTGAGCCATGTAAATGTAACTGTTCACACTTCTATCCACTGTATAAGTGTTTTGGCTGGCACAATAGGGTCATG
The DNA here is from genome assembly GCF_019175285.1 of Sceloporus undulatus. Taxonomy (NCBI): domain Eukaryota; kingdom Metazoa; phylum Chordata; class Lepidosauria; order Squamata; family Phrynosomatidae; genus Sceloporus; species Sceloporus undulatus. Next base: position 217,030,948 of record NC_056522.1, read on the forward strand.
GGACATGCCTAGAGGTAAGCCCCACTGAACCCAATGGTGCTTATGTCTGACTAGACATGTACAAGCTGCACCAAAAAACAGTCTTTGCTGGCAAAGCAGATCTCTTACAGCTCAGATGGAAAAATGACAGTCCAGCTGACTTGTGGGTGTGTATGACAGAGCTGTTGAGTAGAATGAAGCCCTATGTTTCTTTATGTTCATTTTTTTCTAAGACAGAATTCTTTTTAAAAGAGGCACACAATGTACTGTCTCACGTTTAACAACAGTGTAAGTTAATTAGCAAATATGCAAACCAACTGAGTTGAGAAGCTGCAAGTGTTGTAAATTATAAGCAAAAAGCATTGCACTTGGATCATGGAATTGGAGCCCAAGTTACAGAATGGCAATAACAAAAATACTAACCCTGCCCCCCCCCATTTGTTTCCATTGTGACCTTGGTAACATATGTAGTTTCTAAAATGTTAAAAGCTATAGCCTACATAGGCATAGGAGCTGAAGTGTCCACCTGAAAAGAAAACTGAACAAACTAACACAACCAGAACAGGGAGACAATAGAAGGAGGAGAAAGAATAATAAAGAAAAATAAATACACACGTTCTGAACACTGACAATTGCACTGCTGTGGCAGTCTGAAAAAAGTAGGTGAATAGGAGTCATGTCCTTAGAAGATGGATACTGAAATTTGGGAGGGGAAAGCCTCTGGCCAAAACTCAGCTGCAGAACATTTGGAATGAAGGTCAGCATGGTTGAAGAGATACAGAGAACCAGTGTGTTGCAGTCCTTTGAGTGTTGGACTATCACCTGGAGAACAGGGTTCGAATCCCTGCTTGGCTATGAAACCCACTTAGGCAAGTCACATTCTCTCAGCCTCAGAGGCAAGAAAGGGCAAACCTCCTCTGAACAAATCTTGCCAAGAAAATCCCATGACAGATTTTCTTCAGGTTTGCCATAAATCAGAAATGACTTGACAAAACAACAACAACAACAGGTGCAGAGATGCATTTGATTGCTGCACACAGTTCATGATCATGTACATGTTACTTTTAAAACCAAAGTTGGCACCCATGGGAGGAAGTCTTACATTCACAGTGATTCATGTGGTTTTAAAAAATGGGGTGGGTGCAGGCCATGGAGGTTTTCCACACTTGCCCAAGCCTGGTTTAGATGTTCATAACAGTATTAAGGAGTAGTATTATGGTTTGAGCGTCAAATTGTAACTCTGGAGAACCATGTTTGAATTACCAATAGGCCATGGAAATCCACTGGGTGACCTTAGACAAGTCACACTCTCTCAACCTCAGAGGAAGGCAAAGGCAGACTCCCTCTAAACTAATTCTGCTAAGAAACCCAGTGATAGGTTCATTTTGGGGGTCACCGTAAGTCAGAAATTACTTGAAGGCACACAAGAGTACTGAGAGAAAAGCAGTTTGGGGTTTTTTACCAGCTGTCACAGCATGCCCACTCAGAAGCAAGTCTTCAGTTCAGCAGATTTTACTCCCAATTGTAGGCAGCACTATACCTTTGTTCTCAAAAGCCTACCCTTTTCCATGAAGATTCTTACCAATAAATTAAATATTTCAGGGTAAAAAAATAATAATCTTACCCTTTATTTGTAACTTGGATACCATTATCTTTGGCCTGTCAGAACATTTCCAAAAATAGGAAAACAGAAATCTGCTCAACTTTTCAGGAGCACTAAGAGAGGGAGGTTTATATAACATTTCCCATTATGCTTTAGAAATAAAGCTACATGCCTAATTAGAGGAAGAGGTCAAGAGTACATGTCTGCGTATACACCTGAAAGCCTGCTCTTCAAGCTATACTCATTATCTCAAAACACAAGGCTTAACCTCCAAATGGGAAAGACCCTGCAAGCTGGACACGGATAGTTCTTTGCAGGCCAATCCATCTCTAGCCTTCATCTAGCTTCATGTGGCCGCTCTGTCTCTGCCATTTGATGCCTGCCTGCCTGGGTAAAATGAAACACACAGAAACAGGCCTCCAAGACCTGACTAGGCACAAGGAATTTCCATGAAACTAACAAATTAAAGCCTACACATGTTCCATTTTATGTTCATGGGATAACTTCATATATGCCATCCTGTGAAAACCAACTGTGGGTCAGGGTCAAAGAGGTGACCCTGTTTTGATTTTTCGGATACACCAGATAAGGCTGAATGTACTGTCAAAAATGGCCCTGCATTCAAAGAAAGTCACCTATTTGCATTTTATTCAAGAGGCTTTTCAGATACATCAAAGCTACTCTCAACTATTTTTGAGAGAGTACTCCTTTTTCACATTCCTACTTATCTTACGAAGTTGAACTGAAAGAGGGAGGGGGAAAAGTTGATCCACCATGAAAAGTTCAACTCCTACCATCTGATAACTTTGATGTTCTCCAGCCATTTTGTTTCAAAGGACTATTAAGTTTTTATTTAGCCAAAGGCAGAATGCAAAGACCAGATTTGATTTTTTTTAATTCAAAGCAAACTTTATAAAGCTGGAGTAATTTATACTAATCAAAACCAGCAAGTCTTCAGATTTTTAGTAATTAAAGGCTTTTCACAGCTGGCATGTAAAAGAAGTTTCAGGCCTCTACTAAGCTATACATTTAAACTTAGCTTTCATCATGAGTTCCTACCCCCCAACACTGACACAGACACACACATATGCACACTTTTTTAAGGCTTATGGAAAGCAGAAACCTATGCCACACAAAATGTTTCACAACTATCCTAAAAGCAAATACAATCCCAAAAGATTACCTTTAGCTACAGAGTTCTCACTCACATACAATCATACACAACCACACCTCTCTGAAAGGATGATTCTTGGATAACAAACAAGTTTCAACTTCTCTCCTGTATGATATCTATTAATCTAAAATAACCAACAGAGAAAGATTTTTTTTCTCTTGCAAGCTAAATATATCTTCAAAAAGGTATATTTAATTACCATGGTCCATTCCAAATTCCAGAATTATTTTTTTTTCTTGAAAATCTAATAATATGATATAAAGCCATCCTGACACTGCTCAACTATGAAACACCAATGAAACATCATTTTAATATTAAGAAATATAAGCTTATCCCCTGACAATTCTGACTCTTTCACAAATAGCTATTATATCTATTATCTATCTCACATAAACACCTCATGTTCACTTAAAGTGCAAAATTATTAGGATTAAGTTTGTAGAGTATAAGCAGAAGTATTATGCAGGTCTTCTAAACAAGTACCTGACAGTAGTATCACAGTATATAATCATTCATTCATTCATTCATTCATTCATTTTATGCCCTGGTATTCTCCCTGTGAAAGGGTCGCCATAAGCCAGAAATGGCTTGAAGGCACACAGTAACCTTCATGGAGTTAAGAGACTTTTTGTTTTGTCCAGGAGCTTAATCTTCAGTTGGTTGTAATGTGTTGCATTGTTATGTGCAATTCAGCGACAAATTTACCAGAAGCTGTTTTGTGTTTTGGGATATCAACAGAGAAGGTTCTAACAGACAAGACTAATGTGTCTCTATGTTTTAAATTCAGTGGGCCCTCCTCTCACACAGGAATCCATTCCGGATCCCTCTGCATAAGGGGAAATCCGCCTACTGGAGCCCCATTGGAACTAATGGGGCTCGCGCCCGTGGTGCACATCTGAGTGCGCGCCCCATTTGTTCTTCCAAGGCATGTGAGGGGCTCTTCCAGCACAGCTTTCAGTGTATGTATCATTTTTCAATAAGCCTTTTCATTTTTTTAAAAATGGGTTATTTTAAATTTGTTTTAACCTTAAGAGAGGTCTGTGCTGGACACGTTGATTTCATATTGATGGATTTTGAAAACGGTATTTGATGGGCCGGTGATGTAGGTATAAGGAAAATTTTACTTTTGGAATACTTGCAGTGAAAAAGTGGTGGGGATGGTGGCAGATTCCAAAACTAAAGGATGCACTTGTCTCCCATACTGTGTCATGCGCTACAGAAAGAGATCTCAAACAAGGTCAGCCCTCTGGCTCCTTAAAAGTCTAAGCAAACTAGGCTTTATTGATCAAGAATGTGCACCAGGCTACAGTTTCCGTCCTGAAAACACCTGACCACCCATCTTTAATACTATTATCTAACTCCACAAGCCAATTGTAGAAGTATACCAACCCCCTGTAAATTAATGCTAAGCTGTTACTCAATCTCAGCAATTTCATCTCAAAGCATGTTTTTCATTGGAAGCCTAGCCCCAGCTTGTCTTCAACCAGATCTCCTGCCTCTCTAGCCCTCCCATCCGCATCTCTCTGATTTGACACCTGCCCTTTCCAGCTTGCCTATAACCACCCCTCTGACTCTTTCCAATCTTATTTTCCTGTGATTAACACCAGGATAACTGCAGTCTTCTCCAGGAGTAGGCCAAAGCCTAGCACAATCCAGCATCTGAACCACCACATATACACCACAGTGTATTCTTATTCATCCACAGAATATGTCCCCTGCAATCATTTGGACATCTATCATGTCCAACCCATGTCCTGATTTCAATAAGCCTACTCTAAGTATGACTTAGTCTGGATAGAGACCATGTTCTGATAAAATACTGACAAATAAAGTCAACATCTGCAAAAGGCCAAATGCTATGCTTCTCCAGAACATTGTCAGGACCCAAGGTTATTTGTCTATCCATGTGTTATTAAAATAGAACAACCACCAACCAAAACCACACGCATGTAGCAGATTAATATGGTGGGACAGAATGAAAGTTTTGTGGGGAGGTTATTTTGTGTTTGTTGCATGTGTGTGTTTTTTTAAGAAGACTGACATGAAGTTTCAACAAAACGTAAAGGATGAACTTCAGAAAGTAACGTTCACCTGAGTTAGATTTAAAGTATGCACACACAGACAGACACAACACCAGCTGCGGGCCATACTGAGATGAAGCAAATCCGTCATTGCTTTATTGACTCTTTTTAAACCAGTCAGAGGAATTCTGGACTGGGACTGCAAAACTAAAGGGAAGAAGCAGCCTTTTCTCCCATTATATTCCCAACACCATCATTTAAACCCTCCATCAGCCCTAGCTGTTACTCATCCTATTAGGATAAACATACAAGCACACAGGCTTTTTCCACAACATGACAATCAGCTGTGTGAGTGGGAAGATCTAATATAAAAAAAAAATACCCCAGGGATCAAAGCACGTTGGTTCCAATCCAACTTGGAGGGCCCTGCAGCTACTTTTAATGTTGGATCTCTAACATCTCATCCCTTTCAACCCTCTGGCATTAACTACAGTTCTACAGCACTTTGCAAGGAACCATCATCTAATTAGGTACTTCTATGGTGCCTGAGCAATACAGAAGGCGAGGAAGAGAGACAGAAGAATGCCACTAAACTACATCATCTTGTTTGTTTGTTTGTTTTGGTTCTACAAACTAATCTTTGGCAAACTAGAGGTGGGAGGGAACCTACAGAATCCCGTCAAGCTGCCTCATCTTTCTCTGGAATGTAATCAGACTGAAGCAAACTTCCTCCCACAGACTGGATGGGTTTTCATCATTGTTGCTGCTACTGTTTTTCCCAGACCAAGCTTTACAGCAGGGGTGGGAAATCTTTAGCCCTGCAATGTTTTGGACTTTTAGGCCCCACAGTCCCAAACCTCTAGCCATGCTAGTTGGGGTTTCTGGCATTGAAGTCCATGAAAACAGGAAGGACAAAGTTTCTCTACATATGATACAAATGAGTTCCTGGGGGACAATTGGTTGCTGAACCTCCCCCCCCCCCCCCATAGCAGCTTTGTGAGGCTAAGCAAGAGATCAAATATGAGCCCACCATTTGGCTTACTGGAACTATCAGAAGGTCAACAGTTGCCTTGACATAGGCCAAAGAAAAATAATGCATTTTGAGCCATCCTAACTCACTGGAAACATATTTTTAAATTTGAATGGCTCTATTAGGCCTCATCAAGCCCAGCTATGCTTTTGGATCCCAGCTCTCTGTCCATTATTGGATACCAGGACAGCTAGACCACCTCTTCTACCTAATTGAAAGATATTGAAATAATGGTCTTGAGAGTATGCTGACATTTTGTGTTTTATTTATTTAACCCTCATTCAAGCAAATGGGGTGTTTTAGTTCTCCAGTCATGTGTTCTGACAGAATTCCGACCAAGGCCTACAACATGGATGTTTCATGACATTACACCTAAAAAGCTGAGAACAAAGTCTCTAGTTTCAACCACCTGCCATATACTGTTATGCTTTTTGGAAGCAAAAACAGTTTTTTAAAAAGTGCTATTGTATCTGTGTTGGTTATAATTTTTGCAAACAAAGAGGGTTGACAGCCACTCAAAACAAAGTTTCCATATCAAATGAACATGTGTTTTCTGGCTCTGTTGTTTGGAAATTGTAAAATACTCTTGAATCTGCACCCACAAACACACTTCAGAGAACACAAGGTAGTTCTGTATCCTGTAATACCCAGGAAATCTCACTCAGATTAAATTATTGAAGGCAAGGTTTTTCAATTACTAGGACAGGGTAAGTCTCCCTTCTCTGAAACACCTGGTACCAGAAGAGGTTTGGATTTCCGCGGTTCCTTCCTTCCTTCATCTTCCTTTCTTTCTTTTTTTCTTTCGGATTCTGGAATACCTGTATATTTGCATATACATACATAATACGGTATCTTGGAGATGGGACCCAGGACTAAATGCAAAATTCATTTATCTTTCACATAAAACTCATACACACAGCCTGAAGGTAATTTTAAACAATATTTTAAATACTTTTGTGCATGAAAATATTTGTGTACATTTAAACATTAGAAAACAAAAGTGTCACTATCTCAGTCACCCATGAAAAATGTTTTGGTTTTTAGCATATTTCAGATTTTGGAATTCCAGATAAGGGAGACTCAACCTTTGAAGATATCCTACAAAACGGAAATATTTATTTGCACCAAGTCTTAATTACTAATTTACTTAATTACTAAATTACTTAAATGTAAGCATTGCACCTACTTTTAATTTCTGAAAAAGCAAAGCAGCTTGCTTAGTAGTGGCTGGATTTCTTGTGAGTCTGAAGGATAGTTTGTTAGTGAATTTCCGAAGTGAAAATCCAACTGAAAAAAAGATTGCAATGTTGAGCAAAAGAAAGTGAGAGTTTCCTATCTTCTTGAGGTCTGTTTAAAGCTTTTAAAAAACAACAACAACCTTGTATGGAATGGTTTCTGCTTCTTCCATCATCTACTAAGCAGACCTTTTGCACACACAAAAAAGCAAGCAACCTACAACAGTCGAAGGAGGTGTGCCATTCGGCTTTCAGGAACATGACAGCTGACAAAAACACAACAATTCATTTGAATGCAGAAACAGACACCTTGAGGACAAACACCCTTGTAACAGAGGAGACTGTTTCAAAGCGTCCCCAGAAATGGCGCCCTCTGGAACCAAATTGGGACGCGATGGGAACGTGCAGCAGCGGCGTCCCCCCGTGCGATAAAGTCGCATTTTGGGCCCCATCTGGTGCCCATCACGTTCCGTGCGCGCCCCCGCTCGCCCCCGTTAGAACGCGCTGAGGAGCGGTTTAAGCCCCATGCGATAAACTTCAATGAAGTGAGCCTATACAGATCAACCAGGTAATACTTTCACTGAACATTTCTACCAAGAAAAATAAGCACAATAATGTCACAGATGCTGGAACCTTTTATAAAGGCAATAGATGAATCGTAGCCAAAAATAGCTGTGAAGACTCCTCTGCAGATGTATTTTAAGGGCACAGGATGATTGCTGCAAGTGTTCTTAGTCTGGCATTATAAGGCAATTAACTCTTTTGTCCATAACATCCTTGTGTTAAAAACAGGAAAGCTGGCCATACAGCCTGTACTACTCACACTGTCCTCAACCATCTTCCTTGTGGGCAGGAAGTAAAAGCAAAGCAGTGAAATCCTTGAGCGCATGGACTGAGAGACTAGAAGCACACTGAACTCATACATTCAGCCTTATGTATGAGAAAAAATGTAGATGTGTCCTAAGCACAAAATATATCTTATCATTGCTGCCAAAATGATTATGACTTACAAGCCTCCTTTTTCAAACACATATGGTTCTAACCTGACAAACCAGACTTGTAAATACTTGCTAACGGAAGCCAGAAAAGTAAAAAGGATCACATCCAGGCAAGAAATCAGGAAAGCTGTTTCTTATTCCTCCTATTCAGATTTTTAAATTGATTTCATGTATATAATATGTAGATAGCCAATGTGTCGTGTAGTGATTTGAGCATAAGACTAGGACTCTGGACATCATGGTTCAATTCCCCACTTGGCCATGAAAATCCAGTGAGTAACCTTGGGCAAGTAACACTTCAGTCCTAAGAAACCCCAATCTTCAGGTTGCCTTAGAGTCACCGTAAGTTGGAAACAACTTGAAGGCACACAACAAATATAATATGTGCCTTAAAAATGAAGACTTTTGAAGTAGCTTATCATACTAGAAAAAGACTGGAACCTACATTCAATCATCTATTAACTATTCAACCCAATCCAGGACCACTGGTATAACTGCTTGCTCCAGGATATTGATATTCCTCCAAATATACATCCAGTTTAAAGTAAAATAATAGCACAAATTGGCTATATTTCCATTCAGATACAAATCTAAATGCCAATCTATATCTGGTGATGCATATTCAAAAATAAATCTTAGTTATCCACAGTGCATTCATTTCAACTGGATGCATATCTACATTACTGGATATATTACTTTATGCACAAATCCAAACATGCATCTACATTCCAATACAATTAGACACAAGTAACTACATGCACTGAGCAAAAGCCTGCTTTTCTTGCAAAAGGAACAAGGCACAATGCTTTGAGTTTAGGTTTTATAAATCACATAATAGGAAATATTCAAGGGTAGCCATGTTGGCCATGCAGCAAAATACAACAAAATCCAAAATCCACAAAACTGTGACAAGGGGAGAAGCCTCTACTTGCACTGATATCTCTCTGTACAATCTTAACTGACAACAGAAGTAATATCCAAGACAAAATCTAGGCCTGTGACTCTAACTTCTTCTCTTGTATGATTTTTAACATCTCTGCCAGATGGAAGAAACCAATCAAGGCCCAAAAGCTTACATAATGTATTTTCCAAAATCCTCAAAACAGTGATACCTTTATTGGGACAATCAAAATGCACATTATACACTTTGCAAACTTTCAAAGCTTCACTACCTTCCTGATCAGGCAAAGGTGCAAAAAATGATACAGGAGAAAGAAAGAAAAAAAAATTGAGGATGTTAGTACAAAGTCTAACACCTTTGCCTGATGAAGAAGGAAGTAGAGATTCGAAAACTTGCAACATGTATAATGCGCACTTTTGTTGGTCCTATAAAGGTATCACTGTTTTGTGGATTTTGGATGATACTGTACTTTGCTAAATGGCCAACACTGTTACCCATGGATATCACATATTCTGTGTATTTCAGTTGGCCCAATATTGCTGTTTTGTGGATTTGGGATTTTGTTGTATGACAGGTAACATTTATTATTTTCAGATTATGAATGTTCAGACTGTACATTTGGATTAAAATCAGTCTGACCTAACATGAAAGGCAGGTCATCTCCATGTAAATTTCACTGAGACATTTGGCTGGCAGCTATAAGAAACACTCATGTCATCCCTTTGTATCAGTTGAGATTTGATTGGGCATTACCTAGAAAAGGCTCTACTTGTTGACAGCACCCTGACCATAAAACTGTTCTGCCTGAGGAAGTCCACCTATCTTGACATTATCTGAATATCAGAGGAAAGCTTTGTTTGCCCCAAATATTTCTACCTTAGCTGGTTTCTTCTATGCTATTTGTTTTTATTATGCTGACAGTTTTTATACTTTAAAACTATTATGTTCCTTTTTCTAGTTTAATATGTTTTACTGCAATTTTGATTTGGTGATTAATTCCTACCCATGGATGTAGAACTTTTCAAAACTATTGATATATTTGTTTTAAAATCCTTAAATGTATATAGAGAACATGCCACCCTCCATGTGTTTTGATCTGCAACAAGGGTGGGCAAGATTCACTCCACAGGTAGCCCTATTAGCAATTTCTTTTTTTTTTTTTTAAAGCTTTTTTCCCCCAAATACCTCCATGTGCCTTCTGGGGATCTGGAAGGATTTTCACCATGTGTGAATGCCCTGTTGAAAAAAACCCAAAAATAAATAGCCCAGAAAGGGCCCAAAACATGGTAAAAACATCTCCCACTGCCCCTAGATGGCTTATACTGTACTTGTAATGCCATGAACTGCTATAGATTGTCCTTAAATCCTGTTGTTAGTCTCAGCTAGAGTAAATCCACTGCATCACTACGATTTACATAAGTGTTGTCTCAGTAGTGAGTTTATAAGTAAGGTCCAAAACACACTGCAGAAATAATCCAGTTTGAGACCGCTTTAACTGCCCAGGATCAGTGCTAGATAACTCTAGGAGCTCTGGTGCCTCAATAAATTACGATTCCCAGGATTCCCTGGCACTGAACCAGAGCCATTCAAGTGGACTGAAACTGGATTATTTCTGCAGTGTGTTTTGGACCTAAGTTTCATTTATTAAATGTTATAGATTTACCCAGAATACAGAACACAGCTCATAATAACAACCAGGATTTAGTAGGACATAGAGTTTTGGAGGCAAAAAAAATAAACTTTTTTTGCAGAAGAAACAGCAGTAAAGGGATGTGACCCTCCAAGGAATGGGGGCTAATGATGACACCTTCACCTTCCACAGCTCATCACCCCGGATTTACAACCTCCATCCAGCATAGTAATTTATAAGAGATTTGGGGAACTGTAGGCCAAAAACATCTGGAGTCCAATAGGTTTCCAAATCTTGCTCTAAAAAGAAATAAAACAAAACCAAGGCTGAACAGTGGTGCTTGCTGGCTTTGGTCTATAACTATATCATCAGAGCTATTGAGGCAGGCTGCTAACTTCTTTGAAATTACTGGCAAAGGCGATACAGTACCTCTCTTTGCAACCAAAAAAACTACTCACTCAGTGTCTCCAATGCAAAAGAACAGCTCCATCTGTGCCAGGCTACAGACACACAGGCAACTACATCCTTTTCTTTTCCACACAGATGGCACAAATTATGGGGGACAGTTACCATTCAGAAATTTTAACCTAGTATTATTAGGTGTCAAAGGATGTTATTTTCATGTAAGTTAATTTTCTCCAAACTTCAACATTGTGACTATGGTAAATTCATTATGGTTCACTCAGTTTTTACACAAGCACACCTGTATCAAAAATGACAATGCTTTCTTTCTCAGATCTACTGTACTGACCATGTCTGGGACCTTCCTGTTTTTCTACCTTTTTTTACTATACGTATGTGCTTTCCCCACCCATATAGGTTTTTGTTCATTTGATGAAAGCCAGTAACAAAACTTTGACTGGAGTTCATTCACCCAGCAAGGGTATTTTAGGGATATCAACAAGCCCTGCTGTTCTCATTTAATCTTCATTTCTTTCAACAAAGGCTCATAGGTAAACAGATGATAAACTGCACATGGAGAAAATCCAAGTAGAGGTAAGCACCTATTTGTTACATAAAAAGCTACACACTATTACAGCAACATCAAACCATTTATTTTCATGGCTATTACATCATCCAATGGTTAGAAAGGATTTGTCCTAGAATTATATATAAGAAATAGTTTCTATTTGGTATTTATCCATTCACTGCAGAATCCTAACATTACAAAGCAAGATTTCTCACATTTCTCGTTTTAACAGCCATGAAAGGCAACATCAAAGTAAGCATAAGATATAGTGTGATTTTAAAAAAATCAGAGGGAACAGATCAAAAAGGAAACCTAGTACAGTATTCCCTAGCACAAATTATTAGAAAGATCAGATTCCCAGTCACAAATATTTTATATTATCAGTCACGTGAACTTCTAGACCAGTGATGGCAAACCTATGGCACGCGTGCCAGAGGTGCACTCAGAGCCCTCTCTATGGGCACATGTGCCATGGGCCCAGCACAGAGTTTGCCAGAGTTTGTTACTAGAAAGCCAGAGGGACACGGCACTTTGCAATAAATAAGTGGGTTTTGGATTGCAGTTTGGGCACTCGGCCTCTAAAAGGTTCACCATCACTGTTCTAGACCAGTACTACTCAAAGTGGTAGTTCCTGGATCAGTGCTGGTCCCTGATCTGTTGGCTTCTGGTTTCAGGAGTTTCCAAGCCAGGGGAATAAAAACTGTAGTCAATGGACACAGATATTGTGCCAATCTCAGGCACATTGGGGGGGGGGAATCACTGGTCCCCCAAATCAGACAGATTGTGTAGCACCGCTTTAGACTACAATTCTTTCCTCTATTGGTACACTTTCAGTAAAATCCTATATTGAGGACCAAGGGACTATGAAACAACTGAATTACAATTCATGAAGTTATGTTCTTTCACATTTGGCCTGCATAGATATAACTTGTATTTAATTTAATTAATTTAAATTAATTTGTATTTTTATTATTTTGACAACTTTTGAAAACTGTTTTAAATTAACAGTTTTAATATGATTCTTCGTTTTAGCCTTATGTTACTATCCACCGTTTTAACCATATTTTGGTTTAATTCATATTGTGAGCGCCTTGAGTCTTATATTGGGGAAAAAGTAGGATATTAATTAAATGTGTTTATCCACTCATCAGTGATTTTGTGTTATCATTATTTTGTGGATTGTCAAAGCTGAGCTTCAATGCAACTGTCACTACCTTTTAAAACATTTATCGCTTAAGTGTCACAAATTACAATTTCCCCTGCCAAATTCAAATCATATCTATTTATTTATCTGTAACTTAGAAAAAAAATCATGTGTTCATTGGAATGGACACACACAAAAACTAATGCCTTTTTAAAGTCTCAGAGGACACTGTTGTTCCTATTATAAGTGCCTTTCTGCAGCATTTCAGCAAATTTAAATTAACTTGAATTTTGAATTAACCTCAATTTAGAATTAACCCAGTTTATTAGCCTTTATTCACTGAAAGGAAAAGATAGTTTAAATAGGAGTTTTTTCATTCTCTTTTTGCTTATGTTTTTTACTCAAATGTTAGCCCATTTGCAATGCAACCATTTGTGTTTTTATTTGGAAGCTGAAATCAAATCACATTATATTCTGTGAACTCTATGTCCTACTAAATCCTGGTTGTTATTATGAGCTGTGTTCTGGCAGATACTGGGTAACTTTATTACCTTTAATAAATGAAACTTAGGTCCACAACACACTGCAGAAATAATCCAGTTTGAGACCACCTGAACGGCCCTGGTTCAGTGCTAGGGAATCCTGGGAATTGTAGTTTATTGTGGCACCAGAGCTCTCTGACAGAGAAGGCTAAATGTCTCACAAAACTACAGTTCCCAGTATTCCCTAGCCCTGAGCCTGAGCAGTTAAAGCAGTCTCAAACTGGATTATTTCTGCAGTGTGTTTTGGACTTTACTTACTCACTACTGAGACAACACTTATGTAAATCCTACTGATGATGATGATAATAATAATAATAAAAATTTATATTCCACTTTTTCACAAAGGAATCAAAGCAGATTCCAACAATATAAAATAACACAGCATACAGTTAAAAATCACAATTAAAAGAACTAATCCCAAAAGCTAACCCACCCTCCTAATCATAAGACTAGTTGCAAACATAGGTTCAAACCATAAAATAAGATTAAACAACAAAAAATATAAAAGATATACTAGAGCAAACATAATAGGATAATGAAGTTATAACTAGGTTATATAAAACAGTTATCCTGTGGGAGGGGAGGGGACAGGGAAAGCGACAGAATGTCAATGTCAGTAACAATACTGGAAACAATGGAAGTGACAAGAGTACCATCAGCAGTAGTTGTAGTGATGGGGGAGGCCGATCATGGATGCTGCTTGGGAAAGACCTCCCAGAAGAGATTTGTCTTAATTGCCTTTTTTAATGCTTCCAATGTGATAATCTGAAGGATCTCATCTGGCAGGTCGTTCCAGAGCCTGGGAGCAGCAGAAGAAAAGATCCTTGGAGTTACCGCAGACAATCTGGTCTTCTTAGGTTGCAGAAGAGTCTTCCCAGAGGACCGAAGTGTTCAGAGTGGATTATGTGGAAGGAGACGCTTCCACAGGTAGACTGGACCCAAGCCATGTAGGGCTTTAAAGGTTAAAACCAACACCTTGTACCTTGCCCAGAAACTAATAGGCAGCCAATGGAGAGATTTTAAAACAGGAGTAATATGGGCAGTTCTAGGTATGTCCGTGACCAGCCTGGCTGCCATGTTTTGTACCAGTTGAAGTTTCCAAACTTGGCACAAGGGTAGCTCCATATAAAGCATGTTGCAGAAATCAAGCCAAGAGGTTACCAGTGCATGTACAACTGTTTCAAGATCTCCCCGTCCCAGGAAGGGGCACAGCTGGCATATCAGCTGAAGCTGATAACAGGTGCTCCTGACTCACTTCCACCTGTGCTGACAGTTGAAGCGACGAGTCAAGGAGCACCCCCAAACTGTGGACAGACTCCTTCGGGGAAGTGTGACCCATCCAGGACTGGCTGACATAACTCCATTCCCAGAATGGGGGTTCCTATTGCAAGTACCTCCATCTTACCTGGATTCAGTTTGAGTTTGTTTTCCCTCATCCAGTCCATTTCTGACCTATTCAGAGAGATGCCATCCTCAGTCACTGCATCAGCCCAAGACACAGAGAAATATGTTTGGGTGTCATCAGCGTACTCATAACATCCCACCCCATGTCTCCGGATGATCTCGTCCAGCGGCTTCGTGTAAATGTTAAATAGCATGGGAGACAGGATGGCGCCCTGAGGGACGCCAGATTTTAGCTCTCTTTTAGAAGAGCAACTGTCTCCCTGCATCACCATCTGGAATCTGCCTGAGAGACAGGAATGGAACCACTGCAGAGCAGTGCCCCCAATTCTCAATTCTCCCAGGTGTTCCAGAAGGATAACATGGTTGATGGTATCGAAGGACTGATAGGTCCAAGAGCACCAGCGGGGTCACACTTCCCCTGTTGGTGCCCAGATGGAGATCATCAACTAAGACGACCATGGCAGTCTCAATTGATGCAGTGGATTTACTCTAGATGAGACTAAGAACAGGATTTAAGGACAATCTATAGCAGTTCATGGCATTACTCTATAAGCCTGGTGCAGTGGTTTGAGTGTTGGACTAGGTAGGACCATAGAAGAACAGGGTTTTGAATCCCTGCTCATTCATGGAAACCGACTGGGTGACCTTGGGAAAATCTCACTCTCTCAGCCTCATGGGAAGTCTTCAACAAACACTTATGAACAAATTCCTAAGAAAACCCTAGAATAGCGTCACCATCGCTCTCAGTGAAGGCATATAACAACAATAATTCTAGCAATCAGACTTCAGCACATAGTGCCATTAACTAAAAAGAACCACTTCCCAGAACTTCCTTTTTGACAATACAGGCTTAGGTTCCAAGAGTAATTAGCTTAACGAAGTTGACACAAGCTCCATTCCTTCCTTCCTTCTTTCCTTGCAAAGATTATTCTCTATCTACGAACTTCTTTAAGTTAACTTAGGAGTCAAACCATAACACAGAAAAAAATGGGGGGGGGATGAAAAAGTAAATGTTTTGAGGCTTATATCAACCACAAGAACTAGAAACTTGGGGATATTTTTGTGATACACTTCCCACATTGAAAACTGTTAGAAATCCTTCCCATTCTTCAGTCATGCCATGTGAAAGCCACTAACCGCATCCTTGTGATGCAATACCACACACCATGGCAGTCATATTCCTGAAAAGTGAATATGTATAACCTTTCAAAGATCAACCTTTCTGTAGAACTCTTCAAGCAATGTCTTGCAAGTCAGTCCTGTATAGTTCACCTCCGTAGCCATCCACGTACCTTCTTTCTGGGCAGTAAATGGAGTTGGGGAGGGATCAAGCTTCCAAATATGATTGCCCTCCATCTTTACTTACAGAAGAAAGTGCTCCAAGCCTACCATATCCACATCTTAGAAGCTAACTTTTCCTTATATAAAAAACTGCACAGCAATGATGCTTGTATAATTTTGTTCTTATGCAATGAGCCATGTGGGGAACAGTCATGTGAAAAAATGGTGTACAAAATTAACAAATAGGCCAGGGAACAAAATGTTTTCCAAGATGCCCAACTCCACTTACCTTCCCATCACCAACCCCCTTGCTAGCGAACTCAAGTACTCTGTAGGCACTGAGCATATACCTTTGAAGAAATTACTTTCTGAGGAATGGGTTTGGGGAGGAAATACTCCTGGAAATCCTGGATGCACCCACTCTTTCCTACTAGGTATGGATGGTGCCATCTTTGCTATATAAGAATCAGAACTTGGAGAATGAGTTTACTATTAGTTTATAATATAAGAAAATGGGTGTAATTCAGTCCTATGAAGGGAGAATACTGCACCTAGGGCCACTGGGGAAATAAGGACAAGACTTGCCTTCTATCACAGCAGAGTAGGAGCTGGCAAGGATCCTACAGTAGGCATCTCTCTTTGCAAAACAGACAGCCATACACCAAACCCATGACCAATATGTCTTAAAATGTCACAAGCTTTCCCACTATCATGACAACTTGCATTTGCTTGCACATTTCCCACTTTTTTCACGATGGTCGCTTTCAACATGGTACATCCTCTACAAAACTTCTAATAAAACTGACCACATTTTTAGTTCTATACCAACTTTTTTCTAGACGTAAAAAGGTGATTCAAAGGACTGTGGGCGTTTTTAAAATCAAATTCATATTAAGTTGTTTTGTGTGCCTTCATGTCCTTTCCCACTTATGGAGATCCTATTACAGGGTTTTCCTGGCAAGATTTGTTCAGAAGGGTGTTTACCATCGCCATCCTCTGTTGCCCTCAAACTTGCCCAAGGTCACTCAGGAGGTTTCTATGGGTGGGGATTCGAACCCTGTTCTCCAGAGTCCTAATCCAACTCTCAAATCACTACATACCACACTGGCTGTCCATGTAAAGTAGTAAGTGTGGTGAAATAATGCAGACTTTCCCTACATTACTCAGGAGGAAACATTTCCACAACATGAAATTCCATCTTAAAAACCATACATTTCAGGATAGATTCCTTGGCTGACTTTAAAGTGATGCCCTCCCATTCAGAGTTGCCATGGCATCGACTGTACAAGGTTCTAGTTAAAGACACAAAATGTCTCTTTCCTACAGGCAGTTATGGGAAGTTAGCAAGTTTGGAAAAGAACCAAGTATGCTTTGGCTCTGCAACAGACCTAATTTATCATCATTTGGACATTCCAGTGGTTAGCTAAACCAAGAAAGCTGAACAACTGGCACTTTATAACATCAAGCAAAGTAAAGCTCCATATGCACTGCCAAAGTTATAGAGCTATGCCCTACATACCAACAGCAATTCTCACATTTAGCCATTTGCTCTCCTGTAACAAAATAGATTTGAAGTACTGTAAGTATCAGTGATACCCTGCTCCCCACTACTGATGCTCATTCACAGCAATTAGGAAGTCTCTGAATGGTTTCACATTTAGCAACTAGAAAAATATATCCTTTTTAAAATCACCATCAAAACTTCAGAGGAAATATTTGTTTCCTTCACCACTATAAGATGGATATTATCCCAAGCTTCTATTTTAAAAGAGACAAACAAAGCATTTTGGCTGACAGTGGGACTTTGCAAACAATTGACACGCACTGTCTAATCTGCACCCGGGACTCTTTATATGGAGTGGTTGAGTACAGCATATTTATAAATACTATAATGACTACTTTCCCAGAGACTGCAAATTCTTCTGCTCCTAGCAATCAAAAAGAACCCTGCTATTAGAAAGATATTTCAGCTTTCACATTAATAAAAAAAGTAAGGCTTTTGCCAAGCAGAAAAGTGTCCCATCTCAAAAATATTACTGAAGTATCTCTTTGGCTGTTGCCACATAGCAAGAAGTCCAGAGTAGAAGAACAGCTGCCAAGATACCACAACTCCTATATATGAGTTCAGTGGAGCTTAGTCCTAGGTATAGGATTACAGCCTTTATCAGAGAAATCTTCATGCACCAGATCAAGATATTTAGTCCTCCAGAGTCATGTTTTGTTGCAGAATCCAAACAGAACTAGACCTCTGCGTGTGTGCCTTCAAGTAGACCAGCAATTGATGTATTCCGTGACACTGTTGAGGCTTTGGGAGTAGATTAAACAATGGAGGCAGATTTTCTTTTCTTTAAGGTAGTTTGACTGATATTTGGGAGAGGGGACCAGAAGAGAATGAAATCAATCACCTGAGCAGTTTCCTTGGTTATAGCTACCTGACATGTACAGGGTATTTTACTAGGAGGTTTTAAACAAATAAAAAGAACAACAGTGGGAAACAAAACATCTCCCAGAATTTACACAGGATGTATCCACACTGCAGAATTAATCCAGTTTCGTACCACTTTTACTGCCTTGGCTCAATGCTATGGAATTCTGGAAACTAGTTTTGTGAGATATTTAGCCATTTCTGACAGAGAGCTCTGGCATCACAACAAACAGTAATCCATAGCACTGAGTCATAGCATTTAAAGTGGTATCAAACTGGATTATTTCTGCAGTGCAGATGCAGCCACAGTGAAAGGTCCAAAATACACTGCTAGGGAATTCTGGAAACTGTAGTTTTGTGGGACATTTAGCCTTCTGTCATAGAGCTCTAGTGCCACCATAAACTACAATTCTCAGAATTCCCTAGCACTGAGTCAGGGAAATTAAAGCTGTCTCAAACTGGATTATTTCTGCAGTGTGTTTTGGCCCAAAGTTTATATAACAGTGCATGATAGTTAACTGAATCATAGCATAACAGCATCATAGAGTTGGAAGAGACCACAAAGGCCATCTTGTCCAATCGCCTGACAACCCGGAATTCACAACTAAAGCACATCTGAAAAAGACCATCCAACCTCTCCTTAGACCTCCAAAGAAGGAGAGGTACAGTTGAAATGCAATGATTTTGCAAGTTTTTGGATGTTCAAAATGTACCATCTTTTCAGCAAATACACAAGGTTAATTTATGAACCAAAATAAGTACCATTTATTACTCTTCAACTAACAGAGATGATTTGCTATATATGTTGTACAGATTTTGCACAGATGCCCTAAATATATTACAGTTAACCACAATTTTGTAACTTTTCCCGTTGGGTTTCTAAAATCATTAGGATACATGTTAAACCTAACATTACATTTCCTTCAGAATTTCTTGTGGCTCCAAGATCAAGTTTATGCTTGTAAAGAATTCTAACCATCTTGGCTGCTAACCTTGGTTTTATGGGCAAAGCTAAAAGACTAAATCCAATTGTTAGTTTCAAGTAGTGTAGACACACTGAATCAACAGAACTTACACAAGTGTTGACTTGTCATGTTCCTACTGATTCAGTGGATCTATTCCAGGGACTAACAATTGGATTTTGCCTAAAACTACTGAGTCGAGACAGTTTGCTCTCATTCACATTCAAATATTGTGAATTTTGCTACATTCTGGTCAAAACAAAGCTGAAACTAAATCCACATCCATTTTTTATTTATTAGGTACATTTAGATTTGGATTCTCTGGACTAATCCCCTCAGATCCCATTCTGCGAGGAGAGATATAAATTCAGGAAATTAATTAATTAGAAAACCCAGCAAACAACTTCTCATCCAATAGCCAGTGAGGTTGTGATGAGAAATTGCAATAGGGTTTCTACTTCCGACTGTCACAGCTTCACTCACTGGGAGGAGGAAGCTAGAAGGTCATCTTTCTGTGCCCTGATAAGCAGTAGAACTGAATTCCATCACCCGGTGTGGCTGCTGGCTATTAAGGTAGGGTTGGGGGGGTCGGGTCAGGTAACATTAGTCAACTATGCATTCATAACTAAGTAGGCTATACAGGACCTTGGCATAAACTAGTTAAATAAATAAATGAAGGTAGCCTAAACTATACCTAACACAAAAATGTAGTAAAATTACAAGTAATACCAACGTAATACTTCACATTAGCTAGGAAACATTCTGCTCCAAGTATTAGTATTAGAGCATCAGTGCCAATTGTTTGTGTGTTGACAACCAGCCGAAGCCTGAGCCACAAAGTCCCCATTTCAACTCTCATTAATAAACTCATTAGATAGTCTTATGGTATAAAACTTAGACAAATCATTTTCTTTTATCTCAGCCACTCATCTGCAATATGGAAATAATACTAAGAACTTAACTTTACAGAGCTTTTGCAACAATAATCAAGGCAACGGCCTGTGTCAACTTACCAGTCAACAATTAATTCAGTAGATTTACTTTACACTTGGACTAAACAAAAAGATCCGGATCAATATACGTGAGCTACTTTAACCATTTTAGATGCAAAAACATGAATGCTCATCAACAGAACTTACATAAGTGACTTCACTGTACAACATCTAAAGAAGTACATTTATACCCACAGAAGCTCATGCAAAAACAAAAACCAGTTAGTCTTAAAGGTACTGCTGCACTTCTTCCTTTTGTCCCCTTTGCCCTCCCTTCCTCTTTTTTATGAATGCAAATAGATTATTATTTATCCCATTTTACTCATTTGCCACCAATGGATTAGGCTTGCAACATCTTTGGCTAGGGAAAGAGTTCAAAGGCCCAGCAGTGGCTCTTACTACTGCTCAAATAGGTGATGCTCAATCAGCCTGTATGTTCACAAAAGAATTTAACAACACTAGTCTTGTGTTCATGAAAATAAAAATGTTTTGAGATACAAATCTTCTCTGTGTCGATATCACCATCTCTCCCTTTCTGTCTGCTAAAATACAGGAAATTACATATCATGAGATTAAATCAACATATAAGATAATTTCCTGGTTTCTTTGTTTCTCTCTTCTTGACAGTGTATACAGATAATAAAATCAGACAAATAAGAATCATGGGGGCTGGAAGATGCCTGAACATTGCCCTGTCAAAACTCTTACATATTTAACAGTGGATCACAAGTCAAGAGCAACAGTGAGGGCAGCAGACAGTGTTAAGGTCATCTATTTGAACCAGAGTGGGCATCTCTAGGTCTTCCAGGTGTATTTGGCCTACAATTCCCACCAGCCCCTGCCAGCACAGCCACTGGGAAAAGATTATTACAGCAGCAATCCAAAAACATTTGGTGGACCACAGCTGTTCACCCCAACAGAGAACTGGATTTAGGGCAGACTTAAATTGCTCTAACAAACAGGCTACTCAAGAATACTGAAATTACTGTCTAGCTCAAACTGGATGGAAGCAGGAATTACCCATTTCACCCAGAGAAAATAACTTACTCGGATGTCCTTTCCTTTTCCATATACACTCCTAAAATGTTTCCTTGCTCTTTTCCAAGTGAGCTCCATCACACCCAACTGCCCCAATTGTTAAAGAGATAAATCAACTAAAACAGGAACATGCCATCTGATTCTGTCTCTACCTCTCTTTAGTTACAGATCACACCCCTTAATTAAAATGAAGGGTAAAATGGTTGGAGTGTGTGTTGCAAAACCAAGTTGCTATCCTAGTATTTCCACACAAAGAAAAGCAAAACTAGCATCAGATTGCCCTGCCTCCTAAAATAATTCTTCCATCACCCCATACAAACGTCTGGAACATTCCCCTATTGAATCAGCTTTGCCACATAACACTTCCTTAACTTTGAACATCAAAGTGTAATCTGCTGGATGCCAGACAGCCTGGAGTCCTCCAAATGTCTATTTCTCCACAGGACAGTCAATTTGTTCATTGTCATTTTCTTCACCTCAGTTCCACATCCTCTCCTAAGAGGAGAAGTATAGTCTGGGCAGTCTCCCCATGTTGACTGCAGCTTCACTTTTTATCACTGTATTAAATCCCAGCCCTACAGTTATTGGCTAAGGAGGGAAAACTCTGCACATGCTCCCAGACCCTCTTCATTACTTTTCCACACTACTGGCTAAAATTCAGTCATGCAGTCAACCTCTTTCAGATACTTCACATGGTATATTTTCTTAACCCTTCTGTATGCCATTCCCAACCTTTAGTCTTCCAGATGGACTTCACCTCCCACAATGCCTGGCTGTTGGCCAAGTTTGCTGGGGCTTCTGGGAGCTGAAGTCCAAAACAAAGAAAGGGACAAAGGTTGTGAGCCACTGTATGATCCACCTCCACTATCATATACCATTGAGAGAAAAGTTATTTTTTCCACAGCAGGAGGAGACTTGTGCAAGGGCCAGAGTGGTGTAGTGGTTTGAGTGTTTGACTATGGAGGCCAGGGTTTGAATCCGGGGTGAGCCTGGACAAGTCACACTCTCTCAGCCTCTGAGGACAGCAATGACAAACCACCTCTGAAGAAACTTGCCAAGAAAAACCCATGATAGTTATAGGGTCACCTTAAATCGGAAAGGCACTTGAACACTAGAAGGCACACCACAAGAGGGACACATGTACATCTGTCACACTCCACTGTGCCCCCTGTTTTAAAGCCCCAAATCACGGCCCCCCCCCCCCCCACCCCCCCCCCCCCCCGACCCTGGGGCCTCCTGGCCACACTCTCACACTGGGTGCCACACAAAACCTTGTGGGTGTAAGGAATACTGCAGGACTTGGCAAGGTGTCTTGGACCCCACTTTGCCCCCATGGGGAGGAAAGACTCTGTGCCCCCCAGTGCCCTCAAATCCCTGCCCTACTTGCCTTGCAAAAAGCCTCTCCGTCTCTGCCAATCATCAGCACCATCCCTGGCCACGCTTGGGGCTTCTTCCTGCAACATGAAGTGCCTTGCTCACCTCCCCAATAACAGATACACACACCTCTCCCAACCCATTTTGGGGTGCCTTCCCTCTTATTTCCACCCCTTTTTTTTTTCAGTACACCTGGCTGGTAAAGGAAAGCCAACTCATCCCAGGGTGACCCCCGGTCCTCCTTTTCCCGGACACGTCCTCCATCATTCCCACCTTCTGCCCAGAAGGGATCCCCAAACCCCTTACTTATTTCTTTATTTATTTAATTTTTCTATCCCGCCTTTCTCCTCGAAGGGGCCCAAGGCGGCTCACGATACAGCAATTTTAGAAAACATATTGCAATAACTAAAAAATAAATAAATTAAAAGATCAGCGAAAAACGATATAAAATCACAAATATTAAAAAAGCCACAATACCAATTTTACGCACGGCCTTCCATTTTACGCACGGCCAAGAAGCAGCGTGCCTTTACATTCCCAGGACTGTGTGGGTGTCTTGTTGTGTCTCTCTGCATGTGTGTGGGTTTTAGCTTGAATCTTGTGTCATGTCCTCCCTTTCCCCCTGAAGGTCCTCCATTTTGAGGTGAGGACCTGAACAGAGGACCCCCCTTCCTTCCTTCCTTCCTTCCCTCCCAGGCAGAAAACTTCACTTGGGTTCCCTCCCCCTCTCCAAAGATAGAAAGGGAGAGGAAAGCTCTCCAAAAGGAGAGGCAGGGGGTCCATGGGAGAATGAGGAGGAAGAGCAGGGAGCTGAGAGGAGGCATGGGGGGACTAAAGGAGAGGCAAGGGGTCCTTCCCTTCTTCGCCCCACAAGTGCTGGGCTACTTACCTCCCCCAGTGGCCCCTCGGGGCCGAAGGCAAGGCGCCTCCTCCTCCTGCTGCTCAGGCTCCCTCTTGGCGCGTCCCGAGTGGGACTCTCCAAGGCGCAGGCAGCAAAGGCGAGGCGGATGAGCTCATTGGAAAGCAAGGAAGCAATGAAACAGGGAGGCAGCCCCTTTCCCCGCCTTTTCCCCCCCTCAGGCTGCCTTTCCCTGAGAGGGAGAGGAAGGAGGAGGAGGAGAAGAGACTAGAGGCCACTAGTCCCAGGTTGCCTGCAAGCTCTCTCTCTCTCTCTCTCTGCGCCCTGCTCTGGGTCAGGCTCAGTCTCCTCCTAAACTCAAGCCAAGCCCTCCTGGGCGCGGCCACCTCACCGTGGCAACCTCACTCAGCTCTTGCTTTCTCCCTTCTTTCTTTTCCTTTTTTCTCTCCCTCCCGAGTCCCTTCTTTCTTTCCCACCCCCTCAGAGGCCAAAGTTCCTGTTGCTTGGATAAAATAAAAAAAATAAGGCACAGCCATCTGGGACCAATTAGTGGGCAAAGGCTCAGCACTAGGCCCAAAGCACCAGGCCAGGCCCTTCTCCTGCTGCTGCTCTTTTCCCCTCTGGTCAAGGGCCCTGCTGCAAACCTGGAGCCAAACTAAAAGGCTCTCTCGGCCTCAGGGTGACCAGAGGTCCTCCCTGCAAAGGAGGAGGAGGAGGAGAGCAAGGCACCACAAAATGGAGGGCCTTCAAGGAATAGGGAGGACCTTGACAAATAAAAGACATATATCCATGCTTTTTAGCCATACTCAAGACATTTTGGGATTACTCCAAATGTAGGATATGCTCTGGGAAATGAGGACATCTGCTCACCCTGCTCTGCCTATACAGTGGGTCTTTGTTATCCCCTGGGGTTTGGTTTCAGGACACACACCCCCAGTGGATAACAAAATCTGTGGATGTTCAGGTCCCATTAAATATAATGACATAGCAACATGGTGTTCCTTATATGGAAAATCAAGGTTTGCTATTAGGAATTTATAATATTTTTGAAAAATATTTTCAGTCCATGGATGCTTGAATCCCTGGATTAAAAAATCCGTGGATAAAGAGGACCGACTGTATTCCACACTGACATGTCTCTTCCTGGTGCATAATTTAAGATATGTTGCCGGCTTCCACACTGTGGTAACCTTTCTGTTTTCTGTGCTTAGGAAATATTTTTTATTCATTTATCTTATTGAGTATTTATACCATATCTCTGTTCCTTGTGCATAATTAAGATATGTCACTGGCTTTCACATTGTGGTGATGTGCCTTTTGGTTTTCCACGCTCAGGAAATATTTATTTATTCACTTTTTTGAGTAGTTGTACCATGACTCTGTTCTTGGTGCATAATTAAGATTTGTCACTGGCTTCCACATTTTGATAGGCTTTAGGTTTTTTCATGCTTATGAGACATGTATTTATTATATTAATTTATTTATTTTATTAAGTATTTTATTTTATTATTAATCATGTATCTGTTCCTGGTGCATAATTAAGATATGTCGCTGGCTTCCACATTGTGGTGGTGTCCTTTTTGGTTTTCCATGCTCGGGAGATATTTATTTATTTATGAGTATTTATACCCTGTTCTTCAGCCACAAAGGCATTCAGAGCGTGTTACAGATTGTTAACTTGACCGTTTACAATCTAAGAAAAACAAGATGGAGAAGAAGAAGGGAATGGCACTAGGAAAGAAGTTCAAGTCCAGCAGATACTGCCAGTTCCTGTCTCCATGGCCAGGGTAGTGGCAGTTAAGATAGAAGCAGGGTCCTCCATCTGCCTCTGGGTCTAGGCCTGGTGGAGCTGTGCCAGTGCCAGACTCTTTTTCTCTCCCTCCATGACCAGAGTAGTGGCAGTTAAGATGGAAGGTGGCCCTGTCATCTGTCTCTGGGCCTAGGCCTGGTGGAGCTGTGCCCTCCCCTTCTTCTCCCTCTGAGGCCAAGATGGTAGAAACAGAGAGAAGACAGCCCAGATGAGGTAGGTTACCACTGCACGTTCCAGCACTTCTGTATGTGAGATACAATCACACTCATACTGGGTGTTAACAACCAGTTGTCTGGCTTGCATGCTCAGTGCTGTAACTACAATATGGGTTTGCAGTTTCACTGCTTCCAGGGTCACATTTTTTTTTACCTGAGAAGTTTACTCTAGCACTAGACTGTGTAACTGGTATTTAAGAGTAAAGGAGAGGTTTTATTCATAGTTGTTGTTGTGTGCCTCCAAGTCATTTCTGACTTACAGTGACTCTAAGGCAAACATACTACTGTTTTTTTCCTGGCAAGTTTCTTCAGAAGGGCTTTGCCATTGCCATTCTCTGAGGTTGAGAGAGTGTGACTTGCCCAAGGTCACCAAGTGGATTTTCATGGCCGAACCAGTGTTCAAAGTCTGGTCTCCAGAGTCATGATCCAATGCTCAAACCATTACATAACACTGACAAATTAAACTTTTAGGTGTTATTCTGTGTCATTGGGAAGTTCATGATTTATTGATCTCCAAGAAGTGCGTTGTTTAGTTTGCAGTCCTGGATATATATATGGACTTGGTGAAATAGTGTGCAGGTCTACACCAGGTAGAATATTCTGGGCTATGCCTGGAGTATTCTGGCCCCAGAGCTGCCCCTAATTCACCTGTTATCTCTGTACTCTGGAGTGACACAAGGCAGTGATACAAGGCAGAGCAACACACATCCCACTGTCACCCAGCACCACTGCACAAGTCGCTCCCTCTGAGGTCAACAGCAAGACACCAAGCATCAATCACATGGCTGGGCACGTCATTGTGACCAGAGAGGGAGTGACTTGAGACAGTGACACCAGGCAACACAGTTGGATAGGTGTGTAAACAGCTCCCAGCAGCACTGGGGAATCCAGTTTAAAGGAGGGATGGCCTGGATTCAGTATAGTACTGGGCTCATGTCGTGAAAACAGTCCACACTCGAATTGGGGCTTTGGTCCTGCGTTGTGAAGATGGCACCATGAGGGCAGGGCGAAACCAATTCATTTGGCCCCTGTAGACATGTCCATTGTTAGAAATAAATCTATAGAAGTGAGTTGTTAATTTTTGTAGACCAGATACTTGATGAAATATTTTAAAATAAGACCAAATGAGGAAGCTGCCACTGATTCCAGACTTGCGTTCAGTTGAGCATGTGGCATGTACAAAGTGTATGGAGCAGACCCAAAATTGGTAAGCTGTTCCTTTTCTTCTTTCTCTGTGTGTGCATCAATTTCATAGAGAGTTTTAAGGCAAAGACTGCTCAGACGTGGTTTTGCCAGTTCCTTCCTCCGAAATATAGCCTATAGAAGCATACAGGAATACCCCAGTTAATAAAGCTCTGACAAAGAAGCTTCTTTTTAGTGTCCAGATGCCACTTTTCTTCCTTGTCCTTTGTCAAGCTGGAGAGTTTGGGGTTTTCTTTTAGCTACATTGGCATGATGTTAAAGGAAGGCTGGAGAAGCACTCTTGGTACTAAGGTGCAGCTGCATGTCTGCAGTAAACAATACAATAAAGTTTGAATTGAGAAAGAATTGGATTCTACTGTAGCCAATCCTGTCGCCCTGTGTGCCTCCCTGCAACAGGCACGGTGAACAGCAGCTGCCTCTAAAATCCCTTACTAGACATGTGTGAACAGCAAAATAGAGAGAAGAGGTGAAAGACAGTCAGATTACAGTACCTTACAAACACTCCCCACCATGTTAAAAAAAAGCACATAGATCTATGCTTTGTTTTCTGCTGAACCAGAGAACAGGACCCGGAACAATGGATGCAAGCTGCAGGAAAAAGGATTCCATCTCAACATTAGGAAGAACTTCCTGACAGGGCTGTTCGACAGTGGAAGACACTTTCTTGGAGAGTGGTGGAGTCTCCTTCCTTGGGGGTCTTTAAGCAGAGGCTGGATGGCCATCTGTCAGGTATGCTTTGATTGAGAGCTCTTGCATGGCAGGGGGTTGGACTGGATGGCCCTTGTGGTCTCTTCCAACTATGATTCTATGTTTTGCCACCAAAACATAAAATCATAAGAAAAATGAAGGCTGGTGGGAAAAAATACTCATCCCTGGATGCATTTTCGAAGAAGACTTCAAGTGGTCTCTAGAAAGTTCAAACATTTTTGTTTACATATTCAAGGCTCATCGTATTTGGTTGTTTCATATCGCATGTGCATATTGTTAGTTTTGAATAAAAAGTTTGCTGAAACAGGTTGAAATGCTCTTCTACCCATATTTTTTTCCATGTTATTTCTGCCTCTGGTTTCACATTTTCTGTTAATGAAGTAATGCACAGGGACACATCTACTTCATTAACTGAGGTATACCTGTATATGTCTCATTGTCTCGACAGGCTCCAGAGATCTGAGCTTATTAGAAGTGTTTCTCTCTCTCTCTTTCTCCTTCATTTTGCACATCTTCACCCAAGGTCTAAACTGAACATTTATAGAAGTTAATCTTTCTCATATGCTATGTGTTCTGGCTGCTCCCTTACTTCCATCTCCCATCTCTTCTTGGCTCTCTCCATTCACTCATTAAATTAAGCCCAAAGTCACAGATTGTTTACTCTTGTTTTAAAAATAACAATGTATGGAAAATATTATTTTCACTTTAATTTTGCACAGAGGCATTTGGAAGAAGTAAATTTATAGGAGCCCTGGTGATGCAGTGGTTAAAGGCTGGTATTGCAGCCACAATGTTGTACAGTGGACCCTTGTTATATGCTGGGTTTTGGTTCCAAGATCCCCTGTGGATAACAAAATCTGTGGATGCTCAAGTCCCATTAAATATAATGACATAGCAAAATGGTGTACTTATAAAAATTGGAAAATCAAGGTTTGATATTTGAAATTTATACTTTTTTTGAACATTTTCAAACAGTGGATGATTGAATCCATGTATAAAAATCTGTGTATAAGAAGGGCCGGCTGTAACTGATCCTAGAAAAGGGCTCCAGGGTCTACTCAGCCTTTCGTAGGTTGGTAAAATGAGTACCCAGCTTCTTGGGGGCAATTGGCTTACACGTTGTAAACCACTTAGGGAGTGCTAGTTCACTGATAAGTTGTATAGAAATGCACTTGTTATTACTATTGCTATCATTTTTTGGTTTTTTTAAAAGCTTCATTATGCTTTTGTGTTTTTTTTGGGGGGGGCTATGTGGCCGTGTTCTGGAAGAGTGTATTCCTGATATTTCACCAGCATCTGTTGCTGGCATCTTCAGAAAATGCTGGCATGGAAGTGAGTGGGGTATGTAAATACTGTGTGACCCATGGCTGAGAGATCCTTGGTTGAGAGGATGTGATTTACATGTTAATCTCTGTGTTGGTCTGTTGTTGAATGGCAAGGCCTCAGGGTGTCTATTTAATTAGTGATCCATTGTCTGCTGGGAATCCACCTGACCCTGGGTGGTTTTCATTTGCACTTGATGGGTCTTGATTTTGGTGTTTTTCTGGACTGGAAGCCAAACTTTGTTTACTTTAAGGGTTTCTTCTTTACTGTTAAAGTTGTCCAGGTGCTTGTGGATTTCAATAGCTTCCTTGTGCATTCTGACCTGATAGTTGTTGGCATGGTCTAGAACTTCAGTGTTTTCAAATAGCATTTTATGCCTAGGATGGTTCATAACATATTCTGCTACTGCTGATTTTTCTGGCTGACCTGGTCTGCAGTGTCTCTCATATTCCTCGATTCATATTTGAACACTGTGTTTGGTGGTCCCTATGTAGACTTGTCCACGGTATGCGATAAACTCCTGCATCTGTGAGAGGGTCTCTCCTGTCCTTCACTGAGCTCAGCATTTGCTGGATTTTCTTGGCCAGTTTGTAGATCATTTGGAGGTTGTGTTTCTTCACCAGTTTCCCTATTCTGTCTGTGACTCTTGATGTATGGTAAAAATACCTTCTCTTTGGGTGGTAATTGCCTTCACTCTTATGGGTTTTTCTGGGTGTGGCAGCCATTCTGATGTCTGAGCTGGAGTAACCATTAGCTCGGAGAGCCCCATCTAGGTGCTTCAGTTCATCTTCCAGGAAGTGCTGTTCACAGACCCTTTTTGCCCAATCTACCAGTGTTTTTATTGTGCTTCCTTTTTGTCCTTCATTTTGTTTTCTGATTAATGGAATCAATTTTTACCAGAGCAAGTACATTTCAAGTAGCCCAAGAACTGTTGGAGAACTTTAAATAATTTCAACTTCACCAATAAAATGTATAGTAAAAATCTTATGTTTTCTCAAATTCACCTATTTCATATTTTTGCTCCAATAATTTGGGTTAGGTACAGCACTAGCAGCAGATTCCTATAATGTTTGTTGCTGTTGTGCAATTTTATTTTATTTTCATACTCATGGAGGGCCTAATATGAACCAATATTAGGTTTTCTTTGTCAGATTTGTTCAGCGATGGGTGACATTGCCTTCTCCTGAGGCGAGAGCATGTGACTTGCCCAGAGTCACCAGGTAGGTTTCCATGGCCAAATGGTGATTTGAATCCAGGTCTCCCAGAGTCCTAGTCGAATGCCCAAAACACTACACCATGCTGGCTCTTTCCTATAATGTTTACTCAGAAGTAAATGCACTATATTTAATAAAGCTTTAGTGATAACTAAAGTATGCCAGCAAAGAGTTTCCATGAGTTGTGGGCAGCCCAAGGGCAATTAACAACAACAACAAAGCTGCTAAACAAGCATGCCTAGGATTGCACACTAAAGACATACAATTCCAAATTCTTAGATTTATTCAGCAATACAACTGAAGGTGCTAACCTATTGACTGTTAGTGTAGTTCACAATTCCAGTGCCCCAATTTACCAGAGAATATTCAAAATTATAAAAGCAAATTCCTTGATTTTCCCTGCTTGTGTGGCCAGTTAGACTGAAACAGCCATTGCTTTTTCTTGCAGTGGGTTCTCTCTCAAGCTCTGTGCCATCAATAATGACTGATTTATGTCAGATCTTGCTGCAGGTATCACTTTACATAATATTCAGTGAAAACCTTTATATCTCTTCCCATGTGTCACTGTTGGAGGTGCTCTTGACATTAGAACATGCGGTGGTAATGTCAGCATTAATCTGTTCACTACTGTGCCACTGGCTATACTTCTAACTACAATGGGTGAAGTCAGCTGAAAAACTTCAATTATTCTGAATGCAGCTAGGATTTCCCCCTAAGAACTGACATTCCTCTTCCAGTGAGATTTTATCTCTATAATGTACTTGTGTCTAGGAACTCTTAACACCTAGTCATTTTAACAGAATAATCTGGAAAATTACAATAATTTTATCTTGGTTCATTTACACATTACTATCCAGACAGAGTTGTAACTGGTGGCTTCTGTATCAGTAGGGTGGTAAACTGCAATATAGAGTGCAATATAATGGAGCTAGCAAAGATTCTGAACCCTATATGTGATAGGATTGGACAAGAACACGGAGTGGGAATGCATCTGTAGTGTAAAAATAATGCATCTTGACACCATTTTAACTGCCATGGCTCCATCCTGGAGATTTCCAGGTTTTGTTGTTTGGTGAGGCACCAGAATTCGTTGGCAGAGAAAGCTAAAGACCTTGTAAAACTAAAAATCCCAGGATTTCATAGGATGGAGCTAGCACACCTAAAGTGGTGCAAAACTACATTATTTCAGCACCTGGATCTGTTGTCCCATTGACATGGAAGGTAGCAGTTGGAATCGTCCACACCTCCAGGTGCTAGGAATTCCTGTGTTTTCTTAGGTAGCACTGGCTGCTGTTGTAACATTGAAACCAAAAAGATTTATGACTAAAATAGAGTTGTTACACAAATTAAATGTTGGCACATTTTTCATTATACAGATAATTACTGAAAAAAATTAATTAATTACAAATTTAAACCATTACTCATAATTAAACTTCAATAGCCAAATAATCCTTTAATTTTGTTTTGTGATTCAGATTGCCTTTTAGTGTTATGCATACAAAATCAAATGCCAAAAAATCAAATGCTATATTCTATGGGCCACATCCAGATGAAGGCATAAATCCCATGTTGTTCAGCCTCCCTGCCACACAATATGCAGATGAGATGGCACTATACTATTAGCAGAAAATAACAAAGACTTGGAATGGTTATTGAAAAAATTCAAGTCCGAAAGTACAAAGGCAGGTTTACAGTTGAATATTAAGAAAACAATAATAATAACCACAGATGATTGTCTAATTTTCAAGTAGACAATTAAGACATTCCAATAGTTCAAGATTTTCAAATTTGGACTTAATCATTAATCAGAGTGGAAATCAGATGAAAACAAGGACTTGGAAGGGCAGCTATGAAGAAACTAGACAATATCCGGAAGTGTAAAAGATATATCACTTAATACTAAATTTAGAATGTTCTGTGCCATTGTATTTCCCATTTCTATTTATGGCTTTGAACACTGGAGAATGAAGAAAGCTGAGAGAAAGAAAATTAATTTTTTCAAGATGTGGTGCTGGAAAAAAGTTCTGAAAATATCATGGACTAGTAAAAATATAAATAAATATAAATAAATGCATCCTAGAAAAAATAAAACTTAACTCTCCCTAGAAGTCGAGATGACTAAACTGAAGCTGTTGCACTTTGGCATATCATAAGAAAACAGTACTCACTAGAAAAGATGATAATGCTTGGTAAGGTAGAAAAAATGCTTGGTAAGGCAGTAGAAAAAGAGGAAAACTGCATTCCTGATGGATAGACTCAATCAAGGAAGCCACAGGCCTGATTCTGAAAGACCTGAGCAAAGTTGTTTATGATAGGGTGACTTGGAGGTCTCTCATTCATAGGGTTGCCATAAGTCAAAGTTGGATTGAAGACAGCCAACAACAAAAATGTTCCTTAGTCTACACTGACTTTCCATTTGGTCCCCTTTTCAGGCATACCGTATTTTTCCACCAGCTTTAACAGCAGCGAGGCTCAGGTTTGAATCTGGGTTATTTGAATGTCCTCTGTCACTGTGCTACAGCCCTTCCGACTGTTCATTTTATGGGCTGTCACTATAAAGAACACCAAAGAAGAAATGTATTAGGACTGTGATTGGTTCAACCAGTAAATATCAGACTGGTAGGTGTTCATTGGGAACAAGTTGCAAATAGAGAAGTGGAAATGGAAGACTTTTAAGATTCAGATTCCTGAAATATCAATCAAGAGTCTGATTACCACTTGACTAGGCAACCAGCAACCTTAAATCAATGTCCTGTAGCATTCAGCATCCTCTAGCTTTCTGTTTCTGGATGCTATGGAGTCAGTCTTACTCTATAGAATGCCCCCTTTTGGGAATCACTTCCTTGTCTGCTCTCTTTCTCTTTATGGGGCTGTTCAGATGGTGAAAATAATCTTGGGTTGAACGTGGGTTGAATCTTTGTTGTTCACATGAATTTCAAATGCACCCAAGTACATTGGGGGGGGGACAGGATTGCCAAAAACCCCACTTAACACGGGATTATTGATCTCGAGTTTCCCCCCAAGTTTTCCTAAAAGATTTGCATTGTCGATTGTGTGAATAACTGATGCAAACAGACCCGGGATAAACCGAGATAACACTCTGCATGCCTTTAATGTGTTTCAAATACATCATCCACGCCACATCATCAACTCCATCTTTATTCTCAGTGATGACATGTGAGGGTCACACAACTCGCAAAAAGATGCACAGAGATGCGGTTTTGATTTTTAAAAATTGTGTAAACAACAAACCTAGAATGCATGAGTGAGATAATTCTCATAGTTGTACTAAAAAAAAGTCTGATTAAACCCTTAGTTTATGGACAGATGGATAAGAATATATATATATATATATATATATATATATACACACACACACACACACACACATACACACACACACACACACCTCTCAGTTTTGCCACTGTGTAAACTTCACTGACCATTGGCTCTGGTTCCACACATCATCAACTGCAATCTCTTTCTGACTCACACCCCCTTTTCTCCATGGATCTCTGACCTTACCTTGGGAAACTTCCCCCGTCCCTGGTTTACAAAATCATTGGCCTTGACAAAAACCAATTCTACCCTCTCATTTGCTTACATATTCCAAGGGTTACTCAGGTTGAAAAAAAGGACAAGATTAGAAGCTCCTGACTCATCTCTCTTTCATCCTGTGTTGACAGATGACATAAACAAAGGAAGAACTATTATCTCCTGTTGGGAGAGTTTATATGCCCATAGACCTATGAGAACCTGGGAAGGTGTAGCTAAAGGGCTTTGGAATTTTTCTTGTTCATTTAATCAGCAATTGGTTATCTCAGGGTAATCCTGAGAGAGCAAGTTCCTTTGTGTTCAAGGCAGGCGAGTTTGGATAAACATACCTAAAACACCATCCTAACAGAATTATCCCTTTCTTTTTTTTGTCTCAGTGATCAAGATGGTCTCAATTGCCTCCCATTTTACTTTCTTTATGTCTGACATGTCTGAGACTTTTTGACAAAACTTGTTTCAAATCCAGAAGCCTGAACCCAAAAGTTCCTGTAGCTATAACTGGGGCTGCTGCCACACTGCAGAACTAATGCAGCTTGACACCGCTTTAACTGGCATGGCTCCATCCTATGGAATTCTGGGATAAGTAGTTTGTTGTAGCACCTGAGCGCTTTGACAAGGAAGGCTAAATATGTCACAAAACTACAAATCCCAGAATTCTATAGCATTGAGCCATGGCAGTTAAAGTGCTGTCAAACTGCATTAATTCTGCAGTGTGGTAGCAGCCTTCGTAATGAAGAATTTTTTACTGCTATCTATATAACAGAGTGACAGTATGGTAAGTAGTTTATGTGCTGAGCTCTGGAGACCAGGGTTCAAATTTCCACTTGGCCATGGAAACACACTGTGTAACCTTGGGAAAGTCACATTCTCTCAGCCTTGGAGGAAGGCTCTGAACAAATCTTGCCAGGAAACCCCTTTGATAGGTTTGCCTAAGGGTCTCCATAAGCCAGAAATAATGTGAAGGCATGCAACAACAACAATTTAAATAATAATCCTCTGTCCGTTTGCAAGACATCAATTGGTTTAAAGGAAAGCTTGGAACTTGGATATTTTTAGTCATACATTATTTCTAAAGGTACTGTGTCTGTTACAGCATTTGATGGAGCCAAAGAGGAAAAAAACTAAAATAAAACTAAAATTGTCTGCTGTCTTCGGTAGCTTTCTCTTGGGAGGAGTCAAATCCACAGCTGTTCCTTCACTTAGATTTTTGTCTTCTTCTGCCTCTTAGGCTGATTTATTCAGATAATTTGTCTGAGCCAAATGGCTTTCTGAGCTTTCTTTAATGGGAGTTATGTCTGCTTTCGGATTCTCAAATTTCCCTTGCGAAGATTGAAAGTTTTGAGAGATCTGTTCAAGTTATCAACAGCCATAGCCTGTGCTAGGAATGACAGCAGCAAAAGGCAGCTTCAACTCTGGGAATTTAGCAGTCCACCCCCTCCCTCCTCTCACAGCAACATCTTTGTTCCTGGCCATTTATTTTCACTAGATTGTACTATGGTTTCTGGTTACAAAATGTAGCTGCTCTTTTAGTTACATTCTCTTGTGGAGACTATTTCATTTAGAAACTGGCCATTCAGATGGACTCCTGTTCTGCATCAGCTGCATAGCCTCACCAGAAACAAGTTTTGTCCAGTATAAGAGGCTTTGGTCATCCTAAATGGATTTAGGTGATAGCAAACTATTATCATCTTTGGTATATAGGATCAGGAGTTGTACCATAGGTGATTGAAGATACAGAGAGCAGAACTAATAGTTTGGATCAGAACAATGGAGCTTTCATTAGATACAGCTGCTGCTTTGGGCATGTTTACACAAAAGCTTCCCATGCCCCTTGGTTCAGCTTCTTAGTATACAACTAGAAAAGTGAGAACTAGTAGCACCAGAGGCAGTTACATATTTGGAAGGCAAGAAGGGCAGACCAGAAGATCTAGTTTATCCTTACTACTGTATACAGTGTCATTCCTCTGCCTAACAGACTACTTCTACTCCAAATGCTAATGGACTGAAAGTCCCATCAGACCTAGCCTACATAATCAAATGGAATGGGAATACACAAAAAACTGGTGTCAGAGCATTTCAGTCTCTCGGCATTCCATCTCAGACCTCAGAACAACGGTCCTTGAACAAAAGAACTACAAAGGAAGATTGAAAAGAGAAACAGCACAACTGGAATTTATCCACAGATTACAGTCCATCAACAATGTGTTGAACTGAGGCCCCATTCATGCTACAAAAGTAACACAGAGTGAACCCACTTTATTTCCTTGTTTCAAATGCACTCGGTGCACTTTGGGGGGGCCTACCCAAAAACTCACTTAACCTGGGATATTCAATACCAGTTTTTTCTTCTTTTCTTGAATGATCCACATTGATCCGCATCCTCAGTAGTGTGAATACACTACCAAATCGATCTGGATCACCCAGCCAACCCCCACCCCACCCCTGGCACCTCTGAGCCTTTTCCAGGGGGTGAGGAGGAGGAGTTCTGGGAAGAGCTCCTGAGGCGGCCAGCTGCTTTCCAGTCAGGATGGGTTGGGAGATATCGGTGGTTTCCCCTGGCATGGGGGGGGGCTGCCAGGCATGTGTGAATAACCCACAGGGTTAAAATACCTTGGTGAGATGCACAAACCAAAAACATTGGGAACAATGATCCGATATTGCATCACCGTGGCGATTTGAATCTCCTCGGGACAAAAAAATGAGTGTGAATGTGCCCAAGATATGGTTTCCTGGCACCGTACACACAGTTCAACACTAACCTCGATCCTCCTTGAAGGTGCCCTTGACCTGTTCATTGCATCTCTCTCTGTTTCTCACACTCATCCATTCTCCTCACCTCAGGCTACCGCTTCCACCTGCCTTTGTCCACCAACTACTGTAGTTAAAACTGGACTTGAAACTCCATTTCCATACACAAACGTTTTGATTTTGATTGACATTTCACACACTAATGACATATATAGATGTGTCTCTGGTTTTCCACTCTACCAAATGCTTCTAGGAAGTAGACTTAAGTCTGTGAAAGCTCATGCTACCAATTTCTTTCTTTCAGTTAGTGTCAAAGGTGCTACAAGATCTCTTTACATACTGATTTTACAGATTAACATGGCTATATCTTTGAATTCTTGTTCTAGGGAATGTCAGAAGTGAGGCCATCTAAAACCTATTTTAAAGAAAACCTTTAGAAACCCTTCAGCGGAGGCACTGCCATACCTTAGCAAGTAGGTTTTTGGGGTCATGTTTGATCATTCACAATAATTAAAATGAGTCCTAAGAGTTACAAGACTGTGATATATGGTCTCAGAAACATTGACAAGGATAGGCAAATTTATTGTGGGATTTTCTTGGCAATATTTGTTGAGAGGAGGTTTGCCATTGCCATCCTCTGAGGCTGAGAGAGTGTGACTTGCCTAAGTGGGTTTCCATGGCTGAGCTGGGAGTTGAACCCTGGTAACTGCATGGAATTTCATGTGTAGGAAGTATGCAAAGGAAAAGTCTCCTTGTCAGTTAAGAAAAACTTGCATTTCTATCACTAATAGTACCAGTAGCTAAATAGCTGATTGTTTCAAATCAGCCACTCAAATAGCTAGTTTTGTACAATTAGTGACACAGATCAAAGACTACCTCAGACATTGCATTTTTCTGTGTGTGTGTGTGTGTGTCGTGTGCCTTCAAGTCATTTCCGACTTATGGCAACCCTAAGGCAAACCTATCACGGAGTTTTCTTGGCAAGATTTGTTCAGAGGAGGTTTGTCATTGCCTTCCTCTGAGGCTGAGAGAGTGTGACATGCTTAAGGTCTTGGTGAGTGGGTAGGAATTGGGTACCATGGCCAAACTGGGAAACGAACATTGGTCTCCAGAGTCATAGTCCAACACTCTAACCACTATGCCACACTGGCTCTCTACATGGGTATAATTTAATTATTAGGGGTAACCTTATATACAGTAGTTGGTCTTGGAAGTTAAACATAACTGATTAGTAAGTTCACAGATTGGCCAAGTGCTAAATGTCAGTGATGCTAGTATCTTTCCACCACTTTGTGAAGTTACAAAGCAGAAGGTGAGTACCCAATTCCTACCCACTCACCAAGACATAGAATGCTATCATAAGTCACTGCTTAATTCGGTGGAGCTCAGGGAAGGTGGAGGATTAAGTCTGGCAACAGGAACTATCCAATGAATTTTAAGTGTAGGAACCAACTCTTGGCTGCTCAGTAATGCTTCCTTCCATCTTCAGTTAGATCGGTATCCACATAGCTGTTTCATGGATAAAGGGGGAGACAAGGAGGCTACTGAAAACCAAAGGAAAGTAGATGAGCAGAATCTACTGGCATAAAGTACCATCAGTTTATCTATGACATTGTTTTGTTGCTTCTCATTCCACTGTGATTTCTCTCTGATCAAAAAATTAACAACAACAAAGTCCACTGCTCTATCACAGAACTGGAAAGCAGGGTTGGATAATTTTGGACAGTCAGCTCTACCATACTGCCATCTGCCCATAGCCAGTGGCATCAAACATCTGGAGGCCACAGCTGCTAATCCCTGGTCAACACAACTGAATCTTTCCAAATACATGTTGCAGGGAAATAAACACTAACGTGATTTTCGTATCTGTGGAATTCTGTTATACTTGGCATTTTCCATAGTCATGCAGGGAAATGTTCATGTTTGCAGTGATCTAACCCTTGTGTTGAGTTCTGTCTCATTCATTGATATTTATTTCCTCATAGGTAAATGACTAGTTAGCATGCAAATGCACTTTAAAACCCATGGGGGAATACTTTAAATAATTGTATTAGGGAGTTTAGATTTTCTCTTAATTGTATTTATTCTGCTTTCCATCTCTCATTTGTTTTGTTTACCTTACTGTGGTTTTCATTCCTGATATGCACACTCTTGCTCAACCAGTTTTTCCTCTACATTTATTTTCAAACTTTGTGCATGTGAAAGGCATAAGGTAAGTGTGAATATGTGTGTGTGTGTGTGTGTGTGTATATATGCCACACATTATATATATATATATAATGTGTGGCAGTCAAGTGACATGTGCCAGGAACCTGGATGATATGTATTCCCCCTCAGGAACTGGTGAACAATACTATAGAGAGCAGGCTGTTGATAAATTCTGCATTTATGCTGGCCCACCGCAGCACACTTCTGCAAGGCATTTGAAGAAGAAAGAATAACAAATAAAACCCTGCCAGTCAGCCACAGGAATGCCTGCCTCACTGAGAAAAATGAAGTTATTATAGGTAGCAACTTAAGAACACCCTACTCTTTACCTTTTTTCCTTAAAGCCCATCAAGTACCAGGATCAGCCCCAGTTTATTAGGAGAGTCCAATCTCCATATTAAAAATAAAAAGAAAGATGTTGGAGAGAAGTGGATATATGATATTGCAGCTCAGAAAGTGGCAGTGAATTCAAGCGGCTAAAGAAAAGTAATTTAGATCTGCTGTTCAGCAAGTATAGAGTGTATGCGATGCCTCAAATGCTTTCTTACATTTTTATGAGCCAGTTGCAAGTTAGCATTCGTTCCTTATTTATTTTGTTTGGTATTTTTAAAATGGATTGGGATATAGTGTTTTTTTCACTCCATAGTATTAAAAATCAGCAAGTAATGGGCAGTGAACTCTGTCTGCAGAATGTAAAGACATTTACTGTGGATTAGAGCTTGGAAACATTACATTGGGGGACTATAGTTCTAAAAAGTATAACAGCAACATAGCCAAAAACTCTGCTGTGGATTAATTGTTGTTCCTGTTTTGGTTCTTCCACCCACAGGAACAGTTAACCAAACCAAATATGGGGCCAAAACACACTGCAGAAATAATTCAGTTAGAAACGGCTTTAACTGCCCTGGCTCAGTGCTAGGCAATTCTGAGAACTGTAGTTTGTTGTGGCACCAGAGCTCTCTGAGGAGGATATCACACCACTGAAATTGGTAGTATAATCCAGTGTCATCCCGAACGCAATCATGCGTATTCACATTATTGCGCGAAAGGTTACCACATGCGATCACTGGCAGTCTGAACGCACTCCGAACATCAATCCACACTTAAGTACATTCGGTGAACTAGTGAAGTCGCAAATCCTGTTCCTAGGCAACTTCGAGCTTGGTGCGCTGTTGCTTAGTGTGATGTGCATGCCTCCTTTGGTCCTGGTTCCCCCCCCCCCATCTGGAAGGGGGGAGGTTTCCCATGAAGCCATGCTGCAATTCCGCTTCAATTTTGCTTCCGCTTGTGCCACACACAAACGCCAATAAGGATGGCTCAGCAAGGAAGCTAGCTATGCAGCTTAAAACAGTCTACAGACCTTGCAGAGAGAGCTAAAGCCGGAGTCAGGATATCAGAGGTCACGGTAGTCAGTTCGGTCCAAGGTCAGGGCAGCCAGAAGGTAGCAGTAGTCCAGTCCGTTCCAAAGTCAAAGGGTCAAAGCAACAAGGGTTCAAGAAGCATGGAGCCAGTGCCGGCAGCAATCACACCAAAGGATCTTGCAGTAAACTCTGGCACCGAGTTAGCGTCCCCCAGCTGGTTAAATAAGAGACGCTCTCCCCCGGTGACAGCTGTGGCTTGTTTGCAGATTGCCTCTCTGCAATCCTCCTGGACTGACGCACGCAAGCACTCTCACCTCTTCTTTCCTTAAAGGAAGGGACCTGCATGCTTGGTTCTTCCTCAGGAGCCACACTCAACTGCTGAGCCTCTGGAGGAGGCTCCACAGAGCTAGAGCCTGGCTGAGCCTTAACTACTGGGGCTGGAAGATCAAGGCTGGGGTCTGACAGGGCAGAACTGGGACCTGGTAGAGCCTCAATCTCCCCTTGCACCTGAGGAGCCACAGTTTCCTCCTCGTCCTCCACTTGGCTGGTCATGATACTTACTGACATTCTATGGAATGTGAGTAAAAAACCATACCACCATGGATCCTGTTTTTAAACAAGACATTCTATGCACATTAATCTCAGAATGTGTAAAAATGTTTGGACTGGTCAAGTCAGAGAATAAAGATGGGCTGCAAGGAGATGATTGAGGTAGGGCCAACACAAATCCTTACATGTGCTTCCAAATATTAAAAAAAATGTACTCAAATCACTTTTGAGTTTTTTAACCTGCTTGTACTTCACTTTATGGTGACAAAACGGCAGGATGTGCATATGCCATATATCAGTGATGGTGAACCTTTTCAAGGCCGAGTGCCCAAACTGCAACTGAAAACCCACTTATTTATTGCAAAGGGCCATGTCACTCTGGGCTTTCTAGTAACAAACTCTGGCAAACTCTGCTGGGGCGACAGCACATGTGCCCACAGAGAGGGCTCTGAGTGCCACCTCTGGCACACGTGCCATAGGTTCGCCATCACTGCCATATATAGTCAAATCTATGCTAAAATATTTACCACAAATAAATAAATAAAGGGATCAAATACAATGAATCTGTCAATTCCATCAGATTAAATGTTGATAATCAGAATGTGCTTTAACACACTGTTGGCAGGCTGGCACCTACCTGCATAATGTCCCTTCCAAGATGCCCACGTTGTGTGTGTTTTGTTGCTGATAAACCTTGGAGCCTGCATGATCAAAGCAAATGTCATCAGTCTACTCAGTCTTCAAGGTAGATAGAATCATCTTCAAGACTTAAGTAAGCTTCCTGATAAACCTTTTTCTGTTAAAAAAAAAAGAAACTACAAAGCAATTATTAATGGATAGCTTTTCAGTGAATACATGGCTGAATGCATAGTGTATTTTCAGGGATTTTTGAAGTTGTAGTCCAAAAAAGTAACTTTTCCAGAGTCTGAAATAACTGGTGTTTGTGCTTTTGGCTGTTTGCAAAAAACCCATCTGGATTTCTTTCTCTCTTCCCTGTTTATATCTTCTATTTCCTTTATGCCCCTTCTTTCTGTGAAGCCCCAGTATCATCTGCCCAGGATAGTTTGCACAGGTATTGCTATGATGAACTGTATACTTGTTTGTTAATTTGTTTTTGAGAAGTAATTCCCCACATTGTGAATGAAGCTTGG
Organism: Sceloporus undulatus; assembly: GCF_019175285.1. NCBI lineage: Eukaryota > Metazoa > Chordata > Lepidosauria > Squamata > Phrynosomatidae > Sceloporus > Sceloporus undulatus. Next base: position 217,072,555 of record NC_056522.1, read on the forward strand.
TTTAAAGAACATAGTGTTACTATTTGTTTCCACTGTTCGATACATATTAGACTCTGGCTGGCATCCTGTGAGGTGTTTACATCATTGTAAACTGACATGATTACATAGAGGTGAATTATGACATTGCACAACACTTGTATTCTCATGGGGGGAGCAGAGACTATGTCTCTGGGACCATTGTATAAATGTAAACAACATTATGGCCACTGCACCATGGATCAGATTCTGCAATATCACAGTGCTATTAGATCTGTTATGCAGTGGGCACCAGAATTCTGTGGGATACGTTGTGCAAATGGGGATACCCATTGTGCCACAGGATATCACATAAGATGCCCCAATATACAGTGTCACAATTCACTAATTAATTGTTGGATTCACCAACAAGAAGAGTTCACAATTTACTAATGAATTTAAAGAAGGAGAAATGCACTTAGGAAGAAAAAAAAATGAAAGGCTCAGATACAGGATGGCTGACATCGGGTTTGACAACAGTACATGAGAAAGGGATTTGGGAGTCAGCAGTGTGATGCAGCAGCTAAAAAAGCCAATATAATCTTAGGCTTCATTAATTGGAGTGCACTGTCTAGATCAAGTGATCTGCTTTGGTCAGACTTCACATGGAATACTGTGTCCTGGGCACCACAATTTAAGGGAGATATTGACAAAACTGGAACATGTCCAGAGGAGGGTGACTGAAATGGTGAAAGTCTGGAAACCATGCACTATGAGGAGTGGGCTAGGGAGCTGGGTATGTTTAGCCTAGGGAAGAGGAGGTTAAGAGGTGACATGATAGCCATCTTTAAATATTTGAAAAGGTGTCATATTGAAGATGTAAAGTTGTGAATCATACCCTTTGATGCAGGATCTTGGCTTTTGTCTTTTACAAGGTCATTCATTCCCTAGGGGAACCATATGAAGATTTTTGGTATAGAGTTACCTACATTTCACAGGCAATAAAGTTTCACTTCTTTCCCTTTCTTTCCACCATTGTAGTCCAAATGGACACAGACATGGTCCTAATATTGACAATCTGCATCAATAACCAATTTCCCCCAATAAATATGCCCTGTCTTCTCCCCATCCTGGTTGCCACTGTGGATATTCATTGTGAGACTTCACAGTATTCTCTCTCTGATCCTGCATATTCTTTATAGTGAAATGAAGGTGAAAGTGTTTTTCAGAGAAAGAAAGGAGAGTCAAACAATAGTCAATAGTTACTAGTCAAACAATAGGGAGACAGGGGTAAACATGGGGAGTAAACACAGCTGAGTGCCATGATACAGAAAGCATTACTGTAGCATTAGAAGCTCTGCTGTGATATTTGCTGTTTGTTGCTATTCTTGGATATATTTTAACTCTTGTGTGTTCAGTAGAAGATCCTCTTGCAAATTCTATATAAATGTAGTTTTATGGGACCAAAATGTCTGGACAATATGTGTCTGGACAATATGTATATATTCCCAGAGCATGTGCAAATTTATACTGATGTCTGGAGAGGACAGCCAATAACAATACTGCTTGGGCAGTTTTTCAATAATGTGTGATAGATTGTGCTGTTTTTCCCTGCTTCATGATCTCAGATTCCACAATAGGAGTTGCACCTACAGACTGTAGGGAATCAAGCGGTAATAAAATTACAAAGCCACAGCTTACTGCTACCCACTTAAGTATAATTCCTTACATAACTGTTCTCATTCCTGCAGTATTCACACTATTCTAAATACATCTACATGCTCCACAGTGTGGAGTTCCTGCTATGTCTGTGTAACAATACTGAGTTTATCATGTGCATACAATTAAATGGACCCCTCCCTGAAGCTGGTACTCAGGCCTCAAGGTGACCACTATACTAGACAAGTGGCTGTGTCGATCAGTGGGTTCAGTGTAGTAACATGTGGTCAATCTTCCCCTTCAATTCTTTCTTCCCTTTCCATTCTTAAATGTAAACAGTCACACACAGCGGTAGAAAATAATGCAAGTAAAGGTTTATTAATTAACACATTAAGTTAAACAGGAACCTCTCTAAACTCTTTCTACATTTCCTGCTCCCCCCCAAAAAAAAACCCTATTCAGATCTTCAGTCTGGATGCTGCCACACCACAGAATTAATGTAGTTTGAGGCTGTTTCAACTGTCATGGTTCCATCCTATGGAATCCTGGGATTTGTAGTTTGTTGTGGTAGCAGGTCTCTGACAGAGAAGGCTTAATATCTCACAAAACTACAAATGCCAGAATTCCATAGCACTGAGCATGGCACTTAATGCAAAGTCATACTGCATTAATTCTGCAGTGTAGTTGCAGCCTCAATCTCTGACTGGGCTAAGGAGTTTATTGCTTGGGCAAATAAGCCAGTTTACCTCTTCTGGCTTCAATTCTGGATCTGGGATGCCCCAGGATGGTATCATAACTAAATCGACACTGATCTAGCTGAAATGCCACTGCCCGAATGCATCCCAGGTCGAAGCCTCGCTCAGCTGGGCAATTTTTAAAGTTTGAAGCTCCCTGACTTTGAAAAAGTGCTGTCTGAGCAAGGCTTCGACCTGGGATTCATCTGGGCAGCGGCCTCCAGGATCCAGAATTGAAGCCGGAAGAGGTAAACCATCTTATTTGCCCAAGCAATAAGCTCCTAACTCATTCACAATACGCCTCTAGATTACAGCCTTCTCACTCCTTAGGCCTTCACAGCATGCCCAATGCTGTGATTTGCTGGTTCTTCCTGGGCTTGCATAGCTTCTCATTTCACTCTACTCAGAAGTAAGCCCTATTTCAGATTCATGGGTATAGGGCTGCATCCAGAGATGATTAAAGTCCTTTTTTTTTTTTTTTTTTCATTTTAAAAGAACAAGCCAGGTCACTCTGGAGTTACTCAGGATCTTTAGATACCCTCAGAATTTGGGAAACTTTTTCTCCCTTGCCTTCCTACTGCTCATATAACATGATCTTCATTTTGCAGAAATTAGCAGATAAAACGCTTTATGGCATGGAGATAGACATTATTAATTGCTCATGTCTGTTGAACTTACTGCACAGAAAAGCAGAGGAGCATGGGCGTTTTGTTGGTTTCTGTTAACTAGATGTAGAAGCAGCCTGCTAAACAAATAACTTTTCTGGATTAGATGAGAAAAATTTCTTTTGGCCAGATACTTCAGGAACCCCTTGCTGGCTTCTGTATACAACATGAGCGTTCAGACCCCTGCTGCAGCTCCCTTTTCCTTTTTACTACCTCACCACTGCTTCCCACTTGCACTCCTTTCAGGGTGCCTAAAAGTATGAACCTGCCAGAACTCTAAGATCTTTAGGGGAAGACTTTCTTTTGATCCCACCACCATCACAGGCTCACATGGTCTCAGTGGTTGCTCCCATCTTTTGGAAATCCCTTCCCCAGAAGGCTAGGCGGGTCCCCTCCCTGCTCTTCTTTCGCCAGCATGCGAAATGTTTCTTTTCCAGCAGACTTTTAAGCTTGGTAATTGTACTAAGGCAGGCTTCTTATTGGGGTGTTTGTTTTAGTCTGCCTTTAATGGTTTTATATTTTTAGCTTAGCATTTTTTTACTTATCATATTAATGTGGTGTTTTAATTTTGTGTTTTCAAATTGCACTGTTTTATTGTTGTTGTTTTAAAGCATCTTTTGTGAGATGTCTTGGATCTAATTTGGGAGAAAGGTTGCACATAAATTAAACAAGCAACCAAATAAATAACAATTGAGACTCATGCACACTTCCAGCCCCAACCCTTCCCTACTCCCTCAGGCCCACTGTCTTCTATTCTTCTGGAGCCATCACCATCACTGCTTCTGTTTGATATAAAGGGCAAACAAGCAAAGGCTACAGTGATTGCTTCACTTTCTCAGAACCTTCCACTTGCTGCCCTTGGGTTGTTGGGTCAGGAGCATCCCAGGCTCTTAGATTTCCGGGTCAAAACCTAGAGCTAAGGATGGCTCTGGTGATGCCATAGGATTGGCTCCTGTTATGGCATTAACTATTAAACTTCATGCATTAAGGATCAACCACAGTTGCTCTGAGGATGTCATTCAAATAAAATATACAAAGTTTAGCAAGTGAAAAAAATTATCTGGCTGGAAATGATGGTTTACAAGCTCTGCAGTGAAAAGGACCTTTATCCCACCATTGTTTTCAACACCTTCCCATGCACTGCTTTTGACAACTCATGAGAGTTGTATTTTTCCCCAAGCTCTGCTTTGAACAGAAAAGAAAAACACAAAACTTTTCCCAACTCTCTTTTTAAAACCCCTGTAAGCACTGACGTTAACATGTGGGAATTGTGATCCAACCAAATAAAGTTTTCAAAACAAAATGTGTATTTTTTCAAACCAGCTTTTAATGGGTTTCTTGATTTAACTAGTGCCCCTTACCAGCCTCTCTTACTTTCTTTCAACTTCCTGTCCAAAGCTATGGTAATCAGCAGGGCAATCCTAACTGTACATGTCTATTGATAGCCCTGTTGAGTTTAATTGGACTCTCAGCTTTAATATACTTTCAGTGCTTTCAGGAGATTATTGTATGGTTCTTCAATAGTAGGATAGAAATGGGATTGACACTGTAATCCACCAATTTTATCACACCACGTTATGCCTAGGGAGTAGATATCCTATAGTCAATCCATGCTTCTTCTGCTGCTTTTAATGTATGGAAAAATCCCGTTAATAGCTTTCATATTTCATGTTGTGTAAAGCCCTTTTGATTAGCCCATTATCAGTTAGCCCATTATCAAAGTATGTGTGATTGGTCATTCTGGGGTACTTCAGGGAGAAGGGGATTTAAACTGGTTTCACTGCACCCCTCCCCATTCTTAATGAATGCAAGACCTCTTACTGGTGAGGAGGCAATCCCTCAGAAGAAGGAGGTTTTAAAGGGCTTTCATTGCATGGATACACCCACCATTCCCAGTGAAAGCAAGACTTCTTAGTGCTGAGGAGGCAATCTTTTCATCCTGGGCAGTAAAAACAGGATTTAAAGGCCTTTCACTGCACACACCCCACTGCCAAAGGCAAGACTACTTTGCTGATTAAGCTCAGGTAGGTGATGAGCTGCAACGGCATCAGGAGGGAAGCTTGTGTGATAATCTCCTCAGTATTTTCGGGGTGGGGCGCAAAGAGCTAGAGCTGGAGGGAGAGAACCGGAGGGAAGAAGAAAGTAGATGATGACTTTAGCTAACAGATGGGGGTAGAAGGAGAAAGAGGGGAAGAGTGATAGGAAGAGGTTGAGGAGGAGTAGGGTGGGAGAGAAAGAGACCTATAAGAAAGGAGAGAGACTAGAAAGGAAGGAAAAGATGCAACTAGGAGATGTGCAGGGAAAGAAAAGAGAAGGAGAAGATGTTTAACTTGACATTTGGGACAATGAAAATAAGAGAGGAACTGGATGTTTAGCCAGGATTTGGGATGGTAGGAAGAAGTCAGAGAAGGAAGAATGAGGCAAAGGTGAGCATACACAGGAAATGAAGGCAGAGACAAGAAGGAGAAAGAACAAAGGAGAGAGAAAATGAAACCAAGAATTTTAAAAGAAATGAATCAAGTACTGAGCCGAGGAAGAAAGGCATCCAACCTCCTGCCGCCCCTTAGGGGCAATCTGTACAGCCCCATAATGGCATGGGACGAGAGGTGGAGGTGGACAATTTGGATCAGGGAGGTGGGACAGATATTCCTCCTCCCCTGTCTAGCGTGAGTCCAAAACCAAGGGCTCCTAGGACTGCTTTTAGCAAAAGGGGGGAAAAAATGTTGAAATTTGTATTTATTCATCTCCTTAATGACATTTGGTTTGGCCCTCTGCCACTGTGCTATACCAGATTTGTTTGTTGGTATCCAAATGCAAACATGACATATTCATTGGCTCTAGATGCTCCTAAGGGTTTCATTTTTATAAGGCTCATGGGGTAAACTCTGCATAACTGAGAAGGCAAAGAAAACACAGTATTTTCACAAAAGTATCTGCAGCTTCAATAGAGTATTCCTGCTCACTGATTAGTATCCAGAGGAACCAAATGATTTTAATTAGCTGGAAATTTCAGTCTTTCCTTCCAGAAAACCCACAGATGTAAATAATAATGCCGATAATCCTCAGTGTTTAATAGCTTTACAAGAAATTGAAATGCTGATCTTATGGAAAGCAGACATTACAGTAAACAACGATGTTAATGCAGACAACTCTGCCTACGGAAAATTGGCTGAATTATTGCTCTTCTTTTTGCTGTTAATTTGCAATTAGCTGCTGTTGTGGCTGAAGCCCATGTGGACATTGGATGTGTTCTGATTTTCAGAGGAAAAAAAATACAAAACTACTTCAGGTTGCTCATGAAAAACGCAGTTATCTTGGAGATGATGTGTGGTGACTGAAAGTGTGTGCGTCCATGTGCATTCATGTTATCTGTCCACTTATGGCGATCCCATGAATTTCATAGGGTTTGCTTAAGCAAGGAATCCTCAGAGGTGGTTTTGCCAGTTCCTTCTTCTGAAATAGAGCCCACTGTTACTATATAGACTGGGAAAGGCTGAATGGCTCTTTTCTCCCATGTCACTCATTACTAGAGGGTTTCTACTTCACCACTGAGCCATAGGAAGAGGAAGGGCATGGATCATATCCGTATCTATGAGCATAGCCCTTCTTTGTGCAGCTAGTGAGAAATAGAGGCAAACAAGAAAATTTAGAAAAATGGGAGAGAGGAAGATGGTGAAGGAAGGGGAGATGAGTGAAAGCTTCTAGGTGTCCACTCCAAGCAACTTTGCACAGTGCACATGCCAGCTGCATGGTCTGCAGTATTGTGCCTGTGCCAGAAAGTGGTGATGGTGGTGGTGATAAATCCAAGTAGGATAGGTCCATTCAAAATTATGATCTGAATCCAAGGCATAGGTACTGCCTCTTAAACTTTGCCTGGCCTGCCTCTGTGAAATTACAAGGAGCCAGCCTTTATCATGCCTCAAGGCTTCACCACAGTAACATCATGACCGCCTGTACCCTGGGATGTTTTCACAGTACAGAATGATAGCACAGTGATTCCACTATAACTGCCATGGCTCCATCCTATGGAGTTTGTCGTTTGGTGACAATTCTAAATGCCTGTCCCTAGATCCCAGGATTCCATAGGATATTGCCATGACAATTAGAGTAGAAACAAAGTGCTATAATTGTGAAAGGGCTCCTGGTGTCAGGTTTGTGCCCAGAAATCTCTGGAATGGAATATTCCTAACATGACAGTCCCAACTGAGAAATGGGAAATATATCAGGAGACCCAACAGGTTTCATCTTTGTTTACAACCAGTGTTGCCAATCACCCTTGAAGGAAATCCCGATTGGCTTCCCAGAATGCCTGCAAAATTCCCGGGAGGGGGCAGGATGTCCAGGTCAGGGCGCGGGACGCCCGGGTCAGGGGGTTGGACTTCTAGGTCAGGGACAGGACTTCCAGGTTAGGGGGGGTGCAAGGCACTATAGGAAGGCTAAAGAGGGCCGGACTTCTGGGATGGGAAGTATGTTGGACTTTTTTAGGGCGGGAAGGTATTTTCAGGCCATTTTGGAGAGGGGGCAGGAAGGTATTTTCAGGCCATTTATTTGAGCGGGAAGGTATGTTTGGGCAGGAAGGTTAAATACCCTGAAAATTCCTGGAAATTTGGCAAACCCGGAAATTTCCCAGAAAGGTTTAAAATTTCCAAGTTTCTGGGAAATTTCCTGGAAATTGGCATCACTGTTTACAACTGGCCCTCTGTATCCATGGGTTCTGGGTCCACAGATTCAAAAGTCGTGAGATGTGAGGCTGGAGAGACACTGAGGATCTGTGAAATAGCAGGAATCTAAGTGTGGTACTGAGCATAAATCCACATTTCCGCCATTTCAAGATCCTCAGTCTCTCCCCAGCCTCATGTCTCGTTCATTTGCTAAGCCATACAGTATATATAACAACTATTTACTAAGCATCTACACTGTATTAGACATTTAAAGTAATCTAGAGATGATTTAGAGTATACTGGAGGATATATGGCTTTTTTCCCCCTTTTCTTTTCTGTTCTGCAAATGCTACACTACAGTATTTTCTACAAAGGATTTGATTATCTATGGAATTTGATATCCGTGGCGAGTCCTGGAACCAATCCCTGTAGATACTCAGAAATGACTGTACTTATCATTGGGAATTGGGTGTTTGATTTAAAAGTTTTTCTTATAATCTAAGGGGTCCAGTGTTTGGACCAATATTTGTTGTTGGCTGGTGACCTCCATATCAGCGAGGCAGGATACAGTCTGAGCTTTAAGGGAACTATCCAAGGAGCTGAACCTATTTTGTTGACTGTGCTGCTAGAACCATATAATTAAGCCAAAGCCACAACAAAGATTGTAGCCTTTTCTGATCAGCCATAAATACACATACATACACGTGTGTGTGTGTGTATGAGTTCCTGTCTGGCCCCTTCAAAGTGAGTTTCATATATATTATATAGCCTATATATTATGCCAGTCCACCCCAAACATCTTTTCCAAATCTGTTTATACTCTATCTGACAGTTCATATGTGATATGATGACAATCTGGCAGAAGTTGAATGTTTTGTGTAGCATGTGACAAAGTACAATGTATAGACCCAATCAGGGAAGCCAGGGCCCTGGTTTGCAAGATCAGAGCAGGGCTGTTGATAACAAGGTGTCATGGAAGTTTCATTCATACAGTCACTATAAGATGATGCTCATTTGATGGCAATTAGTGCATAACACATAGTAGGGGAAAATTCAGAAAAGGTAGTACTGTGAATTCAGTTTCTCAAAATGTTCCAAAATGTCATGCTACTCTGTTCCCCTTGTCCTCCCAAGAATGAAATGTCATTTGTACTTTCTCTATATTCCAGAAGTATCTGATTCTCATTGGTTGTGCAGGACCTTTTGGGCTTTGCAAATTAGTCTTGGAATTCTTGGCCAGCTTTTTCTCTGTAGTTAGAATTTGTGTTAAACATTATAAAATGAATGCCACTCTTCTTCAACCACCTAAGGGTCTATAGGCAACCATCTAAGAATGACAGGCAAAGGATTATTGGCAGTACCACCAATGTGTGCAGCTCTGTCAAGGTTGCAAGCTTCTCAGGATCTGGCTCTGTGTTTGTGAAACAGTCATTCTTTGTATCTCTGGTTGAAAGAAAAACAAGGTGGATGAGGGAGAGGAGCAGAATTATGCCCACTCACACCATGCAACTGCCTGCATATTTGAACTGCATCAGTAGGGACGTATCACATATAAATAAAGTGAAAAAGCAGCAGGATTGGGAGGGATTGACAGATTTAGACTGTCAATGAGAAAGAGCACTCCAACCATTGTAGTCCAGTGAACAGACTACAGACCAGCTAGTGGACAGACTCAGTGTCATATGATTAGATATGACTACAGATTCTGCTCTCCTCCTCTAATTCAATTTTTCAACCTTCCTATGATATAGGAGATTATTGCACAAAGCATCTTTCCCGACATAATTGCACATTTTTAACTAAACAGCAATGGGCCTTTTCGCATTGTCTAGCAATTGTGCGATAATAAGAGGACAACAAATAATATTGTACATTTATTGTCTTGAAAAAAATGATAACATGACAATTTGTTACAAAGGAATTTGGAGAAAAAGACATATGCAGAGGAAATTGTATTTTACTTTAGTTTCATTTTCCAAATGGGAGAAACAAAAACCTCTGGAGGTAAATGAATTAAGGTTATATTTAATCATTTGATATTTTCTTACCAATACCGCCTAAAAATGTATGGGGTTGCAAAAATGCATTTTGTTTGTTCATTCAAATTGTGTGATAATGGCTAAAATAAATAAACACACCAGCAAACAAAAAGGAAACATCACTTTAGAGAAAAGTACTAAACCTTCTCCTCTTTGTGTCACCACCAGAAGAAGAATGATAAGAATTGTTCTGCAAAAGGGAGGGAGAGAGTAGGAGTCCCAACCAACCACAACATTTGGACATCTTCATTCACTGATTAATCCAGGGATGACCTATCGTGCACATCAGCAAGAATGAATGCATGAATGACAGCTATTCATTGGATTTCCCCATTCTTTAAAAGCTGCAGGAGAAGCACAGGTTGAATGCAGGATGCCTATTGCACAGCCACAGGGGTGTGCAATAGCATCTGGAGAATGAAGATTAAATCTCACATCTATGCTTGGATTAAATGGACTCTGCGATAATCTCCACAGTCCTATATTTGCCAAGATCTAAATACAGATATGAACAATGGTGGTTTATAGCACTTGGCTAATGGTAAAAACATATAATAAGCTAATGTATTTGAAAACCTTTATCGAGATCTTCAAACGGTTGTACTAGAATTGAAAGGAAGGCACATAAGACTGAGGAGTGGCCCTGGATTCCTTCAACACATCTTTCATTTCTTATCTTTTCCCTCCTCTTTCTTCCCCCATTGCCATTGAATTAGGATCTTTACAGAATATTTGAGAAGAATGGCCTCTGTGTTATATTGGGTATTATGGTAAGGGAAAGAAGTTTAAAATAAAAGTAACTGCCCATGAATGCTCACAATAAATAGATCTTGTAGATATATCTTCTGTTCTCTGACACTTTATCCCCCTGTCATTAACTTTGACTCACTCTAGTTGGATAGCGTTACACTTTCAATCTGATAACCGCAAGAACTAATCAATCCAAAAAAGGACTCTGCTACTTAATAATTATGCAAGGTGTGTAGTTTCAAAGCACCTGAATCACAACAGCTTCAGGCTGAGACATCTCACAAGGCCATAAATGGGCAAGGAAAATGATCAGGGGACTGCAATGTGGCTTTTCACAAAACACTGAAACACGTGTAATTTACAGAAAGCTACGTTTAAAAAAAAAGGGGAAACAAAAGTTTAACATGTTTCACTTCATGCAATGAGAGACCATGACAGCTGACAGCTATAGCCACTGTAAATGTGAGGTTGGAAACCTACTGTCCTCCAAAATGCACTCCAGTTCCTCTCCGCAGGTGGTCAGTCTAGCTGATGGAGAGGGATTGTGAAAGCTATGGTTCAGCAATACCTGAAGCACCACAGGTTTCCTACCACTGCTGTAAATAAAGAAATAATATTAAATTCATAGTGGGTCATTAGTGTACTAGCTGGGATCAGCACTGCATTAATAGTCATTCAGACGATGATCCCCCCCCCCCAACCTCAACCACTGAGTCTGGAACTGAACATCGGACTATAAAGTTGCATCTTTCCTGAATGCTTCTAACGATGCATCAGCTCAAAGCCACTGGCACAGATAACAGCTTCTGAGCTAAGAAGATTATTAGCAACCCAGTCTGGCAGTACTTATGTTTGGGAAACATTGTGCAAACATTGTTCCTGGCATAATATGCTGGTGCTTTAAAGGAAATACAATAAAAAGTTCATATTTAAGTGGTTATTTAAGTACCCTTGACTTTAATCCTCACCATCACACCACCATTATAACAGACTAATTATTGTTCTATTAGATTATTTATGAGCCCGTACAGACAGGCCAAAATAAAACTGGTTCGGGTCACTTTGGAGGTATGCTGTTTAAATGATGCATGGATCCTAAGAAGCCAGAAGCCATGCCAAAGCCATGCTCCAGTCCTAAGGCTTATGGCCTCGTCAGATGCATGTTTCATTTAAACAGCATACCTCCAAAGTGACCCGAAGCAGCTTTATTTTGGCCTGTCTGTATGGGCCCTTTGATGGCCATACATATTGTGTGGAAAAGAGAATTTTGGCAGTTAGTGCTTTACATGTGGGGCTGAGAAAAGATACTGAATATTCTTTATTTACTGATCCATTAAAAGTAGAGGTGACTGATTTGAAGCTGGCTGCCTTAGTTAAAATGACTTGAATTTTTTTAAAAAATGTCCCACAACTATTATCATTTCCAGGGTCTCAGATACTCCAAGGGTACCAAATCCCATCAGATCTTGGAAGCTAAGCAAGGTCAGCTCAGGTTAGTGCTTGGATGGGAGACTGCTAATGAATATCAGGTTCTGTATGCTATATTTCAAAGGAAGGAACAGGCAAAATACCTCTGACTATTCCTTGCTTAAGAAAACCCTATGAAATGCATAGGTTCACCATAAGTCAACAGGCAGCTTGAAGGCACACACACACACACCTCTTATCATTTCTGCCAGGCCAAAGTCAGATGTTTGGGAGCAGTGTGTCACTGCCCCCCTCCTTAGGGTGTTACTTGGTGTGGTCCACACTGCCTAGTGATGCCTCCGGTCCCACGTTCCTATAACTGAAAAACTTGTTGAATAATCGTTGGATGAGTGCAAGCTTTTTCTGCATGTAAGGAATCAAAACAATTCAAGTGCAATGACTAAGGATTTCGGTTCTATACAGCCACTTTGGAATTCTGCCAACCACAACAAGAGTAACAGCAGCAACAACAGATTGTTGTTGATTTGACAGAGCAGAGAGCCAGACTTCTGAAGAGAAGCAGTATGCATCACAGTAATGTATTCTTTCAACTTGATTTGCGCCATGTAGAACACAAGTACCTGTTCATGGATTGCTTTAAGCAGTACTCAGCAAATGGAACCCAAATAGTCATATTTTAAGGATAGGTGCTTGAATAAAAGTAGGACAGGAACTTTTCCCAGCACATGATCTATGGGGGGGCGTTCACCCTTCCATTTTTATTGCCTGCTGCTTGAGGAAAATTGCTATCTGCTTTTGATTATTTCAGGCTGCTGACTGTCAGAGTTAATTTATTTGTCAATCAGTCCTGATGCTGCTGGCTGGTTACTGTGAAACTAATTATTGTCAGAAAGCTCAGGGGATTCCACAAAGACATGCTCTCCACAATGTCATTTTTTGAAATAATAATAATAATAATAATAATAATAATAATAGAAGAGGAAGAAGAAGAAGAAGAAGAAGAAACATATACATGAGATTTGAGTCTGGCCAGACACAACAAGGAAGACTAATATGTCATGCATTCTTCGCTGCTCTCTTTTTATTCTTTTGATAGTCTTAGGAAATTTTATATCAAACATATGTGTTTATAAGAAAAGAGGGATCACGATAACAGCTCTGCTCAATCAGGCCAAAGGCCTAGCTGATCCAACATTTTGTTCTTGCAGTGGCAAAGTGGATGCTCCTGTGGGAAATCCACAAGTGGAACAATGGTGCTACTTCACTGTTACTGCTTTTTAAAACCCCATTAAACTAAGAGCTAATGGTGATAAGGAAGAGCTACAGATGTTTTCCAAGCACATATCTTGCACATGCCAGTGATTCCATTCCGCCTGTCCCTGCCAGCCAAATATAGGATGTGAGCCATACAGGCACAGAGTGATTGCAAAGTCAGAATAATGTAAAAAGAAGTAAAGGGGGCCCTTGGTATCCACTGGGCTTTGGTTCCAGGACACGCCCCTCCTCATGGATACCAAAATCTGTGGATGCTCAAGTCCCATTAAATACAATGACATAGTAAAATGGCACCCCTTAAATAAAATGGCAAAATCAAGGTTTGCTTTTTGGAATGTATATATTTTAGAATATTTTCAATCCATGGATGTTCAAATCTGTGGATAAAAAAATCCATGGATATGGAGTACTGGCTGTACATGCCTTCAATGATTGGAGTAACCCAATTGCAGTGCTAGTGCTCTGGAAAAACACAGAAGTGGTGAAGATCTTGGGCTTCACTGTTTCCAGCACTCCTGTGCATGTTGTTGCAGCTTATAGGCACCATGTAAATTTTTACAATCAACCAAAATGCTCCTGGCCTTGTATCATGCTGGAACATTGTGGGAAATAACAGCTCTGAGTCACTCCATTGTTCACCTGCACTGCTGCGTCCCATCCACCTCTTACCACTGCCTGCTTCCAGTTAAGTCCTCTACTGCCCATGGGGAACACTGACATAGGAGTGGGTCTAGTAGAGGTCAGAGTAGAGGTCAGTACCCGTTACACCTGGAGCTGGCTCTACATTGCCTGACTTCTGTAGGTATCTACAGTTACAGATTCCAGTTTAACATCTAAGTATTGGATTGAAGAGCCAGCATGATGGGCTAAGTCTGCATGATGGACTAAGATTCTGGGAGACCAAGGTCCAAATCACTATTCAGTCATGGAATCCCACTTTTGACCTTGGGTTAATTACACTTTCTTAGCCGAAGAGTAAGGCAATGGCAAATCTGCTCTGAATAAATCTTGCTAAGAAAACCCTGTGATAGGGTCCCCATAATGTAGAATCAACTTGAAGACATATAATAACAACAGGATTGAGAGATAAGACAATACCCTTGTTAGGTGACCTAAACCTACTCTAGCATCTTTCTAATTGTATTTGCAGTGACAATTGATTGCTGAAATGCTCTTACAAATGACATCAGAATCACACATAAATGTTCATTCCAGACATGCTGGTGTTTCTATTTTACAATGGTATCTAACAGTCCCACACCTCTCTGGGGGGGAGGGCTCTACTAACTCTGGTTGCTGTTTATTGTCTTGTTGAGCCAAATCAAGGGATGGATTCATTAATACCGAAAGGGTGGCCCTCTTAGTTGCTAATACAAACTTGCAAAAACAGTTGTGTGTTACTGTATGCACCACGATCAATGTTCTCCCCAAGTCACCCGTGAAGCCTTTAAAACCACTGAACTGGAATTATTAATCCTGTGGAGCATATAAAACCCTGAATGTTTCACCACCACTTTGTAAAACAGAGGAAACAGCTGTCCTAACTTAGGGACTAACTATATAAACCTCTTGCAAGTACTGGGGCAACACTGCCTACGCTTTAAGAAAAATGAATGTTAAGAGCTGATGCTGTTTTTATAGTCACTTGACCCACAAAGCCAAAGCTAAAACAGCTGAATGTGTTACTTACTCAATTTCCTACCTGTCCTGGCCATGAGACATAGGACAGGTAATAACAGTTTGTAAAATACCTCCCCCCCCACACACATGCACACCAGGGATGGAGAACATGCACCTCTCCAAATGTTGTCTGATCTCCTAATAGCACCAGATAGTATGACACATGGTATGGAATCATGGCAATTATGGCCCAACACATCTGAAGAGTCATATGTTCCCTATTCTTGTATATAAAAGACACGTGGTGGGAAAATTTCAAATGTGTAAACACTATCATGTATATGTTGGGTGGAGGGCTTTCATTTTGTCATTACATGCCTTTGAGTTGACCTCAACTCATGATGACCCCATGAGTAAGACTCAGGTCCTGCAAGCTCAGGGCCATAGCCTTCTTCATTGAATCTATCCATCTTCTTCCCTTTTTTTTTACCTTCTACTTTTCCTAGCATTATCATCTTTTTCAGTGAGTTGTGTCTTTTCGTTGTGTGGCCAAAGTATGACAGCCTTAATTTGGTCAACCTAGCTTCCAAATATAGTGCAGGGCTGATCTGATCTAGCACTGATTTGTTTCACTTTCTGACTGTCCACAGTATTTTCAACACTCTTCTCCAGGACCTCATTTAAAATCTGTTGATTTTTTCTTTCTTTCACTGTCCTTCCTTCACTCTTGCTGCTTTCTTTTCTTTTCTTTTTTTTTTTTTTCTGTTTCCTTTCTGAAACAGCTTTCTTCACTGCCCAGCTCTCGCATCCATACATGGCTTGGATTATCTTTACTTTAGAATTCAGTTTTATATCTTTAGGATTTTGTCTAGTCCTTTCATAGCTGCCCTTCCCAGTCCTAGTCTCCTTCTGATTTCATGACTGCAGTCTCTGTACTGGTCAATGATAGATCCTAGATATGGGACATTTTTGTCTATTTTTATTTCTTCATTGTCTAGATTAAATTTATATTAAATCTTCTATAATTATTATTTTTCTTAACTTTCAGCAGTAAACCTGCCTTCATGCTTTCATCTTTAATTTTCCGTAGTAACTGTTTCAAGTCTTTGTTGTTTTCTGCTAGTACAATGGTGTCATCTATATATCTGAAATTATTGATGTTCCTTCCTCCAATCTTCACTCCTCCTTCTTCCAAGTCTCATCCTGCTTTTTGTATTATATTTTCTGTATAAAAGTTGAACAATTAGGTGATAATATGTAGACTTGCCTGAACTCTTCTCAGTTGGGGATCATTCTGTTTCTCCATATTTTGTTCTAACAGTAGCTTCTTGTCCTGAGTACAGGTTTCTTATCAGGATAATCAAATGTAGTGGAACATCCATTCCTTTAAGAGCATTCCATAACTTTGTGTGGTTTATGCCATCGAGGGCTTCGCTGTAATCTATAAAACATATACTAATTTTCTTCTGAAATTCCCTACTGCAGTCCATTATCCATCATATGTTTGCTATGTGATCCCTAGTGCCTCTTCCTTTCCTTAACCCTGCTTGAACCTCTGGGATTTGTCACTGCATATATGGTAAGAGCCTCTCCTCTAGAATTTTGAGCATAACTTTACTTGTGCGGGAAGCTAATCCACTGCTCCTGTAGTTACTGCAATCTCTTTTTTTGTGTGGATAGGAAAATATATTGATCATTCTAATCTGTTGGTCATTGTTTTGTTTTCCTTATTTGTTAGCAGATTTTAGTTGATTCTGTCTGTGTGGACTGCAGGAGTTCACTTGGAATATCATCTTTTCCTGGCGATGTATTCTTCCCAGTTGCTTGGAGTGCAACATTCACCTTGCTTCCCAAAATTTGGGCTTTCTCTTTCTATTATTCTTTCTTCCCATATGTCATTGATTCTTTCATCTTTTTCATACAGCTGTTTCTGTGTATTGGTTTCACTGACTTTTTATTTTGTCTTGGTTGTGCAATATGTTCCTATTCTGTATAGCACCCCCACCCTTGGTTTGAATTTCCCTTTGAATTCCTGGATCTTGTGGAAGAGGTCTCTCATTTGTCCACTACCAAATCTGTATTCTGATTGGGACCCTGCAAGAGTCTTCTGTTCTCTCTCCACAACAGCAAAGACACAGGAATAATCTGTACATTATCTTACCTGCTCCTGCCCACCTTCTTGTGGTACGATTTCTCTCCAAACTATAACGTATACCTGAAGAACTTCCCATCACTCAGATATATTCCTCTGGTATTTCCCTTCTGGCTATAGAGGTGTAAGATTAGCCTAGCTTCTTTATAAAGCTGACTGGGCCTTTCACACGATAACCAGTTATCTACCAGTCACCACAGGTTAACACAAGTTTTGCTGATGCCCTGTGTTTCCATGTTTTTCTCAGCTTCTTTTCTTGCTCTCTGGTTCTTGTGCTTCCTTCTAATGTCTGAGACAAAGCCTCTACTTTCTTACTTCAATGTACCTCTGAACTGCATTTCCATTTATTCTTTTAACATTAGGGTTGCCAGTTTGAAAAATGGAAACAGCTCCTGTACCTTTAATGACTGTGTAGAAGAAAGATAATTTCAGCACACATTGCTTGTCACACAGCCAGGTAAATGTGCACTGACTGCAATGAAACTAGAGTGCATATCTACATATGTCTACAAATGCCAGTATAGTATTGAACCAGATTTTTTTTTTAATGGATGCAGACTGATGTAACATAGAATATACATCTGTCCTCTTAACTGCTGCAGTTTTGTTTTCTTCTTGGATTGCAAACATCAGGTATAGGAAGAAGGAAGCAGTGGGCAATTTTAACTGCCTGAAGGGTCTCATAGTCATTTATATATCTATTTACAGGCATATACTCCCCTCTAGTGGCAATAAAATAACTAGCCATACTGTTCTTGGACAGATCATTCCATGCATCTGAAAAAGTAGATTGAACTCTATGAAAGCTTGTGCCACCAACCTATTTCTTTCTCTCAGGACTTTATCACCCCAGGCTTATAAGGAGCCACAGTTGTCTAGAAAATGCAAACATGCCGGATTGGGGATATTAATTATTGCACAACCCTTCCAAATTGCCATGGTGTTCCTTCTGTACCAGCCTCTGCCTTCCTCTCACTGGCCTCCATAGCCCACCTCCCTGCATAATCTCTTCCCAGCATGCCTTTCCATCTGTATTTATTTTTATTTTTAGCGCAATTGCACAATCATGGCAATCCATTTAGTAAAATTTAATAAAGAAAATAAACTGAAAGAAAAAAGAAGAAAAGACAAGAAAAACAGCCAGCTTCGGAATACAAATGGTGGGAGCAGATGCCATATATTGGAATTACTTATCACATGAGAATCAACAGTGGAAAAGCATCAGGATTGGGAAGCATTTACAGGTTTTGCCTGTCAATGAAAAGGAGTACTCCAGCAATAAATAAACTACACACTAGCTACTGAAAGAGATACAGCATTGTGTGATAAGTACAGTTACAGATGCTACTGTCCTGTTCTAATTCCATTTTTCAAGCCTTGTATGATAAAGTCTTCAGTTAGTCTCAAAGGTGTGGTTTGCATATGAAGCCATACTAATCATATTAATAATAATGCTGAACCAAAACCAGTAGAGATAACTAGCCTGATCAACATATTTGCCAACGTACACTTTTTTCACCACTGATCAGAAAATAAAGGATTGGCAGAGGTCATATACTTTTGAAATACTGAAAAAGTTTTTGCAGTGCAGGCCCATGCATATCTACTCAGAAGTAAGTCCCGTTGGGTTTGGTGCAACTTACATTCAGGCAAGTGCATATAGGGCTGGAGCCTAAAAGCATGAACTGGAGGGCATTTGATAAATAAACAAGTCTGCATCTTCATGTGCAGATACTATTCAGTCTTTAAATTGAATGCAGCCATTCTGTTCAGTGCTTGATAATTACCATACATACTCAGTTATGGAATATACTCAACTATAAGCCAACTCATATATAGGTTGAAGGCAGATTTTGCCAAAATTATGGATTTTGATATGACTTGTGGGTAAGTCAAGGGTAAAACTTAGGGGCATCTAACAAAGGATGTAAAGGATGAAGGAACTGAAAACAATGCCAAAGAACCATTAGGCATAACTGTTTGTGCTCACCCTAAAGACTGGATAGATGAGAGATTGGGGGGGGGGGTGTCAGTGTTTACAATACTTACATTAAACCATGGAAAAGTCAACTAAGTTTTTTGGGGTCAATTTATTTTTGACTTAAAACTTTTGACTTATATATAAGTATACAGTAGACTATTTTTAATCAAATTGTGGAAACATGATACACAATTTAGACTGCTTGTCGAATGTGAAAATCTGTTTATTTCCTAAGACTGTATGTTCTTGGATTACTAGAACCTATGAAGTAGATAACCTCCTTGTTGCTATGTGAGTATAAAATGCTATTTTGGTTGATGTTTAGATGGCATATAGTTATAATTGCACATGACAGGGGAAAGGCATAGCTATGGTACCGCTAGAGCAGTGGTATTTTGGCTTGTGTTTAAGGATGTCCAGCAGTAAGGACATCTTCAGTCTACCTTTGATCATGCTGAACAGCAATATTGTATATTTTTATACTGGTATTAGGCATAGTGCTGAGGATTTGCATTAGAATTAAAGGTGAACTTGAAGAAGCTGTATCAGCAATAATCATAAGGCTACAAGTTTAAGATTATATATGCAGAAGGTGTAGGGAATTTTTTTTTAATGGTGGCATATTTTGCATTTTGGGTACCTAGTTAGGAAATGCTTTAAAGAATCTTCCCATCACTTACTGACATTTCCTCCTTCAAAATGCAGATAAAGGGCTGTATTGTGTGGTTTTGAGAGTGCATTCTGAGGTCCCATCTGCACTGTTGAAATAATGCAGTTCGACATAACTTTAACTGCCATGACTCCATCCTACAGAATCCTGGGACTTGTCGTTTGGTGAGGTACCAACACTTGTTGAGAGAGAAAGCTGAAAAAGTCATAAAACTACAAATACCAGGTTTTCATTGGATGGAGCTATACAGCATTTAAATGTTGACTCTCTTATGCCCTGCTTGATGTGCAAAAACAAAAAACAAAACCCATGGTGCACCAGAGATGCCAATTTACAGCACTGTCTGAAGTAATCACACTCAGAAGTAGATAACAGTACAGGGGTACCCCGGGTTACTAAATTAATTCGTTCCGCCGCCGCTTTCGTAACCCGGAATACTTCGTAAGGCGAAAAAGCCATAGGCGCTAATGGGGAAAAGCCGCGATTTCGTGTGAAATAGCGCCAAAAAGCACCAAAAAAATTTTCGTAACCCGAAATAACCTTCGTAACCCGGAACAGTTTTTTTGAATGGATTTTTTTCGTAACCCGGAAATTTCGTAAGGCGGCGCATTCGTATCCCGGGGTACCAGTGTAGCAGAGTATGGAAACACCAGTTCAGTTTAAGTATTGGCATTGCACTGACTACACTTGAATAAACTCACAGACACTTGTTGATATCTTACAAGTCCTTGCAGGTTCTTTATCAGTAGTTGCAGTATATACAAATATGTACAAACACTTCTCAAAACTCCCATCAGCTTACTCCCATCTGTTATCAAACAATCCAACCATCAACATCCCACTCTCTTCAAACCACTAACAACATTCCACCAACATCAACTCACAGGTGCCTGAACTCTCAGTACACTTATATACAGAGTTGTCTAGGAGTCATCACTTGGTGCTACTCAGCATGATATAATCCCTGTAGTAAGTTTTTGCATCATGCCTCTGACTCAGCAATACAAAATATTTTGCCACATTTCAAAAGAACATTGTTCCAACATTAAAGTGGTGTCAAACTGTATCAAACTCGATCCGTAGGGAGAAGCGGGATGTAAATAA
>NC_056522.1:217093257-217206128 GCF_019175285.1 Sceloporus undulatus
ATTATTATTATTATTATTATTATTATTATTATTATTATTATTATTATTATCTCCTTTGTAGATGCACCCAGGCTCTGTTGTCCCATCGACATGGAAAGTACCACCTGGAACCGTCCACACCTCCAGGTGCCAGGAATCTCTGTGATTTCTTAGGTAGCACTAGCTAACTGTTTTAAGACTGAAGCCAATAGGAGTTATGACCAAAATAGAAGTGTTATACTGAAAAGTAATGCAAATTCAATGTTGGCACATTTTTCATTATACAGATAATTACTTAAATATTTAATTAATTATAAATTTAAGCCATTGCTGATAATTAAGCTTCAATAGCCAAATAATCCTTTGATTTTGTTTTGCAATTCAGGCTGCCTCTTAATATTATGCATGCAAAATCAAATGCCAAAAATCAAATGCAATATTGTTTGAGCTGCATTTCTACAGTGTAGATGCACCTTTAGAAGCCAAGTACAATTACACTGATGCTGTCTGATCAGAAATACATCTCTCCCTCCAAAACCTATGAGGAG
The DNA here is from genome assembly GCF_019175285.1 of Sceloporus undulatus. Lineage (NCBI taxonomy): Eukaryota > Metazoa > Chordata > Lepidosauria > Squamata > Phrynosomatidae > Sceloporus > Sceloporus undulatus. The sequence goes on from NC_056522.1 coordinate 217,093,785, forward strand.
CTTCCCAAGGCACAGATCCAGAGGAGAGATCTTTTAATATCTCCTCTTAGGCCAAAACTGAGGAACTGCTTTGGGGTGGCAAGCCAAATCATTCTCCCCAGTCCTCCAGGGTTTAGATGATAAAATAAATAATAATTATTTAAATAATATTTAAAAAATAAAATAAAAATAAAAATATTTTTTAAAAAACCTGGAGCTTCTTCTTTCTCCTCCCAGTTAGCCTCACTTCTAGAGACAGCAGCTGCTGCCATACTGCAGAATTAATGTAGTTTCACACCAGTTTAACTGCCATGGCTCCATCCTGTGGAATCCAGGGATTCGTAGTTTGTTGTGCCCCCAGAGCTGTCTGAGAAAGGCTAAATATCTCACAAAACTATAAATCCCAGAATTTGTATTACATAGCATTGAGCCATGGCAATTAAAGCTGCATCAACCAGTATTGATTCTGCAGTGTAGATGCAACCTGAAGTAAAAGCTATATAGAGCTAGTGGTAAGGGCTTTTCAGACTCCCTCAGAGGGCAGTGGACTCCAGGGTGACCAGATGTCATGGTTGCAAAAGAGGACAAGGCACTGAAAAATGTAGAGTATTCAAGATAAATGTAGGACATGACAAAATAAAAGCTAAAATTACTAATATAAATATAAATTCATGATTCTTAGTCATGCTCAAAATGGAAAACCTTTTGGAATTCCTCCTGAACAGAAGTCTGAAATGTAGGACATGTCCTGGAAAAGGAAGACATCTGATCACCCTGGAGGTGGACTCTTCTCCGTTGGAAGTCTTTAAACAATAGTTGGATGGCCATCTCTTGGAAGTGCTTTAGTTGTGCATTCGTGCATGGCAGGGAGCTGGACTGGCTGGCCCTTGTGATTCCTTCCAGCTATGTGATTCTGTTCCCCACCTTGGTGTGACTAACAGCAACACTGTGATAAAAATTAACCTGAAGAAACAAGGAAGTGCTGTCTTCCACAATCCCTGCTCTTTCCAGATAGTCTTCTGTGCCTGTTTTTAAAGGTGTTTTTTTTTTTAAAATACAACCTCCTGGGTCATAGGTTTTGCTTTCCTTTTACATGGTGCCTAACAGATCTGGCCTACAGGCCCTGTGCCAGGAGTTGGAAATCTTTGGACCTAGAATTGTTGCGAGTCTTCAAATCCCATAATCCCTTACTATTGGTAATGATGGTCTTGGAGGATGGAACTGAAGTCTAAAATATCTGGGAGGCCAATGGTTTTCCATTCCCATCCTATGCTGAAGTTGATTTAAACAGATATAAATAATAATAATAATAATAATAATAATAATATTTTTATTTTTATACCGCCCTTCCAAAGATCAGGGCGGTTAACAACATAATAAAAACAGTGCAACATACAAATTATACATTACAGATTAAAAACAGATACAACAAAACAGAATAAAAGCCCCGTTAGCCAGTCCTCTTGCCATAAAAGAGGAAGGGAGGCCTACTGGACTTTAATCGGGGAATGCAGCCTGAAATAGAAGGGTTTTTAGATCCCTTCTAAATATAAGAATCCTTAGACATCTGGCAACTTAGGAGTTATAAAAAGTGTGAATGCTGAGCAAATAAGGCAGGAAAGACAACCATGATGGGAGCAAACACTACTGCATAGAGTCAGGTGCCATCCATGGATGAAGTCTCAATGATTAAGCCAAAGCCTGTAACGGAAAGGGGAGCATCTGTATGGAATTTGAAGGAACTGATGACACTTTATCCACAGATTCAACCAACCATAACATGAAAATATTTTAAACATATATAAATTCCAAAAAGCAAACCTTGATTTTGCCATTTTATATAAGGGACATCATTTTTCTACCCCATTGTACATAATAGGACTTACGCATCCATGGATTTTGTAATCCACATGGGGTTCTGGAACCAAACCCCAGCAGATACCAAGAGCCCACTGTATATCCTAGGCACACATAAAGTACAATGCAGAGTAGAATTGTTAAAGCAAGCAGTAGACTTGGGACAATAAAGCTGGAAGAGAGGTATACAATTTGCACAGACATGTTGTACCATAAATTTGTGATAGAATTCAAAGATATAGCCGTGTTAGTCTGTAGAATCAGTACGTAGAGAGATCTTGTAGCACCTTTGAGACTAATGGGAAGAAAGAAATTGGTAGCATGAGCTTTTGTAGATTTCAAGTCTACTTCTTCAAATGCATCTGAAGAAGTAGACTGAAGTCTACAAAAGCTCATGCTGCCAATTTCTTTCTTTCAGTTAGTCAGTCTCATAGGTGCTACAAGATTCCTCTACATAAACTTGTGAGGGCATTACTATATAATCCATTTTTCTTCCAAATCCTTCCTTAATGCAGCACAAAAGAGAAAAGAAACACCTGCTGTGAATACTGCTAATGTTATAGTTTTTGTTTAATAAAACACGCCCCGCACCCTCAGAACATCTGGGCAGCAGTTACTTAGGGTTCCAGGGGCTAGGCTTACCTCTACTACGAGGAGGTCATATTCCATCGCTGCCCCGACCCTTTGGAACACGCTGCCCACAGAGCTCCGCTCGGCCACCTCCCTGGCTCAATTTAGAAGGGATTTAAAAACCTTCCTTTTCCATGCTGCATTCCCCGATTGAAGATCTAAGAGGTCTCCCTTTCTCTTCCCCTTTGTTGGCAAGAAGATTCGCTAATGGGGTTTTTTACTTGTTTTTTAACCTGTGTACTATATGATGTGTTGTCATATTTGTTTTGGATTGTAGTGATTTTAGCTTGTTGTTAACCGCCCTGATCTTTGGAAGGGCGGTATAAAAATAAAAATTTTATTATTATTATTACCAATCCATGAGAGGTGACTATTTATTCAATGACTATTCATTTCAGTCAGAAATACAACTCAGAACCTCAAAAGCTTTGGGAATTCAAAATATCTACCAGAACACCTTTATCCACAGGCTTGTTGATGCTGCTGAAGCACTCCAAAAAATTGGTGAAGTAAAATTTCCTTTGCAGAAACCACGATTATGCTTTCTCCACAAAGTATATTCTTCTGTATGCTTATTCATTCTATAATGCATTCCCGTCATTAAGCTACCAAGCATGTAATTTCCTGGATCCTGCTTTTTAAAATTGGCATTGCATATTCTGCTTTCCAGGCATATTGAGGCCAATATTATGGATATGGCATACATTTGTAAGATCAGCAATTCCATTATGAATTTTAGGATGGTTGCTATATTGTCCTAGATTTACAGTAATTGTGCTACTCTTTCTGTACAGATCTCTTAGCAGCTGTTCAAGTCTGGCACTTTATGTTGTGCTTGATTTAGCTGCATGGCTCTTATTCAAATATTCTGTTATTTCAGTGTTGATGGTGGTGGTCTTCTTATTCTTTTTGCCTTAGTCTAATACACTTTTAGAGCATCCAATATTTTTGGTATCCACACCAAATCCCAGTGGTTATCCAGGGCTGACCATACAAGAAAGATCCTACTAACTTGAACCATTTTGAATATGTAGGAGGGCAAATGTCGGTTCCTACTCATTTAAGTACTTCAGTGTCACAAGTACAAAAAGAAATCTGGAACAGCTTAATAGATAGTAAATGGTCTTTATTTCATGTGAAATAGGAAAGTGGTGTCCAAAAACAGATGCTTCATGCTGCACCCTTTTCTTTTCAATCATAGGAAGCATCCTTCTGTAGATTCACTATGCATAGGTTCTGCTATGGTAAAACTGTTCCTGAGATAGCACATGCAAAGCAGCATGCTCTGCAGCGACTTGGTTGAACACACAACCTCCAAGTTGTATAGTACGTAATTTATTTTCCATACCAGTATAGCATATAAATGTTTTTTTTGAAAGCAAATAGAGTTTAGAATAAAAGTCCAAGATTTCCTCTATATTTTTCATCCTGTTAGTAGTGTGACATTATAAAAGGGGTAAGGATCTGAAGACAACCATTTGAGTTTATAGTATAGCCATTAACTTGGGAAATGCTTAAACACAACATAAGAAAAATAAAACTAAATGTACTTACAGACTTAGTCCAGTCATATACATGTGATAAGACATTTTTCCAAAATAAGGCTGAATCCCAGCATCATTTTGAGAGATTAGGGCCTGTTACAGACTGCCAAAATAAAGCTGCTTCGGGTCTCTTTGGAGGTATGCTATTTAAATGATGCATGGGTCCTAAGAGTCCGGAGGTCGCGCCAAAGCCACACTCCATTCCTAAGCACTGGAGTGCAGCTTTGGTGCAGCTTCCGGATTCTTAGGATGCATGCATCATTTAAATAGCATACTTCCAAAGAGACCTGAAGCAGCTTTATTTTGGCAGTCTGTAACAGGCCTAAAAGTGGTCTCCATCTTTCCTGGCTTACATTATTGCAATTAAAATATTCCAGGAAAGGTCCAATTTGTTTACAACACTAGTTAGTTTACACATATCACTGGACAGGTTGGAATGCATCAGCATATTTTTGAGGAGTGCAGTATTTCGTTTTTTAGGATGAATGAAGTGCCACATAATCTCTACCTCTCCAAGGACAGGACTTAAAGAAATCACTTGTTTATTCCTAGCTCAAAGTGCTGTAATAAGATGGTTTGGGAGTTTTAAAATGAGAATCTTATGAATAATATTATATAAAAAATGCTTTTGGTGAAAACAAGTGAATATATAGTTTTATTGCAAGAAAAATACAAAGTAGAAACTACCTGAACCATTTGGTCCATTTACTGCTTGCTTAGCTAAGTACTGTTTTGTTAAGAGTACGTCTTTCAAATATATGAATATTTTATTATACATCTTTTTAACATTTCCATGGCTGCTGAATAATGCACATTCTTTTGGGCAGTATAATCTTCTCCAGGGTGGGTCGTGGCTTTTGATGTGCTACTTGTGAGGCAGCTGGTGGAAGTTTATGTGCAAGCTGTAAGGTTAAAAAGAAAAGAAAAGAATTTGAATGAAAGTACACCCAACTATCAGTATTAAAATTCAACCTGGTAGAATATGCTTATTTACTTTGCATTTGATTTCTTGACCCGTCTAAAAACATTCAAAGAACAAGCAACCCCATTAAATAATTTAACATATTAAAGATAAAAACCATTAAATAGCCCCACAAGGAGAAAATAATGGTGGTAACAGTGGGAGAATCAAGAAACAAACAGATTGATAAACAGAATTTTAAATACCAAATGAAAAAGTGTAACAAAGAAACCTCCCACACATGAGAACATTTTGGTCCTTTGAATAACATGGAGAAGGGAACAGCAGATGATTATGAATGTAGGCATGTGGTGGTGTCTTTGTCTACTTCTCCCGGTCAGGTTTTCTTGTTTTATGACTATCTTTCCTGATACTTCCCCATCCTAGCAGCAAGCCTAACAGGGCAAGACAATGGTTGCCAAACCAGTGTTTTCTAACATTTACTCCCTTTGCACACTGTCAACCTATTGGAGCCAAGAAACACCATACTTTTTGGCTAGACTGTCCTATATATATATATACATTCTAATAATATCCATGGATTTTTCCCTGGCTTTTCAGGTGCATGGGAACAACCTACCTGCATATCAAGAGCAATAATTGTACACTAGGCCCTATGCTGAATTTGCCAAAACAAAAACCCTCAAACAACCTGACAAGGGGGTTCTTCACATTCATTCTTGCCTTGCAGTTGACTAGTCAGCTTCAGATTACTGTTACGTCCAATATTTTCCAGTCAAGTGGATGTTTTGGAGCAACCAGAAGCAATTTTACAGAACTGCATGCACTGTGCTCTCCCAGAATGGTGATTCTCGGTGTACTTATGAAGCTGGCCTAACTAAGGCCTGGCTAGGCATAAAGTATATTAACATTTCAGTAACAGTATCACCTTTCAGTTCTCTTCTAGTTGCCACCAATTTTGTCTAGCAGATATACTGTATTTTGTAATTGACACGGGGAGGTAAACTACTATCTTCAAGTCACCTGTATGTGCCTTTAAGTCGTCACTGTGGTGACCCCATTAATTCTATAGGGTTTATAGGGAGAGAATATTCAGGAAATTTGTCATTGCCTTTCTCTGAAATATAGCCTACAGCAGTGGTTCTCAAACTTTTTACCCTTGTGATCCCCTTTACATCTACATGCATCTCACACACCAACATAGTATACGAATAAAAATATTTTGTTGGCTTACTGTGTGTATTTTCGTTTACACTTCCATGGTATATTTATATTTCAACCTTTTATAGACTCTTGGCCCCCATGAGCAACTCTCCTGCCCGCCCCCAGGGTCCTGCCCCACAGCACCCAGTATTCCCTGACAATCTCCTTTCCAAGGACTAGCCAGGTCTAACCCTGCTTAGCTTCCAAGATCAGATGGGATCTGGTGCCTTGAGCGTATTTATACCTAATCTGAATACCCCTGGAATTCAAACTCATTTAACCCTATTATTAGAGGGATAACTTCTGCCGCTGCTGACCAGTTACTCCTACAGCACTAACAGCTGCTGACAAAATATCACCCTCCAAGCAGTTCAATCTAAACTGTTTCACATTCTGGGATCAAAAATATCTCCTGCACTCCCTTGGATTGCTACAAATACAAGTGAATGGCAAGGGGAAAGGAGCTATCTGGCAAGGAGAAGGAGGGGAGCAGCATTTGCTGTTTGAAGTTAAAAAAAAAGTCAAATTAATCCCTGTTGCAGCATCTGAAGGCTTCCAAATGGCCACATGCTAGGATTAGTTCGATTTATTCATACTGAGAACCAGGAAACATTCTGCAGATGTGTAAAGTGTAGCGCACAGCTTGAGCGGTGCCAGAATTGCTACAAGTTAAGTTTTGTCTCGGCATGTTCTCCACATCTGATAATACAGCATTCCAGTACTTTTCAGGCAGAGGAAACCTTGTGTTCTTTATGCCAGCCCTTTCCCTCCCAGGTATAGAATTACTGATAGACAGGACGATCCTTGATTCTCCCCTCTTCCACATCTTCATTTCAGCATCCATTCAGGATCCTCTGTTACACTTTCTCATTCCAAAGTTTTAATGTGATTGAGCTCAATCCATGAAGTGATATTTTTCACTGGCAGGTAGGTAGGTAGGGGAGTGTGGGTGGGTGTGATAGAGAGACAGAGAGAAACACAGAAACATACACAAAGTAAAGCCAAATGAAAGATTTATGCTGGGATATGAGTTGTAGCAATTCCGACACTCTTCAAATTGTGCTCTACATCTGCAGAATACTTTCTAGTTGCTCAGTTTGATTACAATGAATGAAGTCATGAAATGAAAGAAGTTCACTCTGATGACTCTTGCATAAAATACATGCATAATCAAAACATGCTTCTACCATGCACATTACCAATTGCCACAATAATTGGTAAACATTAGCTGTTTCATATAGCTTAGCTTTATGGGTAATTGCCACAGACTTCATCCCCTTGGCCCCAAGCACCCACCTTCCCTCCATATCCATGCACGGCAAGGCCCTGCCACTGGAGAATACTACTTCATGCCCTTAGTGAAGCAAGATGTGACCCAGAAAAGCATTCTTACAACAGATCTTGCATTCTCCAAGATTCTTTGTAGTTCTTGCTACAGACCAATTTATCTGCTTCTCTGAAAGTGGCATTTAATGTATTTGTTCATTAGAAACTTACTTTATCCAGTGTGTCTGCCAGCAAGACACTCATACTCTGCATCTTTAGGATATTAGCAGAGCTGTGAAGCAAAACACAAAAAAAAAAAATGTTAATCAGGGTTTGGCTGTTCATAAAACCATTCATGATGATCCGAGTCCTAACCTTCTACTTTAGAAAGTCAGCATAGCATAGTGGTTAGAGTGTTTGTTGGAGTATGACTCTGGAGACCAGAGTTCGATTTTCAGCTTGGCCATGAAACTCACTGGATGACTTTGGGCAAGTCACATACTCTTAGCCTCAACGGAAGGCAATGGCAAACCTTCTATGAACAAATCTTGCCAGGAAAACCCCATGATAGGGTCTTAGGCATGCCGTAATTCAGAAACGACTTGAAGGCACACAACAAACAACAAACTTCTATTTTACTTCACAGACTACTGTATGGCCAAGCTAAATATGCCTTTACATGATCAGCCCTTGTGTACTTGGTCTTTTGTTTACTATACAGCAGTTAAGGGAGAAGGTCCCCCCAACCAAGACTGAACTATGATTGAGGTGGGGTCAAAGGATTAAATGTACTTTTCCCCAATGCCATGATCACGATTCTGATTCCATCCTCATCAACAAGAAGCAATCATATGCTTATACAGTGGTACCCCGGGATACGAAATACCCAGGTTACGAAATTTCCGGGATACGAAAAAATCCCATAGGAAATAATTGTTCCGGGTTACGAATGTTTTTTCGGGTTACGAAAAAATTTTTGGTGCTTTTTTCGGCTTTTTCGCACGAAATCGCGGCTTTTCCCTATTAGCGCCTATGGCATTTCGGCTTGCGAATGCTTTTCGGGTTACGAAAGCGGCGGCGGAACGAATTAATTTCGTAACCCGAGGCACCACTGTACTAGTTGGGATGACCTCCTTCAGTTCTTGATCACTTATCTTCAGGAAAGTGCTGGGTATTCCAGCCTTCTACAAGATGGCACTCTCCCAATGTTTTGGACTACAACTTCACCATTTCTCATCACTGGATAATGCTGACTGGGGTAATGCAATGTTGTAGTCCCAAATACATGGATGTGCCATATTGGGAAAGGATGGTGTACCCTTTTGACTCATAAGGAATTCAAGTGACAAATGAGACTGGATAACATATTCTATACTTCCTTGAACACAACCAATGTATACCCCAGATGATTTAAGTCAAGCAAAACAAAAAAGGCCTGGGATGAATAAGCCAATCTTCAAACATATCTTTTACTATGTACAACATACAGCAAAATCTATACTTAGACGTCAAATATGTAAGAAACCCATGATTTGTGCACTGTTTCTATTATCCAGCCTTCTAAATTTCTACACAGTGATCCCTAGTTCTCAAGTGTTGCTGAAAGATGAGTCTTGGTTGACTCAGTCGTTTGAACATGAGAGCACAGCAGTGCTGAAGCGACTTCTGGGACTCTTACCTCAGAATAACTGATAGCACAAACAGCTTGTTTTTTGTTGCTTACCAGAACACTGCTGTGAGACCAGAATATGAAGCTACACTTGATCCACTGACAAGATTTCAGTCAACACATCTTTACATCCCCCATTTTAATACCCATTGCCTGATGGTAATAAATTGTATAACAGGTCTTTTGCTTAAAGGTTTTGTGCAGAGGAAGTGAATGAGTTCAGTTCCAGAAATAACATTTGCACAGTGAGAAGAAGACCACAACAGTTATTTTTGTGTGCAAGGTTTCACCTCAAATAAACATTTGCCTCAGAGGAAAATAAAAGAATTTTTAGCACTGTTGCACTGTGTGCTTAGACTGCCAAAGAATTTTGCAACACTTATTTCCAGTCCTCCAGGCATCCTTCTTCAAAACAAGAACAAAGTTTATGACTATGAATTTGATGTCAAGTAGCACAGAAACTTTTACTAAACTATTCCACCTTTGCCAGAACATTCTGCAGGAGCAGTTATAGTTTACAGTACAATCCCATACATGTCAGTTCAAAAGCAAGCTACAAACTCACAAAATGAGCTTAGGAAGTCACTGTCTTTCACCCCAAAGGGGTGGTGGGACGAAAACTATTCTGCCTTGAGCTCCTGAGATGAAAGGTAGAATATAAATTTAAAAAGGAAAACAAAATGATTCAGGTGTTTTCTATTTTACTGGACAATAGTACTGAACAGCATCACCCAATTATCCAGAATACAGCTAGCAGCAGAACTACTGGGATGTAAAAGAACACTTGTGAATGCTAGTTCCAAGGGAATGAGGCTGGTAATGTTATAACCTTCACAAATCAGCTTTTTTTTTTTTTAGGAAGACAGAAGTCAAGAAATATGGGAAATAAGAGGGAGCCTAGCTCACAAGCACCCAAGATGGCAGCTTAGTTTCATCACTCCATAACTCACCCATCATTTAAACTTTTCAAAGCCTTTTTAATTTGCATTTACACTCTGACAACACTTAACTATTACAGAATAAAACCTGCTCTGGACTTCACCACTAATGCTCCCCAAGAACCTACTTTCCTTCCAATAGACTCATAAATCTCTGACACAGGTTTGAAGGGTTCTGGCAAAGCAATGGGTTGCTTGAACCGGTGCAGATGCCAAAAGCATGCAAAATCCAGCCAAAGGAGCTCCCTTTCAGAAATTCAGTGTGAAGCTACTGTGGGGCTAGGTGGCCACACTGTAGCATAGCAATTTGAAATTAATTGCAGTTTCAGCAAAATCTGGAAAGTACAACACTCAAAGTTTGGACAAAACCTGCATGACCAAAGAGCTGAAGACCTCTAACAGGTGACATCTAAGTGAATCAAGGTGGAAGACAAAAAAAAAGGGGGGGAGGGGGAAGAAAAAAAGGAAAAGCCATGTGTTGAATCTAGGGGCCCAAACAGATAAGCCAAAACAAAGCTGCTTCAGGTCACTTTGGAGATATGCTGCTTAAATGACGCACGCATCTTAAAAGGCCAGAAACTGCACCAAAGCTGGCACGTGGCTTTAGCCTCTTCCAGCCTCTTGGGATGCATGCATCATTTAAATAGCATACCTTCAAAGTGACCTGAAGCAGTTTATTTTGACCTGTTTGAGGAAGACTAGTTCAGGTGGGTTTGATGGGTAAATCTGCCCTAATGTATAAGCACAAGCTGGCATATTAAACAGACACACTCTGCCCTGGGACTGCATCCCAAGACTACCAAGCAGACCCAATACATTATCAAGCACTTTACACATTGTGCCAGAAAACACAGATCATGTGAACACCAAATGATTTTAGGTTTATAGAATGTGAGGCAATGTAAAAATATAAATATGAACGTCTTTCCCCTTAAACCCTTTGCAAATGCAAATCCTTCCATCTTCTGATGACCTTGCTACTGACCATCTTAGGAAAGTCTGCATTTTGACACCTTTGCTCATTCCCTGTGGAATTAAGCTGCAACTTCAATAACTACATTGCAATTAGTGAGATCCTTGACACTTCAGTCTCACAAGGCTAAACTCCCTGATGGCGAGGAGGAAGAACACATACTTGGCCATGGTGTTTCCTGGGAAAGGATGAGAGGTGGCCTCTTCAAAGAAAATGAAGAAAATATCAAAACATTAGTCTCTTTCCCAAGAAGTAGTAGAAGGCAGATCAACACAGTAATCCTATTATGTACTATTCGGCTATGCAGCCATTTTATCACATCCCAAGGATATTTGTTTTATGTGAAGTTGAAAGCTTTCATGGCCGGCATCCATAGTTTCCTGTAGATTTTCTGTTTTCTGTATGTTTTCTGCTCTATACCAGTGTTTCTCAAACTGGTTGCCTCTTGACCGGTGTCAGTCCCCAGGTCATTGGTTGCCACTTCCTGGTGAGTTTCCAAGGGGAAAATAAAAACAGATGCAGCTAATGGACAAAAATATGGTGCTGGTCCCTGGCATGCATTGTTGGTCACTCACATCTGACAGCCTGAGAAACACTCCTCTGTGCTATCCTTACACATGTCCTAATAGGAATAGTTTTGAGCTGACCAAGTCTGTTACTCTGAAGAGGGTAGGTGAAGTTGGAGAGGAATTAAAACAGCTTTTGCCAGCCTTCACCTTTTTCCCAGAGAGTGCAATCACTTTCTACTTTGAGATCCTCCCATATGCCAGCAATTTATTAGGTAATTTACTTCAATTCGTTTGTGATGGTGTTAATTTTGTTAATAACAAGGGTGATTCCCCCCCCCCTCCAACTGGGTCTACCATCTTGCATGTTCTTGCCAGAACATGTTCTCCCTCAAGTCTCAGATAAATTAACAGTTTATCATGCCTTTTAATATAAACAAGCTGACAAAAAGTAGATTTGAATTCTCAAGTATTTCAGTCCCACAGCTCCAACATCTTTCTCTTTCAGGAGACTTAGCCACAATAAACGAGGTTTTTATTGTCTACGATACTGTGCTGGTGGCTCCTTCACATTGAAGCAAATGGGGCAATGGTAATTTATTGTAAAAAAGTATTCCTTTACACTGTCAACATAATGATGTTGTGATGGGAAAATTCAGATTTGTTGGGGATGAAACTTAGAAAGAAAGTCACTGATGGTTCATACAGTGTTTCTGATCAGACAGAGCTGTTTCAATACTCCTTTCATTCTGGGGCTGTCATATTGACTGAAGACATGAACATGATGCTTAATCAGAATCTAAAAAGAAGTCCTAGGGCACCCAGGCCTGGAAGGCAGACATTATTATCATCTGTACAGTCACTCAATATTTTCTTACTGTTGTGTGGAGGGACAATAATCAAAAAGGTCAAACTATACATTAGCTGACGTGGGGCTGTGGCATCTGGTCTCTTGTTCTTTTGTGTTGTCTGCTTATATTTCTCTGCATTGATTGTTGTAGTAATTCTCTTTATCATTGCACACTAATCACTGAACAGTAGCTTTCATGGTTCTGACTTTGTTTGTTCCTTTTCTTTTGCTTCTCGTCTTTCCTTTACTGCTTGAAGCATTTCATCTGTCATTCATTGCTTCTTTTTCTTTTTGGCCACAGACAGCTCTTTTCTGCTTTTCTCCTTAACGATGTCCCTGGCTTCTGTCCACAGCTTTTCTGGTTCCAGGTCAGGTAGTGCAAATTCTCAAATTTTCTTTAAATTTTGTTGGGATGTTCTTCAGATTGTATATTGTTATGTTGATGTCATCTTCTTCAGCTTTATTCTATTTTTTGATATTAGCTGTTAGTGATCTATGCTGCAGTCTATGCCTATTCTTGTTTTCGCTGTGGAAATTGAGTTTTTCCATCTTCTGTTACCTATTATGTAATCTATTTGATTTTGTATTGGCCGTCTGGTGATGTCCATATGTACCATCTCCTCTCTGGTTGTACAAAGAGTGTATTTGTGATTAACAGGTTGTTGGCCTTGCAAAACTATCAGTCGCTCTCCTGCCACCTACTACTGTCTTTCTTGCTAACATACAGTCATTGGCAGCTCTCTCCAAGTAATCTGTACCTCAAAACAAAACTTTTCACCTTTAGGTTGAAGTGTGAGCATGTTTTGCATTCTGAATATAATAATAATAATAATAATAATAATAATAATAATAATAATAATAATATACTACATGCAGTTTTCTCATACTGAACATGTTCTGATTTGTTTTCTTTCTGGTTTCATTGATATTACTTGCATTGGTTTACTTTGGTAGTACTGTTATTAAGTATACCATTCAATATTAGAACACAACAGAAACAAAAAAGGCAAGCATAAAAGTGCACATACTTTGTCTTCTCCTTCCCAGATGATTTGGAATTTTTTTCTGCAGGTGCATTTTCCATCTTCTTGGAAACTCTCTTGCCTCCAGCTTTGACTGTAGGGGAAAATTGTGAGACATGCATAATGAGTGTTTCATTAGTAACTGGCTTGTCTGAAGCCAAAACAGGAACACTTCTGCTGAATCTGCATTAAGAAACATAGGCAAGAAACAACATTTAATTCAAAAGTAACTTCCTTCAGGGTATGCACATGCACCCTTTTAATACATACTACTCTAGCACATTGGAAGCTGCCAATATACTGACTCGTCTCAGACAGACTGCTGGTCTATCTGGTTTAGTCTCTTCTTCTAGGCTTCAGACAGCACTTTTTTACAAGCCTTATATGGTTATATCTATACCTGATGCCTGGAATTTGGACTTTAACCCTATTGCTGGTCCCTACTAGGTTAGGCCACTGAATCAATGGGCTTTACCCAAGTGTTGGCTTGCTATTCAGCAATCAATTCAGCATGTCTCCTCTAGCAGGAATTAGTAGGCTGGAATAACAACAAAAATACAGTGGATATGAAGCCACATTCATCAGCATTATTAACACTTTTCCTCTCCCCCTTTCATGAAGAGGTCATTTGTGCATTCGTATTACAGCCCTATTAAGTGTTGGCTGTTGTTTAAAAAGCATTTAATCATGGCTATCACACCTCTTTCCCATGCCCCTCATACACAAATCATATCAAGGCTTGCAGTAACCAGGGTTGCAACAAGAATTTTGTTTTCTAGATAATGGTTGCAAGTTGTCACCTCTTGTCTAGCTCAGGCGTGAGCAGACTCCATGACAAACAGTACAGAATTTATCCAGCCAAGATAATCCAGAAACTTGAAAAGGTACTTCTTGTGATAACAGTTAGAACGCTGATAGTTAAATTCATCAGATCAAACAACAATTATGTTCTGTTAGCAAGCCTGTCAATCAGAAAAGCAATTAGCACCAATTAAAGCAGCAGCAGCAACAGTTCCCATGTTGAGCAATGTCAAACAAATTCATCTTTAGAAGCATGCAGAAATATTTCACAAAAAAGTGTTTCAATAGTGTAAAGATAGTGCCAAAAATGTATCTTATGCTGTTCAAAGGAAAGACAAAACCTGGGTCGCATTCTCTCATTTTAGGGCATATTTGTACCCTGGTTCAATCTGTGAACAGGTTGGTTAGTTGTGAACTACATGTTTTCACAACAACATTGTGGATATAGAAATAAAGTGTCAGGGTCTACTGAGTGTACAGTCTAAAAGTTTTGAGACAGTTCCACGTCTTACGAACAGGTCTTGTTTTGGTAACAATATATGCCCAACTTGATACAGTATTTAAATTCTAGCATCCTTCTTTTCTCTCTCACACTAGTTTTCAAGGCAGATTATAGTAACTATAACATCAAGAGGAAATGTTTAACCAGGAACATGCTTCAGATAGGCACACATAATAAGAAACAAGATTAAGATAGTTTTATAGATTTTTATTCCTTAAAAACAGTGTTGTCATGATGGCAGTTGGTGCCCGCTGAATAGCCATACGCTAAAGAGAACAGCCCTTCTCCATAAGAAAAACGTACCATTTAGATTTTGTGTTAATTTACATGCTGCATCAAATGAATCCCATTCAGCTAACTTTTTTTAGTCTAAAAAAGTATGACAGGTGCCTCAACTGGGCCAAGGCCACAACAGATAGGGAGGCATGTTTCTCACAGCTGGTTCTCTGCTAAACCTGCCCCCCTCCCATAACACAACTAAGCTTCTCTCTATTGGCACTAATGGCATTTTTCTTCTCTCAGACCCTGCTGGGGGAAGGCAAAAATTCAACAAAAAGAAAAACACAGTTGGGGTAATATTTCAATAGGTGTAATTGTGCATCCAAACTGGATCAGGCCTTCCCTGCACTTATTTTACAGTAAAATAAAAAGTAAAGTTTAGTTACACATTATTTAACACAGCATGTAGCTCGTTTCATTTCAGATGGGGGGGGGACTAAGGTGTTAAATGCAAGGCTCCATAAAGGACATAGGAAAGTGGATGACCTTTTCATATGCCTAGTGCCTAGGCTTGCATCCTTTGAGCATGAGATAAACACATTTTTAATTATTCAGACTTTTAAAAGTATTTTAATTGCATTGCTGTTGGTTAACTAGATTTCTTATTTTTTTCAACAGTTCTGTTCTAGTTTTAAAAGCAATTTATTTTATTATGTTTCTAATAAATTAAGTCACATTGCACATTCTTAGGGAGAATCCCAGCATAGGATGATTAAATATCACAACATCCTCTTGAAAGGAGTTCCTAGCATAAAGGGATAGTATAAAAAATGAGTTATGGGAGGGGAGGTAATTAAGCTGCAGTTTTGTAAGAGTTGTTAGGGTTTTATGAGGTTTTTTTCATATTGAAAAACTAGTTTGAGATTTCAATACACTTTAATTAATGGTACATTCAACAAAAGTTTTTTTTAATACTTGTTTTCTTTCTTTTTATCCTAGCTTCCTTCCAAGGCAAAGATAGCATTCATGCCTGGCCTGCAAATTAGGTTAAGGTTAAAGTGACCTGAAGGCGGGTTACAAACGGCCCTCAAGGGGCCGTTTTCCCGCCGCCGCCATTCGCTGCGTAGGGAAGCCCCAGCTGCCAGACCGCGAGGCTTCCCTGCGCAGCAAAAAAGGAGCGGCGAAATGCCGCTCCTTTTTGGAATGCGGAAGTGGCGCCGCGAGGGGTGGAGTGCGTCCTCGCAACGTCACTTCCGCCGCGACACGTCTGGACGCACAGCGTCCAGTACGTCAACATGGCGGCGCCCATGTGGATGGGCACCGCAAAAAAGTACGTGCTCCGCGCGTACTGCGACAAAGGGCTGTCAGGAAGATAAGAACCTTCCTAACCCTAATACGGCCCTTCCTAACCCTAGTACGCGCGGAGCGCGTACTTTATGGCGGTTTGTAACCCGCCGAAGTGTCCAGCCTCAGCTAAGTTTACCTAGTTCCTAGCCAGCTAGTGTGGTGTAGTGGTTTCAGTGTTGGACCAAGATGCTGAAGGCCTGGGCTCGAATTCTGGCTTGGCCACAAAAACTCACTGGGTGACCTTGGACAAGTCACACTCTCTCAACCTCAAAGGAAAGAAAGGGCAAGCTCCCTCTGAAGAAATTTGTCAAGAAAACTCCATGATAGATTTGCCTTAGGGTCACCATAAATTGGAAACAACTTGAAGGTACTGTACAGAACAATAACAACAACAACTAAGTTCCTAACCAATTACCACTCCACTTCCCAGTGCCTCAGGGGAAACTGGGAGCCTTATTGCATGAGACAAGTAAATCACAACTCTGTCAGAATAACACCTTCAGTTGGGACACTGTCCCTCTTCTGTTGTTCTCCTATGAGAGACTATTTTAAAAAATACAATATAAAAACACACACACACACACACACAAACTTGTTGATGACCTCCTTTCCCACTTCTGTTCTGTTATGCTTTCCTGTATGAAAGTTCAATTGCATTTTATGCCGATTTTAGCTGGGCAGTGGGGTGTGAGTTGGGAGGGAAAACATAGCGATCCGGGGAAAAGAAGACGGCGTGGACATTTCCCTTCAATTGGAAAAGTAACTGTGAGAAACCTTTAAAACTTTTTTTTCTCTATAGAAAAAAACCCATTGCCAAATAACCGCTCCCGCCACTGGGGCTTTGTCAGGGAAGCCAAAACCTTGCTCATTGTACTCCCACCACCCCACCTCCTTTTCCAGCCCTGTTTGAGTTTCTGTGCCAAAACACACTGCAGAAATAATCCAGTCTGACACCATTTTAACTTTCCCTGGCCCAATGCTTGGGAATTGTAGTGTTGTGAGATATTTTACCTTCTCTGTCAGAGAGCTCTCGTGCAATAACAAACTACAGTTTCTAGGATTCCTGAGCACTGAGCCAGGGTACTTAAAGCAGTGTCAAACAGGATCATTTTTTGCAGTGTGTTCTGAACCTCTGTTGCTACAATACTATGATGACCATGGTATGCTAACACCTTCAATCTTTCTCTCACTGACTTTCACAAGTGCCTGGAAATGTAAGACCAAAAAAAAGTGTCTTACAGTTTTAAAAAAACACATTTATTTCCTTAGCCCTCTGCCTCCTCCTCCAGACATACTCATTGCTGCCACATGAAAGCCAGCAATAAATAGATCAGAGAGATGGATCAATAGCTGCTCACTTTTCTCTGTAAGCAAGTCTAGGAAGTCTGAATTATCCCAATCAGGAAGCCCCAATAACAAGAGGGGAAAGGCCCCTTTAATGGCAAAACTGTTTCCATTTATATTTTGGTGAGTGTGCCAAGCAATGAAAAGAGGTGGGGATCACGACTTGGAGGAGGAGTGGGTGGGCAGTCCCAAATGCTGTTGTGTGAGAGAAGGTTTTGTAATCCTGGAACAGTTCTGAAGATGTGCAAGGAAAAAGAGCAATCCTGATTGAACAGCATTTTTATAGACAATGCTATTGCAACTGTAAGAGAGCCTCCTGTGATAAAGTCCAGAGATTAAATAAGAACACCAAGGTTTGCCATCTCAACCATGTGCTTTCAACTATAACAGTGAAGGTCAATGAGAATTGTACTTATCTGGAAGGCACTGTATTTTGAAAAGAACCATATATAAAGAGATCTTGTAGCACCTTTGAGATTATGGTCCCAAATACAGGGCAGAAATGATCCAGTTTGAGGCTGCTTTAACTGCCCTATCTCAATGCTAGGGAATCCTGGGAACTGCAGTTTTGTGAAACATTGAACCTTCTCTGTCAGAGGGCTTTGGTGCCACAATGAACTACAGTTCCCAGGATTCTCTAGCACTCAGCCCGGGCAGATAAAGCGGTCTCAAACTGGATTATTTCTGCAGTGTGTTTTAGTCCATAGGCAAGACTCAGGGTTCGAATTTTGGCTCAGCCATATAAACCCACTGGGTAACTCTGGGCAAATCACACTCTCTCAGCCTCAGATAATGACACTGGAAAAACCCATCTGAAGCAACTTGCCAAGAAATTCTCATCATAGGGTCACCATGAAGGCACATAATAACCACAGAGGTCCCAAACACACTGCAGAAATAATAATTCAGTTTGAGACCACTTTAACTGCCCTGACTCAATGCTAGGGAATTCTGGGAAATGTAGTTTTCTAGAACATTTAGCCTTCTCTGTCAGAGAGCTCTGATGCCACAACAATCCCCAGGACTCCCTAGCACTGAGCCAGGACAGTTAAAGTGGTTTCAAACTGGATTATTTCTGCAGTGCGTTTTGGACCAAACTGAAAAAAAGAAATAGGTGACATGAGCCTGTGTGGACTTAAAGTGAAATGCATCTGAGGAAGTGTGCTTAAGTCTAGAAAAGCTCATGCTGCCAACTTCTTTCTTTCAATTAGCCTCAAAGGTGCAACAAGATCTCTTTACATACTGATTTTACAGGCTAACATGGCTATATCTTTGTACTTGGGAAAGTTGTGATAGTGGGATGTTGACTCCTAGCAACAGTAAACACTGGGCTTACCCAGAATGAGTAACCTCCATTTTGTATCTCAATTCAGTTTTTTTGCTCAAATTTATAACACCATTTTGCATACATTGTTTGTGGGCAACGTCCAAATAGGAGTCAGTCATGAGATGCACAGGTTGCTCTTGTCATAAGCACTATGCTAAAATAAACAGAGAGGCTATGAGCTGAAGAGGGATGTATGTGCACCTGAGCCAATACAAAGTTTGTTCACATATGTGTCATCAGAGTAACCAGAGATCCTTACTGCCAAGGAGGACAAGGCACTGCAAAAATGGAGGACCTTCCAGACAAATAGAGGCCATTAGCCAATAAAAGCTCAAAACATATAAATTCAGGCTTCTTAGTGATGTGCAAGAAGGAGGCCATTTTGGAATTCCTTCTGGAGAGAAGGCTGACATGGAGGGCATGTTGGGGAAAAGGAGGACCTCCAGTCACCCTGGTGTGTTAATGTGGTTTGACCCCACTTTAGCTGTCATGGCTCCATCCTACAGAATCCTGGGATGTGCAGTTTGGCAAGGCACCAGCACTCTTCTTGCAGGGAAGGCTGAAGACCTTGCAAAACTAAAAATCCCAGGGTTCCCCAGGATGGAGCTACAGCACTTGAAGTGGTGTCAAAATGTACTGTTTCTACAGTGTAGATGCACTTGTTATCACTCCTAGTACAAGCTTTCCCCCCATGCAATACACTGGACACTGGGTGAACAATGAGTGCCACTAAACTTTGGGAAGCGTTTCCCTCACAACAGTGGTGTCACTACGGGTGTGTGGACCACACCAGGTGACACCCTAAAGTGTGTGTGGGTGTGTGCAAAACCACTGCTCCTCAAACCTTTGGCACAAATTGGCTGCTTCCCTTTAAAATGCTTTAAGAGATGTTGGGAGTGAGGGAGAGCATAGTGGGAGGAGAAAGAAAGGCCCCGGAAGATTTTAAAATTACATTTCAAATTTCAAAATTTTACTTTAAAAAAATTAAAAATTAAATTTTTTATTCTAATTTTTTCTTTAAAAACATCACATTTTAACCCAGTCTTCACTATCTATATGTAAATACATTTAGGTTGTGTGTACGCTATTGCAATTTGAAGGCAAAATTTTAATTTTGCTAGTTGTTTATGTCACAGCCATTAGCATTGAATTCAGCAGTATATGGAAATTACAATTTATGAGTAACATTAGTGCAAAAAAACCCAATCCCAAAACATTACTAAGGGTTCTGTATGGTTTGAAATGGGCTGAGAGAGTGTGACTTGCCCAACATCAAGGTCAAGGAATAGTAGTGTCGTTGTGTACAGAGATCTTGTAGTGGCACCTTTGAGACTCACTGAAAGAAAGAAGTTGGCAGCAGGAGCTTTCCTAGGCTTAAGTCTCCTTCCTCAGATGCATTTGGATATAATAATAGTAATAATAATATAGAGAGATCTTGTAGCACCTTTGGGATTCATGAAAGAAAAAGTTGGCAGCAGGAACTTGCCTAGACTTAAGCCTACTTCGTTGTTGTTGTTGTTATGTGCCTTCCCGTCGTTCCCCGCCCACCCTCTTGTGGGGTTTCCTTGCCAAGGTGGGTTCAGGGAGAAGGTTTGCCACTGCCTTCTTCCCCTGAGGCTGAGAGAGTGTGACTCCCCCAAGGTCACCCCAGTGGGTTGCTATAGCTGAGCAGGGATGCCAAAACATCCAGGTTTTCAGGCACATACACACCCACAATGCTCCATCTGTGGGAGATCCTGATACAGTACATGCCCCTGATGCCCTGGTCCTCCTCCCCACCACGCTTCCTACCTGCAGGCGAGTGTCCCTTTCTGAGTGCTCCCACCTTCGCCATGGCTCCCTCTCTCCAGCTGCCAGACTCAGAGGCTGCTCTCTTCTTTTATAGAGGAGGAGGGCAAGAGAGGAGCTTCAGCCAAACTTTGGGCAGAGTCACGTGGCCCCTCCAGATGTTTGGGGCTCCTCCTCTTCCCAGGGAGGCAGGGAGGGAGGGAGGAGGAGTTTGGAGCAGAACAACATCTAGACTGTTCCAATTTCCAAGCCTGATTGGACTTGGAAGAAGAAAGGAGGGAGGGTCAGGAATCCCACTTCCATGTTCTAATCTAAATACTTAGGCTGCTGCATCCCC
This sequence comes from Sceloporus undulatus, assembly GCF_019175285.1. Classification (NCBI taxonomy): domain Eukaryota; kingdom Metazoa; phylum Chordata; class Lepidosauria; order Squamata; family Phrynosomatidae; genus Sceloporus; species Sceloporus undulatus. Next base: position 217,114,809 of record NC_056522.1, read on the forward strand.
ATTGCAAGAAATGACCCACTTTGACACCACTTTAACTACTGCTCTGGCTGTCTGCTCCATGCTATGGAATCCTGGGGTTTGTAGTTTGTTGTGGCACCAAAGCTCTCGCACAGAGAAGGCTGACTGCCTCGCAAAACTACAGATCTCAGGATGCCATAGCACTGACTTGAAGGCACTGGGATTTGTAGGTTTTCTTAGTGGCACCAGAACTCGCTGACAAGGAAGGGTGACCATGACCATCTCACAAAACTACAACTCCCAGGATCCCACAACATTGACTTGAAAGCATTGGGATTTGCAGTTTTTTAGTGGCACAGAGCTCACTGACAAGGAAGGGTGACCATCTCACAAAACTACAACTCCCAGTGCCATCAAGTCAATGTTATGGAATCCTGGGAGTTGTAGTTTTGTGAGATGTTCACCCTTCCCTGTCAGTGAGCTCTGTGCCACTAAAAACTACAAATCCCAATGTTTTCAAGTCAGTGTTATGGAAACCAAGAATTTGTAGCTTTGCAAGAAATTTAGCCTTCTATGTCAGAGAGCATAGAACTGTGCCACCAACAAACTACAAATCCCAATGCCTTTGAGTCAGTCTAATAATCTGAAGTTTTGTGAGCTATTTAAACTTCTGTGTCAGAGAGCTCTGGTGCCACAACAAACTACAAATCCCAGTGCCTTCAAGCCAAGCCAAGAATTTGTAGTTTTGTGAGACATTTAGCTTTATTCTGTGAGTGCTCTAGTGCCACAAAAAACTACAAATCCTAGGATTCCATAGCCTTAAGCCATGGCAGTTTAAGCAGCGTAAAACTGCATTAGTTTTGCAGTGCGGACGCAGCTTACATTTGAACAGATGGTTCAGCTAAATCATAAAGTCAACAACAATTCTGAATTAAAAATACTCTTTTTAGGTAATGGCCACCATTATCAGCTACCATCTCCCGTAGTGTGGCACCAGCAACTGGATGGTTCATGTTATTAAACTAAAAGTAGACAACTCTAATTCCTTTTTTGAACTACAATTCCCATAAACCCTTGCCATTGTCTCTTCTGGTTACAGCTGATGGGAGCTGTAGGCTATTTTAAGAGACTGTGATTTCGACTGGCCTTTGGATCTTAATAAGAGAAGTGGCTGTTCTTGCTGTTTTTGGGACTGTTTTCATTTTATTTTTTTCAAAGCTGCTTTTAAAATTGCATTTAGAGCTTCTTCTTTTTCAAAGAGAAGCCTTAAGTGTTTTTAATGGCTTTTAGTAATTAATATTTTAAAAGGATTTTTACCTACTGCATGCTGCCTCAGGGGCCCTGGCAGGTCAAGAGGCGATAAAGAAATACCTCAAATAAATAAACAAAAGGCCAAAACTAAACCACAGTGTAACATAATGTCCAGACATGGTCAATACATGGGGTTTTCATTATTTCGCTAGCTTTTATTTACTCTTCTCAGTTATTTGTTGGCAGTTATCCCATCATTTATATATTGTCTTATTCTAAACTGTGTTCCACATAAGAGGGTTGTTGTTGTTGTTGTTGTTGTTGTGTGCCTTCACATAATTTGTGACCCTATCCTGGGGCTTTCTTGGCAAGGTTTCTTCAGAGGGGGTTTGCCATTGCCATCCTCTGAGACTGAGAGAGTGTGACTTGCCCAAGGTCACCCAGTGGGTTTCCATGGCTGAGCCAGGATTCCAACCTTGGTCTCCAGAGTCGTAGTCAAACCACTATGCCATGCTGGCTCTACTACTTCTACTACTACTACACTACTAACAGCAGTTATGTTAATTCAATATAAAATGTAAGGGGAAAGGGAAGTCTCAAACAGTTTTAAAAAATAAAGGTCACATTCCTTGGCGAAAAGTACTCTGTATGTGTTTGGAGCAGGAGTGGAAACGTGGCTGTTCAGATGTTGGACTGTAGCTCCCAGCACTCCCCACCACAGACTGTGCTGAATGCTGGGAGTGTTAGACTAGTTCAACATCATCTGGAGGACTGCATGATTACAGTGATTCCCAAACTTTGGTCCTCCTCCAGCTGTTTTAGACTTTAACTCCAGAAGCCTCAGGTAGCTTGGCCAATAGTTAAGAACTCTGGAACTTGAAGTCCCAAACATCTGGAGGACCAAAGTTTGGGAACCACTGGAAGAAACAAGAAAGGATCAGTTATCATTCTGCCATTATGTTGTTTCTTTAAATAACAGCTTCCCTTCTGAGCCCAAAGGTACTCAGAGGCATCTCCTCTCAAAGCCATAGTGTTCTCCTCCTTTTTGGGGGGTGCTAGTCCCATCAGTCCTAGTCAGCATAGCCTATGGTGAAGAATGCTGAGAGTTGCAGTCCACTTTGCCCACCCTTGCCTTGGTTGTGTTTCTAGAAGTATGTGTGTTTTCACAGACAAATGCCAGTTTGGAAGAAATGGTTAGAATTTTTAAAAATAAAACAAAGCAAATTTACCCCTGATGTGAATGCAATTCTGGCAGGTATCAAAGATGTGACCATGTTCCCATTATTTAACATGTAGACAAAGATAAGACTTTTTGTTGAAGAATGTCCACAGGGGAATTTACGTAAAAGATAAATAAACGTAGGAATGCAAAATTACAAAATTATCCTGAATTCTGAAGAAAAATAGGAATGGCCAGGAAAATTGTCTTTTTTTCAGATGTCCCTTTTTTGGACATTTGAGTATAAAGTATTTTAGAGACCCAGTATGGCATAGTGGTTTGAGCACTGGACTATGACTCTGGGGACCAGGGTTCAAATCCCTGCTGAGGCACATACTTTCAGCCTCAGAGGATGGCAATGACAAACCTTCTCTGAAGAAACTTTCCAAGATCACCCTGTGATAGGTTCACATTAGGCCTGAGGGTCACCATAAATTGGAAATGACTTGAAAGCATACAACAACAACAACAACAACAAGATAAAGTGTTTTATTATGTGCTTTGTCAGATTTTTTCAAATCAATTAAAATGGTGACAGTCCTAATGGATTGCTGCAAAGCCATAGATTATATAACATATCCTCTGACGTTGCACAGATGGAAACTGGAACAAATGGCCAAGCAACATCGAAGTATGGTCAAGATGGCAAAAGGTATTAATGAGGAAAAACAGACAAAGCAGAAAAGGCTGCAGCAGTTGCATTTGACTATGGCCTCTTACATATTGCCAAAATAAAGCTGCTTCGGGTCTCTTTGGAGGTATGCTATTTAAATGATGCATGGGTCCTAAGAGTCCGGAGGTCATGCCAAAGCCACACTCCATTCCTAAGCACTGGAGTGCAGCTTTGGTGCAGCTTCCGGATTCTTAGGATGCATGCATCATTTAAATAGCATACCTCCAAAGAGACCCGAAGCAGCTTTATTTTGGCCGTCTGTAACAGGCCTATGACTACTGGGAAAGGTAAGATTCCCCCTCATCTCCTATCCACTAAGTAAATTGTGTACATAGTACTTTTCCGCTTTGAACTCAGTTTGCAGGAATGACAGTTAGCCAATGGAAAATTGGATGGAGGAAAGAAAAACTGGGAGATTTTAAAAACAACCAAAAAAGTGGGACAACAGCGGATTGATCAAAACTGTTCCTGCCAATTTGGGACAGTTGGCTGGTATAATATGATCACAGATTTTTCCATGCTTGATAATGCTTTGCAATCCTGCAGCAGGGATATGTAACTTGCATCCTTCTAGATGGGGTTACAGTGCAGTTCCTATTAGTGCTTTCCTGTATATCTAAGTGTGAGGGACAATGGGAGTTTTTCAATCTAATTAATATGAAGAGCAACAGATTCCACATATCTGTTCCAGAAGATTGCATTTGCAATCTTTCACGAGAAAGAAGTGCAAAACTCAGTTGTGGAACCATTCTGCCAAAGCATACTTTCTGAGATCCTTGTCCCCTACATCTAAATTTGCTGATCACATAAATGTTTAGTTATATGGTGTGAAGAGGCCATCGATCCCATACAACATGAACAGATTCTGTTTGACTCTGGAAACTACCTGGTTACCACACTCGTTCCTCAATTTGGCCCACATTTATGTATTTGACATGCTGGATTAGAACAGTTTAGAAGCAGAACAGACATTGCAAGTTGTGGCCAACTTTCACTAATCCAAACTCAACATTTTGACATCTGTGTGCATTCCTGGAAGAAGGTTTTTGTTTTTTTTAAATAGGGCTGTCATGCACAGTGAAGTGAAAGAACAGTGTACTTGGAGTTTATCTTGCCTCAGAACAGGAGTTTGGAACTTGGCCCAAGGCTCTGCCATGGTAAACATATTCTGGGTTAAAGAAAGCTGAGCTGTCTTGCTCACTAGTCTTACTGCTGAACTGTCTATTGTGCTTACTATGATGTCCTGCCATAGGTATAGTCTTGAAAAGATTGTTTAGATCTCAGAAAATGGAAGGAATCAGCTCTTCATATTATATTGCTTTCTGAAAGGGACAAACTTCCTTGGTCAAAACCTACCAGGAGGCTCTTCTATGTTGGCTTTTCTCCTATCTGCTGCCTTCCGGATGTGTCAGGAGCTGATAAGTGTTATAGTCTGACCTATTTAGATAATGCTAGGGTGAAGAACGGTGTTCACACTGTATTGCAGCTGCTCATACTTTCACTGTAATAATAATTATAACTTTATTACGGCCATTTGGCCAGCACATACTTTCACTGTCATAAAGTATCTTTGGTTTCATACCAGATTTCATTTGTTCTTTTTTTGGTTCCTCATTTTTATTCAAACAATTTCCTCTCTTGCATTTTTCTTTCGCTGGTATTTTTCTCATAAAAACATCATCTGGGGCTATGTACAGTTCTGACATTATTGTTTATTTCATTTAATTACTTGGAGAAGAAAGTTGGTTACGGATTCTCTTCAACTCACTGTCTCGTGTCTCCCTCTTTCAGAACCTCTCCAAGCAAGGCAACAATACGGAGATCCACATGTATCCATGAAAAACATATGCACCGTAAGGACCATTCCTGGCTGATACTGCACTGTGATGGGAGATTAGCCAAAATAAACCTTTAGGGATCTCTTGCTACTCATAACTAAAAGATTCAAGAAAGAGGAAATGTTGTCTCTTGGAAGGCTAATGTCATGAACCCTCATGTTTGCTTTAACCACCTACCATAAAAGCACCTGACTCTTTACAGGAAAAAGGAGAATCCCAGGTAACACCTGGACCCCTGGAGTTGTCACTGCTTAATATATACTAAGGGCAGTACCTGTTCTGTGGTAATAATAATAATAATAATAATAATAATAATTTTTATTTATATATCCTAGTTCTTCCAAGGATTGGAAGTTGGTAGTTGGGAGATTTGGGGGTGGCTTAAAAGAATGATGATGGTGTATTCAGATTTCTATCCATTGCCTGTGTTGGTCTCTCCCAAGATGGAACCATAGCTGAGAGTGTTTGAATAGAATAATAGAGTTGGAAGAGACCATAAAACCCATCCATTTCAACTCTCTGCTATGCAGACACAGTCTGAGCACTCGCAACAAATGGGCATGCAGCTTCTATTTGAAAACCTCCAAAGAATGAGACTCCACCACTCTCTGAGGGAGTGTATTCCAATGTCAAACAGCTCAGTCCAGAGGTTCTTCCTAATTTTGAGCTAGAATATCTTTTCCCATGGCTTGAACTGCTCTGTGTCATAGTCTCTGGAGCAGCAGAAAACTAGCTTGCTTCTTCTTCAAAATGATATCCTTTCAAATGTTTAAAAATGACTATCTGTGAAATTTAATAAAAAATTATAAAATAAAAATAAAATAAAAATGACTATCATGTCACCTCTTAACCTTCTCTTCTCATAACATACCCAGCTCCCTAAGGGCATGGTTTCCAGACTTTTTACCATTTTGGTCAACTTTCTCTGGACAGTTTCCATCTTTTCCACATCCTTCTTGAATTTTGGTGCCCAGAACCGGACACAGTATTCCAGGTGAGGTCTGACCAAAGCACAATAGAGTGGTACTGTTACTTACTTTGATCTATAGACACTATACAGTGTGATGCAGCCTAGAATTGCATTGTTTTTTCTGGCTGTCGCATTACACTGTTGACTCATATTCAGCTTGTAGTTCACTAAGACTCCTAGATCACTTTCATACGCGCTGCTATCAAGCCAGGTGTCACCCACCCGGTATCTCTGCATTTCATTTTTACTGCCCAAGTGTAGTACCTTGCATTTCTCCCTGTTGAAATTCATTTGGTTAGTTTTGGCTTTCTAATTTGCTAAATCTATTTTGAATAGCAGATATTCTATACCAGGAATGGCAATTGCAGCCCTCTAGATGTTAGTGAATGAAAATTCTCACAATCCCTACAAATGCTCCTTTAATTCCACCCAAGTTTTGTAACATTCTTGAGAGTTTATCTGAAAAAAGTAATTTCCCTTCTCTGGTTCTGGAGTCCCTGGAGTCTTTCCAGTCTGCTACAACGTCCAGCCTACTCTCAGTAAAAGGCACTTAATGACAAAATTATACTGTAATGCAAATTTTGATGATACCTTTTAGATAGTACACTAACGTCTTACTCTTGCTACTTTGTTGTTGCCTACCTTCAAGTTATTTCTGATTTATGAGTACTCTAAGATGACCTATCATGGGGTTTTATTGGTAAGATTTGCTCAGAAGAGGTGTGCTATTGTTTTCCTTTGAGATTGTGAATAACAGATATTCACTGGTTTTCTGTGGCTGAGTGGTGATATGAACCCACCAACACTCAAACCATTACACCATGCTGGCCCTCCCCTGCTATTTTATCATTTATCATATAAAGTATAGTACCTGGCCTCAGAAAACAGAAACTCTTTGTCAGGAAATGTAGTGATTTGAGCATTGGACTGCAACTCTGGAGGCAAGAGTTCAAATCCCTGCTTGAACTTAAAAACTCACTGTGTGACCTGGGTCAGTCACACTCTCTCAGCCACAGAGGATGGCAATAGCAAACCCCCTCTTAAGAAACTTGTCAAAAAACAACAACAAGGTTATAGGGTCGCCTTAGGGTTGCCATAAGTAAAAATATGACTCAGAGGCACACAACAACAGCAACAACAACAACAACAAAACATCTTCACATTGATACCAGCATGTCAACAAAATAACTGTACTGGTATGATAGATTTTAGAGGGGAATAAAGCGTCACCTGTGAAACACTGAGAGAGATGTCTGATTAGGTTGTTTTAATCAGTGGTGTGATCACAATGAAACTTTTCCAGAATAAAAAGCTTAAATTTTTGTCCAGTACAATCATGTACTGGCTTATTCCGATATTAAGTCCCATTTTGTTCAGTGAGATTTACTCCCAGGTAAATATATACATATAGGATTGCAGATTTAAGTGCATAAACCTACTTATTGTTCTTTTGCTCCTCACAGACTGCACATCCAGATGAAAGAGATATATAATTCCTATTCACTATAATAGTATTACAGTAAGTATATTTAATGCATAATGGCAAAGCAAGATATAACCTGCCTCACTCCACCCCAGGAACCAAGATCACCTGCATCTACCCTGCCTGTGCTTTGGCTCACCTAAAAGCCCTGGAGGTAATGTGTAAATGGTACATTAAGGTATGTGCAAATGGGATTTAGGATACAGTTGAATAAATGATATACTGACTATACTCCCTTTATAGTTATGGGATGAAAAATGTTCTTGTTTAAATTTTCCCTCCCCCTCCCCAGTAATGGTTTTCCTAATTAAAAGACATCTATTTTATGGTTACTGATGCCTTGGCTGTCTACCAATTTTCCTAGCAAAAGGGCTAACGGAGAGAGTGTTTTAGGATTTTCTGGTAATTCTTGTTGTAAGAAGAGTCTTATGGACAAGAAGAAGCAAAGCTTTCATAATTATTTTGGCCATGTTACTGCTTGTTTTGCGAGAATAATGAGGTGTAGCCATTTCCTGAGAATTCTACAGAATTGTGCAGCAACAAGCCTCAGGTACTATAGCAATCCAGCAGAAGACAAAACACGTCATAGGATGTGTGCTCATGTGTAAAGTCTCTCACTCACTTTCCCTTGCATTGTAAATAGAAAGTGCTCATTATTTTTGCAACTACAGAGGTATAATCTTTGCTCACAGTACTACAGTATTTTCCCCACACTCCTTCCTGGTGAAAAGCATTCTACTGGACCTCTTTCAATATAAATCAATAGGTCCAATTTTCTAAGTTTATACAGGACTGGGGAATTTATATCTTACCAGAATCTGTTAATTAAAAAAATAGTTATCAATTCATTATACTTTATTTGTTTGCAGTGCAAACAAATGTTTACTCAGTCTGGTGAGCTTACATTTTTGTAAGTGTGTTTGTTAGAATGGCATACTTAATGCTCAGAAATCTACTCTACAAATCTTGGTTTTATTTTAAGAAGAATAATACTTATGCTTTGACAGTAGAGCAGCCGGAAGCAAGAGAAACATTCTAAAGTACAGAACTTCCTGTTTTTCTGCTGTTCCAGTCAGCTGTGACTGCATCTTTCATACCTCAGTGAAAATTAGTTTCTATTTCCAAGTTCTTTTTTATAGCTTTCTAGATCTGGAACCAACTCTTTTGAAATACAGAGAATGGCTTCCCCAAGTACAAACTGATAATGGTGATGGTGATGAGGATGGTGATTTAGACATAGGGCCACAATGATAATCCTGTGTTATGGCTGAGTCTGATAAATCATATCACACCATTATGCATGAACAGAATGTATAGGGCAGAAGGCATCACAGGATGCTCCTTCTGTTTTTTGCTTTAATCCTCTGGCATCTATGGTCTGTAGCTTTCACCATATTATTGTTTTATGGTTTTGTTTGTTGTTTGTTGGTATTAGTGCTTTCATTACCTGTTTGTATAGATGCATTTTGGTGTAACCTGATGCTGTGTTCGTTTTTTAATTTCTGACCCCCCCCATTCCTTTTGTGAAGTTGTTTTCAGATTTGAGTTTTTTAATATTGCATCAGGTGCCATCGGGCAGGTGAATACTGCAAATAGGTAGTATAGCAAACAAATGGACATACAATTACAGTGCCTTAAGGAAATGGCTGTTGCTCCTCAATCCAGTGTCAATCTAACCAGTACAGAAATGAGGATTCTCAATGGTATTGGCTCTTCCCTCATTTACAAAAAAATTAAAATGAAAAAATGAAAGATCAGGTGGTAAGCCTGTTTCTTGACTGTGCCACTTCAAATTATGGTCAGGTCATTGTGGTTACATGCTGACATACTTTCCCATGAAAAAGAAATCTCAAAACCAGCATGGGAGGGGAGAAAAGTAGGCATCTAGTTTCTATGAGCACAGAGTTTTTTGTTTTGTTTTGTTTTTTAAGTATGTGCATGAGCATCAACATTATCCTAGTAAAGTCCAGGAGCAGATTTACTAAATTACTTGAGCGCATCTATGAGCCTTATCACATTACAAAAGTAAGATGAGAGTTAGCGAGGTAGAAGCAGTTTTCTGTTTACAGTTTTCTGTTTACTGCTCTGCATGACCTAAAAGCATTTATGTTCTATTCTGAAGGGAGATGATCGTAAAAGTGTGCCTTTTGTTGCGCTTGAAAAATCTGTTTGGAAAAGGCACATTTTTATGACCATCTCCCTCTAGAGAGAGAATGATGCTATGATGTCTTGTGGGAAGGCAAGCAGAAAGCCACTTCTATCTTTTCGTGTCTCATCTTACTTTTTTAATGCAATAAGGTTCTCTGTAGTGTGTGTGTGTGTGTATCTCCACACACACACACACACACACACACACACACACACATGATCTGCCTCACTACTACTCTACTGAAGTAGCACAGTAGGTGGCTAACAGGGATTAAATAAAAATCAATATACTTAGTTAAAACATGAAAACAAAGCACAACCAGTCTGTCAAACAGCAGGTCAATAATAAAGAAACTATAGCACCCAGCCAATTAAAAGTGTGGGACAGACTACCCCAAAAGGGCGGCCTATTTCCCTCTGGAGGGACGCTGCAGCCGCCAAACCACGCAGTATCCCTCCGGAGTAAAAAGAACCAGGAAAAACTGGCTCCTTTTTGAGCCACCAGGCGGACGTCACAAGTGCTCCAATGGTGCACTCATGATGTAAGCGATGCACAGCTACGTGTATATGCTGCATGTTGCTTATGTCAAAATGGCAGCGCCTCACGGGATGCCACCTTTAGTACGCCGCCAAACCGTGCTAGGGTTAGGGACCATGCGGTTGGTGTGTGGTCCCTAACTCTAGAATCAGCAGTGGCACGGCGCTTTGGGATTGCCTGTCCCACGCCAATGTCTCCCTTTACAGCAACCAAACATAAATGCCAAATCTCTGTCTAAATAAAATGTCTTTTCCTCCTGGTGGATGGACAGCTGGAGGTAGCTAGTAGTGCGTGCCTCCACTGGCAAGAAGTTCCACAGTCTGCGGGCAACCGCCTCTTGACTCCACCAAACATGCCCGTGCTGGTAAAATGTTGAGCAGAAAGGAGAGGGAGCTCCAGAGCAGCTCCTTCTGTATAGCTGTGATAAGGCTTCTTTTCAACTTGTTTGTTATTATATCACAAGCTGCCCTGAAAACATCTTATTTTAAATAGACACCTTTACAGTGGTAGTTGGTAGCTGCCAAGTCACTGTCTTACAAGTGCCTTCAAATCACCTGTTGACTTACGGTCAATGGTGTCACTAGGGTTGGCATCACCTGGTACAGTAACTCATGGTGCTCACCTCCACATTAACCTCCTCCCATACAGTATCCTTAGTAATCTTTTTTGTACTAATGTTACTCATAAGTCATAATTCCTGCATCTCCTGTAAGCAAAATTAAAATTATACCTTTAAATTACAACATGTATTTACACCCACATAGTTGGATGTGGTTAAAGTGAAAATTTGGTAAGCTGTAATATTTTTCATTTAATAAGAATAAAATCTTTTAAATTTAAAATTTTTAAAAATAATTTTTTTAAACAAACCCGAGGCTTCTCCTTTCTCCTCCCACTGAGCTTTACCCCACTCTGCTGAGCTCCAGCATTTTAAATGGATACAGGCAAATGCCGCAGCCTCTTTCTGCCAAAAGGCAGATGTTTGGTGAGCAGTGGTCAGGGTGACCAAATGTCCTCCTTTTTCCTGGCATGTCCTGCATTTCAGCCTTCTGTCTAGGAGGAGCTCCAAAATGACCTCCATTCTTAGCATGACTAAGAAGCATGAATTTATACGAGTGTTTTTAGCTTTTATTTGGTAATATCCTACATTTTTCTTGAATGTCTTGTATTTTGCAGTGCCTTGTCCTCCTTTGTGGTTAGGACATCTGGCCACCCTGGCAGTGGTGTCACCCCCCCACCCACCCACACACACACTTTAGGATGCCAACTGGTGTGGTCTGAACCCCCTGTATCCCATAGTGACACTCCTACTTATGGTGACCGGATAAATTCTTCATAGGGTTTTCTTGGCCAAAGAATCTCACTCAGAGGTGGTTTTGCCAGAGTGAAAACTGGAAAGGGCTCTTATACCTCCAGATTGTGTAGAAGTGGAAAGTTCAGAAGGTGTTGTTTGTTACCTGGTTATGTGACAAGCAAAACTGCAGAAATTCCCTCTTCTACATAACTATTAAAGGTACAGAAACCCTCTTCATTTTCAGTCTGGCAAATCTATTTACAGCATGTTCCACTCCAATTTTTATTTTGTTAGAACATGAAAAACCATACATCAAGAAGTGTAGTTTTACTCTAAGCAATGCAACACAAGCCCTGTGTGGCTTGGTTTTGGTTTTAGTTTTTGCTATCTGGCCACCCATAACCCGGCCAGATCTTGTAAGGGATGCTGGCAACAGTGGTGGTGGATTCCCCGCCATTCCTCCCCTCCTGCTGCCTCACTTGCTCTCTTGCTTGCCCAGCTGCCCACAAAGGGTGGCTGAGGGATGAGTTGGCAAGTGAGGCAGTGGGCGGCAACAGGAGGGGTGCACTCATCCCTATTCCTCCTGTGCTGTTCAGCTTCCTCCTCAGGAAAAAGCTGGGCAGCAGAAAAGCCATGACAGGCTAGCCCTCGTCCCTTCTCTTCGCTGCTTGGCTTCCTCCTCAGGGAGAAGGCCAGGTAGTGCAGCAGATATGAGGGGTGAGTGTTTATCCCACCTCATCCTCTGCTGCTTGGCCTCCTCTTCAGGCAGAGAGCTGGGCAGCAGGGAAAGGGCAGGTGCAGCAGGACTGGGGCACACACATCCCTCCTTAGTGGGAGGAGGGCCTGACCGGGGGTCATCCCTCCTCTGCGGTGTCACCCAGTGTGGTCTGCACCCCCTGCACTCCCTCTGTGATGTCACTGCACTTTTGGAGAAGTGAGTTCATTTTAATGGTAAAATTGTATCCATATAACTTGTGTTACAAAATGCAAGAGCTGCTAAGGCGACTAGTAAGGCAAAGAGGTTTCCCTTGCTTAAAATACAGAAGGTTATATAAGTCAATACGAATAAGATGCAAACAAAAAAAAAATCTATTTTTATGTATCTCAGAGGCTTTGTTTACTTCTAGTAACTAACAGATATGCAGGTAAGGCATGTCCCATCGGTTTACACAAATTAAGCTTTAGTTTTCATTTAGCTATGACATGAATGTTCCACCCAGACATTATTTATTGCTTCAGTCTTGGACCAAAGAGTTTGTTCTCATTTTGGCTTCAGGCTATCTAGGTTGAGTTATTTTGCTAATATAAACAGGTACAGTTGTTTCTTTATTAATTGCTTAGACTTTAGATCATCTCAAAGCTAGAGAAATATTTCTGTGCTCCTGGCATATAAGCAAATATACAGAAGGATGATAAAAATGTTCTTAAATGTGCCACAAGAGCTAGGATGTGTGTAAGGCCTGAATACATAAATCACTGCTGAATACTTATATTTATTTATTTAAAAATATTTACATCTCTCTTCCTCTGAGGTGGTTTACATCCAAATAAAACAACAACAACAACCTACATTCAAAACAGAAAAATTACAGAACACGGTATGTGTACCGAACAATAATACATTAATGCAATTGTACACAAGTCTTTCCAAAAGGAAGCTCTGCTGAGTTCATTGGTGCACTTCAGAGCCTGGTATGTTAATTTTAAAATTCATTAATTATACTGTCATTGTTTATAGAGTACTATCAACACACATGGCACTCTACAAAAAGAAAGCACACATTCTTGCCAAAGCATACTATGTAATACAAAAAGGGAAGGGAAGAATGAATACAAGTACAAAAACTCCAAATTGCCCAGGTAAACATAGTCTGAATATAAAGAATCATATTGATAAAATTAAACTGGAGACCTTAAGCGTTTTTTTTGGGGGGGGGGGGGAGTCTAAAGAGCAAAGGGAGACAAAGAGTAAACATTAACACTCTGGTTCTGCTTCTTGAAAGTAATTTGTCATTTTGCTGATTATGTTGTTAGCATTTGTCTTAAGTTTATGAGATGGCTAGTGTGTGTAAGTTCTGTACTTTTCCCCTCACTGTGAAACAATGGTACCAGTCTGCTCAAGAGTATCACAAGATCTGGTTTCCTGTTTCTCACACACTGAAATCACCCTCCCTTAATTCAGTAATATGATGCTCTTAAGCCACTCTAGGTAGTATGGAAGGTTGCTGCCAGCACTTTCTGAAAAGGGTGACCAGAGAGCCTCCTTTTCCCAGACATGTGTTGTATTTCAACCTTCTGTTTGGAGGAAATTCTAAAATGTCCTCTATTTTGAACCATAAAACCAGTTCTTGTGTTGTCTGGTGCCTTAGCAGGCAGGCAAGCAAGCAGGGGGTAGCTCAACAGGTTTATGACTGACACTATTGCTGCAAAGGGGGAAAAAATAAGCTGGACTGTGTCCAAAAGAGGGCAATCAAAATTATGAAATGTCTGGAAACCATGCCCTATGAGGAGCAGCTTAAGGAGCTGGGCATGTTTAGTCTAGAGACGAGAAGGTTAAAGGGTGACATGATAGCCAGGATTAAATATTTTCAGGAGTGTCATATTGAAAAGAGAATAGGACACAGAGCCATGAATGCAAACTATAAAAAAGAGATTCCACCTAAACATTAGGAAGACCTTCCTGACAGTAAGAGCTGTTTGACAATGGTATATATGCTGCACCAGAGTGTGGTGGAATCTCCTTCTTTGGAGGTTTTAAAACAGACTGGATGGCCATCTGTTAGGAGTGCTTTGACTGTGTTTTCCTGCATGGCAGGGGTTGGATTGGATGGCCCTTGGGGTCTCTTCCAGCTCTCTGATACTATGATTTTGAGACTCTGGAGACTATCATATTGAATTTAAAGTGATTTATTCCCGATGGGATAAAGTCGCGTTTAATAAGTGCAGCTGGGATCCGGGATGCTTATAGGATGCACTCGCCCAGTCTCAGCTGTGTGTGATAACAGCCTCTTTTAAAATTAAACACGCCTTTATCCCGTTGGAGATAAGTCGCTTTAAATTCAATGCAATGATCTCTTAACTGGTCTTAGACTAACAGCTGCAATAGTTCCATTCTTTATTTAAAAGAATACATTCTTAAGTCCTATTCAGTTTTGTCATACTTTTGTCATAAAATACTTTTAGGAGGTGTGATATCACAAAAGCTAGCTCAAGATGGTTAACTTTAGAGCTCTTGTCTCTTCCCTACCCCAAATCTTTTTTTGATTATCGGGGGAAAGGGATGGGTTTTCTCCTTAAGAACATTCCTGATTGTAGCTCCATTTTCCTGCTTGAGGCATAAGAGGAGAGGATGCCATTGAGAAAATTATGGAAGCATCAGGTGGGGTTGTAGGACACACCAATTTCCTAGATCTTGACATCTGAAGTTCTGGGCATGAGGTTTCAGAATAATAGCAATAGCAAGTACATTTCTATAATGCTTATCAGTGAACTCAGCACTTTAAGCGTTTTACAATCTTTAAATCAGTGCCCCAACAAATTGGGTACTCATTTTACCCACCTACAAAAGGGTGGAAGGCTGAGTCAACCTTGGAGCTCTCTTGGATTGAACTCACAACCTTGTGGCTGCAGTATTGGCACTTAACCACTGCACCACCAGGGCTCCGTAATTCTGTCAGTGCTGTACCTCTTAAATTTTATCAATCCAGTTGGGCTGTCTCCTGTATCCTGGATATCGTGCCTGATCAGATCATTATAAATGTAGACCTGGAAACACAGTCCATTGAGTTCTGCAATCCAGCAAAAGTGGTACCACAAATTAGTTTTGTAACATCTTGTTGTTGTTGTTGTTGTTGTTGTTGTTGTTGTTGTGTGCCTTCAGGTTGCTTCTGACTTACGGCAACCCTAATCTATCATGGGAGTTTCAGATTTGTTCAGAGGAGGTTTGCCATTGCCTTCCCTGGAGGCTGAGAGCATGTGACTTACCCAAGGTCACCCAGTGGGTTTCATGGCTGAGCAGGGAATTGAACCCAGGCCTCCAGAGTTGTAATCATGGTGCTGGGGTAGTAGGAGCAAAAAGCATCAAAGCCTCTCCTGCTGCATGCACAGATTCAGCCACATGCTTGGGCCCTCCAGAGCAAGGTCATCCCTGAGAGACTTTGTTATAGCTGTGCTATGGAATAGTTCATAATGCAGTCCTCTTTCCCACGGTGCACTTATGAAGTCTATGGAGAGAAGGGGGTAGAGAGAGAGGGAAGAGAAGAAAACAGCTTTTGTAGTTTGTTCAGCTTATTTTGGCAATCAGTCAAACCAATATATTAATAACCATTTCAGGCATAGCTACTTACATGGTGCTGAATCAATCAACAGCAATTTTTCTCCTGTTTTGACAGTAGCTGTTTCTTTGCTTGAAATGCCTGTTTAAAAAGGAATCAAACATCCTGATGTACAGTATATATTCTGGAAGTACAAAAGCAATCTTATTTTAGACAGACAGACAGACAAATCCACATTCCTGGGTTATTTTTAGCAATTTGTTGCTTCTTCTCGCTATAGTAGTAGTAGTAGTAGTCGTAGTAGTAAGAATAGGTTTATCCATTCTTTGTTACTGGTATTTAAAAGGTAGGAGGGTAGTAATTCATTATTAGTGCATTCCTTTTACTTGCTTCTTAATTTACTTTAATAAACAAAAATTTAAAAACAGCTAAAAATGACACATAATGACCCCTCATAAGCAATGGTTCAGGAGTAAAAAGCACATACTATTTGTTACAGGTAATGGTATTTCAAGTTGTTGCATTATTTTGTTTTAATATTTACCCTTTATGTAAAGAAGTGGCTTAAATTAAGAAAGCACCAAAAGAACCAATCCGTTTTTTAAACCACATAATGCTAGAATTGGCTTACCCAAATAAATACAGAATGGTAATATTGTTTCATTTGTATTTTTGGTATTTAATCAGAGCTGCAAGATTATTTATCTAAATTAGGGGTGGGCAGTTGTGGAGGGCACAGGAGACAATATCTTGCCCCTTGCCCCCCACAGACTACACCTGCCTAAAAACAGGGCACTGCTCAGATATGAATGAAACTTGAAGTGGCCTTTGCATTCTGTTTTTGTTTGTTTGTTTTTTGCCATTTTGAACTAATCTTTCTACCTGTAGGAGGAATTATTATGTACAGCTAAAAGCATCCAGGAATTGATTGTTACCATTTAGGAGGTGATGTCTGCCAAATTTAAGGGGCTTTGTGAGGGTTCACAGTTGGGGTTCTTGGCAGGGACCTGGAGGTGCAGTTTCCCCACCCTGATTGAAATCCATTTTGGCCTATTTTACATAGGGTGCAATTAATTATTTAATCCTTGAAGACTGGCAGCGGCATAAATAAACTGATTCCACCAATAATTATTGTGTTTGAGCTGAGGAAATTATATTTAAGCCAGTTCATTCATACACAGAAATCATCTGGTTATCTGAACATAGATGTGTGATTCGTTATCAGATGGCCAGCCTTCTAAACTACTCAACTCAGAAGAGGTTTGACAGCACTTTACGATTGCTTGTGGTTACTTTCTAAAGCCAGAATCCTGTAGGTGAACTACACTGTTGAAACTGGGAGTTATATTAACATATGCACTTTTGGGGATATTGCAGAAGGAGTTACTGAGTGTATCCTTGTACAATGTCCATTGCCATCACTCACTTCTGACAAATGCTAGTGTGGTGCTACTGAAAGTGGTAGTCCATTGACTGGTGCTAGTCTGTGAGCCATTGGTTGCCAATCTGTTTACAGCAAAGAAAGAGACAGTTGTGGTCAGTGGGGACAAAGATGGTGCTTATCCCTGGCAAACTGGAAAAGAAACCTTACTGGTTCTCTGTATTGGATAGAAGCAATGGGCTAAAGTACACTGTGCATACTGACTTGTGATCCAGGAAGGTAATTGTCAAATCCAGCAGCTAACCAAGTTCAAAAATTCTGGCTTCAGTAGTTAAAACTTTGCAAACCATTTTTCAGCACTATAGTTCCATACCAGAGACACTCATTCATTAAACAGCAAGAATTAACAAACTGATGGTGGGCTCAGCTCTCATTAGTTAAGAGTAATAAACTAATTTCCTCCTCTTGCTTCCCATGACACCCCTTTTTGTTCTTCAGCCAGATTCTTTTCACAGGAATGACCTTGAACAGGCTTGAAGTGTGCCTGCCCCCTCTCTTCCTCACCAGTGTTATCTCACCACCTGGGGCTGAAATCACCATCATGTCTCTGTAAAAATTGTTCTACAGTGCAGTGGGCCCTTGAGAGCTGCTGCGGTTTTCTCTCAGGATCCACCATGGATACCAAAATCCGGGGATGCTCAAGTCCCATTAAATACAATGGCATAGAAAAAAAATGTGCCCCTTATATAAAATGGCAAAATCAAGATTTGCTTTTTGGAATTTATATTTCCTTTTGTTATTTCTAAGCTGTGAGTGGTTGAATCAATCAATTAAAGAATCCATGGATACAGAGGGCTGACATAACCTTCCCAGTGTTTTATGGCAGAAAAAGTGTGTTTGTGATAGTAATGGCTGTTCCTTTCTTCCACTGAACCAGATTTCCTAATTTACACTGCAGATCTTTCAGTTGCAAAATTCTGAAAAGGGAGGTCACAGGGTCCTTTTGGAAGAGTCAGCACACATCAGTTAGATGTGGCAATTCTACCTCTGTTTATTTGTTAAAAAATTTCACTGTCAGCTAAGGTGAGACACCGAAGCCTGCAAAAGTGAAAGGGCCTGGGACATCCCCAGGGATTTTAACAGCAAGGTAAAATTTAAAAACTGTTTCTTCGGATGAATCAACTGCAGCACAGTCTCTTCAAGCACAACAGTGGCACTGAGCTATAATATGAGAACTATGTCCAGGAGCAAGGATTCTCCTCCTCGTCCCCCCCCCCCCCATTTATATTTTTTTTCCCAGAGGGAGAGTCCTGGGGGAATTAAAAGGCTGTGTGTGTCCCACTCCTTTATTAGATCACATGCACAAACTGTCTGTTTGTGAAGTTGGGGCTGCAAAATCTTTCTTGGTTGTTCCTTCATGGAATGCAGTGTGAGCAGTGCCTGTTGTGACAGGCTAGCCTTCCATATCTCCACCCCACCCCTTAAATTTCGTTTGTATTTACACAAGTACAAAGTGAAGAGTCAGCCACACCTGGCTCAATTATGCTTTAATTGTGCATGGTTTGATGGAAATAAATGGGATTCCTAATCTTAAACTACACAGTGCTTTCAGACACCAAGTACATTTGGAAGGAAGACTTATGTCAGTGACATTCTATCTCATAATTTCACACTTCATGCTTATTATCGACTATTTCCTTTAGCTCTATTAAGCTTCCAGCCAAGCACTTATCTTACATTTTAACAGCATGGCAGAGCTTATAAGAAAGGCAGATACCATAATGAATTTAATTCAGTAACAGCTTAATAAAAGTTTACAGTACAGACTGATTAACAGAAGCACACACTTCTTCTTAGTCTTCATCATTCAGCTATTATCAAGCTAACAGTGAAATGCAAGCTTATTAAAATGAATCTAATTTTGCAGTTGACTTCAGGGGAACTTGTACTGCATACACTGGAGTTGATTCATTATTTTAACTCTGATTTTCTCTCTATGGAGATATAAAATGGCATATGAAATTAAACACAAATTGACAATAACACGAAAACAACAGGCAATTATCATAAATGGTATTATGAAGTTCTAAATTCACATGCTAGCACAGTCCTATGACTATATTACCTAGAGAGAAGTCAAACACCAGTTGAATTCAGTGGGACATATATAATATATGTATAAATTCCCAGTTGTTTGTTCATGCCTATAGGACAGTGGTACAGGGCTTTCTGGTTTCTATACATTTTGGACTACAACTCCCACATCCCTGTATCATGGCCCAAGCTGGGTAAGAGCTCTGGGCATTGTTGGCCATCTGAAAGATCAAAGGTACATCACCCCTGCAATAATAATAATGATGATGATAATAATAACAATAACAATAATAATAGTTTGTTACCTGCCTCTTCCAGTGGATTGAGGTGAGGAACAACAACAAGCAAGCAAACAAATAACAATAAATTTTATTTCTTTCCTTGCCTCTCCCCAAGGCAACACGTCAAAATGCAAAATGCAATTTAAAAAATCACATAAAACCAGCAGTTAAAATACAATACTATAAAACCATTACAATGCACTGATATAATACTTTCTTTAAAATATACCATTTAAAAGTCTTGATTTAAAATTGAGTGGGTAGGCCTTCCAGAAGAAATGTGTCTTTAATGTTGTTTTAAATGCTGTCAGTTTTTTTAGCTGCACAACAATGCACAACATCAACTAAAACACGTTAATTAAAACATGTAACAATTTAAAAAGACAAATAGGATATACACATTGGAATGATGCGGAACTGAATTCTACAAAATATGTGTGTTAAGTATTCTGTGGTGTGTTACAGACCGCCTGAAAGTGGCGGTCTGCCACCGCTGCTGCCATTAGCGCCACCAAGGAGCCCCAGCAGCCAAACCGTGAGGCTCCCCAGCGCCGCAAAAAAGAAGCGCCAAAATTGTGCTTTTTGTGCCCCGGAAGTGGCGCCGCGAGTCACTAGTCGCGCACTCACGGCGTCACTTCCGCCGCATGACGGGCCCAAGTAAATCAAATTGTTGCAGAGGGGAGGGAGAGACAAGGCAAACCTATGCACTGAACTACCATCCTGCTGAACTGTGGAACAACTCCAAATGGATATTTTGACCATAGTGCTACCAATCTGAAACTCTTCCCAACTGTAATAAACAAATTGCAGTGGCATCAGCCATGTTGAAAGTGACATACCCTTGTTAGCAAGTAAACTGCACTGGAAGATGGCTATAAATGAGCACATTATTAGACTACTTAGGGTGCAACTACACTGTAGAAATAATGCAGTTTGACACCACTTTAAGCAGTGTAGCTCCATCCTATGTGAATTCTGGGATTTGTAGTTTTATAAGGTCTGCCAATGAATGCTGGTACTGCACGTAACTATAGATCCCAGGCTTCTGTAGGATGGAGCTATGCCAGTTAAAGTGATGTCTAATTGCACTACTTTTACAGCAGTGATTACCAAACTTTGGTCCTCCAGACATTTTGGACTTCAGCTCCCAGAATTCTTGAGTGTTGGCCAAGTTAGCTGAGTTTTCAGGGAAATTCCCAAAGTTTGGGAATCACTGCTCTACAGTGTAAATGCACTCTTTGTTGTAGATTTTTTGTGGTGGAGGGGGCAGGGGATTTAGCAAAATAAAGTGCTCTGTGTATGTGTGTACATGCACACATATACACACACAAAGCAGAGAGCCAGCTTGGCATAGTGGTTTGAGCATTGGACTTAGGACCTTATCACACTACGAAATCCCATTCAGAAACGAGATTTAAACTAGATTTAATTTAAAAAACCATAATCACATGACATTCCTGCAAGTGTGAAATAACGCAAAAATAAACCAAAGGTAAAATGGAGAAAAATGGCAGCTTTTTACATTGAAAGTTCCAAAAGTAAAAAGCTGCAGTTTTCACCATTTTACTTTCAGTTTATTTTCATGTTATTTCACATTTGCAGGAACATCGTGTGATAAACTTCCCACATTTGCAGGTTTTTAAATTTTTTTATCTAGTTTAAATCCTGTTTCTGAATGGGATTTCACTGGTGTGATAAGGTCCTAGGACTCTGAAGACCAGGGTTCAAATCTCAGCTTGGCCATGGAAACCCACTGGGTGACCTTGGGAAAGACACACTCTCTCAGGCTCACAGGATGGAAATGGTAAACCCCCTCTGATGAAACTTGCCAAGAAAACTTCATGATAGGGTTGCCTTAGGGTTGCTATAAGTCGGAAATGATTTGAAGGAGCACAATCACAACAAATATATACAGAGCACCTTTCCCAAAAATCTCTGGATGATATTGTAGATCTATCACTCACTAGTCACCATGCACACTCAGGTGTTTATCACACAGAGCTTTTTGGAGCTTTTTGCAGCTCAGATCTGGGGTGACTGTGGGTCCAACAATGCGAATTCACGTTATACAGTCGGCCCTTCTTATACACGGATTTTTTATACACGGATTTAAGCATACACGGTTTGAAAATATTCCAAAAAATATAAATTTACCTTGATTTTCCATTTTTATAAGGGACACCATTTTGCTATGTCATTATATTTAATGGGACTTGAGCATACACGGATTTTGTTATACACGGGGGATCTTGGAACCAAACCCCAGCGTATAACAAGGGTCCACTGTAACATGAATGTGTTATCAGATGAGATTCCCTTCTATGGGCGCTCCTTCTGTGGTGCTTCCGCAGTGATTCCAAACTGACTCCTCATTTTTGTGAATTCGGAAACAAGTGAATTCACCAAAATCTGCTTCTAAGCTCCCTTTGATTTCACTTTGAATTGGTCTGGTGTGGAAGATCACTCCAATGTTGCCCCCCTTGGCCCCCTGCATCCTGCTCCTCCATCTCCCTCCTCCTCCTTCATGCCATCTCATCCTCTCTGCCCCCCTGCACCCATCCCATCATCCCCTGACTGCTCCTTCAGCCCGATCCTGGCCCCGGTGACCCCTACGACCTATCTCATCATTCCCTTGCTGCTCCTGCAGCCTGCTCCTGGCCCTGGTGACCCCCTGTGACCTATCCCATCATCCCCTGACTGCTCCTTCAGCCTGATCCTGGCCCCGGTGACCCCTGCGACCTATCTCATCATCCCCTTGCTGCTCCTGGCCCTGGTGACCCCCTGTGACCTACCCCATCATCCCCTGACTGCTCCTGCATCATGATCCTGGCCCCAGTGACCCCCTGCGACCTATCCCATCATCCCCTGACTGCTACTTTACCTCAAAGAAGGATGACAACTAAGAAGGGGGCAAGGGAAGGAGGACAGCATCCAGAGCCCCATTGAGCATGCGCAAAGGTGCCGATTTGAATCTTTGAACCCTCAAAGTATGTTCTGGTGTGGTAATACAATGTACACTCACCACTCTTTGCTTGAATCTGCATCATGTGACTTGTCTGGAATCGAACTGTCTCCACTTCCCCTTTGATTTGGAAGGGCAACGGAAAGGCAACTAAGTGTGGTAAAACATCACATTTTAACGTGAATTCGCATTGCTAGACAGGAGTGACTCCAGATCTGGTGTGAAAAAACATCATGTTTCGCGTTGCTAGAACAGGAGTGACTGCGGATCTGAGCTGCAAACCCCCCACGTGTGATCAGGCTCTTAGGTGCTTATGAGACTAGTTGTTTTATCTTATTCCATTTAAAAACAGCGTCTCTTGTACACAGAGAGGTAGCAGAATGGCAATGCATTCTTTCATAGCATCCCTGCATTTGCACTTCAGTATTGTTAGTTCCTGGGTTTGCTTTCTTGCACTTGAAATATGAAAATGGTATTGATGCCACCCTGCTTGTTCCACCATCCACATGTTTTTTTTTTAATAAATGGGAATTATTAAATTGCGCAATTATGTAATCATGCTACAACATTATGGAACTATCCCCACTCTTCCCCAGATTGGGAAGATGAACACACAGCATGCCACTTCCACCATTTTGTCCCATGCTTTCATCTGAAAACCAGCAGTTGCTTGTTTCTGCCTCTGGAACTCCATTCCATGGGAGGCTAGGTTGGCTTCCTCCTTGCTTTCCTTTTGCTGGTATGCAAAAACATTTTTGTTTAAGCAGCCTTTTAATGAGGGGTAGGCAACCTGCGGCCCGCAGGCCGAATGCGGCCCGGCGAGGCCTTGGGACCGGCCCCAGCCCGGTCCTGCCGCCAATTGCCTCCGGGGCCTTTGGCCTCTCGCGCACAGGGGCAAGGAGGACAATTGTCTATAGACGCCTCAGAAACATGCATTTATATTAACATTTTTTAAAATATCAGCAATTTTTTTTGTATGTCCTCCACTTTTTTTTAAAAAAAGTGTCCACCATTTGAAAATGTTGTCCTACATTTGTCCCGGTTTATTTATTTATTTAAATTTTTAAAAAATTTTTAATTATTTATTTTTGGGCTTCGGCCCCCCAGTTGTCTGAGGGACAGTAACCCGGCCCCCGGCTCAAAACGGTTGCCTACCCCTGCTTTCAATGGACAAGCAAGGAAGGTTATGATTGAGATATATGTTTTATTTATTAACTTTTGTATAGATTTTAAATTATTTTATAGCATACAGTGTGGAAGTTTTCATTTTTAAAAAAATAGGTTTTAAAAACTGATCCTCTTAGGAAGCCACCTTGGGTCTTGGCTCTGTAATACTGTCCTTTTCTTCTTTTAAAAAGAACCAGTAGTTGATTTTCCAGGCTTACAGTTAGCCACTAGAGGGCACAGGATCCTCTCTAACACATCTATGATGCTAAATTCAGGAGACTTGCAGGTAGAGAACAAAAGTAAGTGTGTAGTAATTTGTGATGAGTGCAAGTGGCTCCCAGGCTACTGAAAATGACAATAGAGACTGCCCTGTTACACGCAGTGAACATTTTGCAGACAAACTCTTATACGCAACTGAATAGTCAAAATATGAATTGTGATGTCCACCTGGCTCCTGCAGAATTACTTCCTGCCTTTTTATATAAAGTTTTGATATTACATATAGCATTAAAATATCCAGTCTGGACTATTTCAGCTAAAACCAAACATGGAAAAATTAGCTAATACCTAGCGTGTGTGCATATGAATACCTGCATATGTGTGTTAGGGTTGCCAGGTGTCCCTTATTGTAAGTGGAGTTGCCAGAGTGAAAAAACCTCGAATGGTTGCACAGAAAAGAGAATTTCAGCAAGTGTTTCTTGTCATGCAACCACGTCATAAGCAACACCTGCTGAAATTTCCTTTGCTATGCAACCATTAAGGATGCAGTAGTCCACTGCAGTTTTCACTCTGACAGTCCTACTAAGGGATGTCCCTTACTTATGGACTGGCATTCTTACCCTCTATGAATATTAAAAGGAACACCAAAAGTCCTGTACTTGGGGGTATAGGACCATCATAAAGCTCTCAAATTATATAATTTATAATTATATAATTATATAAATAATTCACACAGGATTACATATAATCAAAGGGGGGGATCTGTTACAAGTGCAATTGGTGTCCACTTTTCCCACTTAGCAGTGTGCTTGTCCAGCTGTGTGTAAAATTCCTTCCTTCACAATGGCTGCTGGCCTGCCAACATGGTATTTCTGAGGCTTTGGGTGTTCCTGTAGGATTGGCGATCTCACAGGAGCCTTTCTCTTTTAAGACTTGAGGTGGGCCTTGTGGGATTTTTCAAACTTTATCCCACCAAATGTGAGAGCTTGTCACTAGAAATCCTTCCCTTGTCACCAACACTGGAGGTTCCTCTCAGGAAATCCTACCACTGTGGCTAAATATGGGGTTTCTACTCCCATTTGGTGGGCCAAATGTGAAAACTTCCATGGTGCTTGGTGTTATGGCCTACCTCCAAGATTCTGGCTTGCCCTCTGAGTCTGAAAGCTCTGATGGAGAATCTGAGACCCCAGGGGACATGCCAGCATTGCAGAATCTCCAGCAGCACCAGGAGAAGAGCCTGCAGCTGGCATAGGGACTGGGTTCCCAGCAGCTGCAAGAGAAAATTTCTCTGCAGCCACAACCCTCAGAGGAGAGTTCCTGCAGGCACAACCTTCAGATAGCCAAACTTACCAGTTCCTATCCCTATGGAGAGATGCCAGGAAAGAGAAAAATGCCAGTGTTTAAGAATTTTTAATAAGATACATGCTGTGAATAGCAAACACCTGCAAGAACCAGATGGACTATAAATATCCCAGCACCTCCCTTGGCCCAGTATGGCTGACAATCCTCCATCTTCCTTGGGAGAAAGCTATGTTGGTGCTTTGTTCCTTAACTGATTGCCTGTTGTCTTGAATTCTGCCTGGACTGCTTTCCTGGACTGAATACTCAATTCTCAATACTGCCTTGTGAAGGACCTGAACTGGAATAGACAACCACTACTTTTCTACAGCCCAGTTCCATCAAGCCTAGCCTCAAGAAGGCCCTACCTCCATTCCATCTCACATCATCCGACCTCAGAGGGAGTGAAAGGCAGGCCCAGCTCCATCAGGCCTAGCCTAAAGTAAGAAGAAGAGTCCTCCCTCTAGTCCATCTGCCATGGTCTAGGCCTCAGAGGGGGAGAAGAACCGCTTGACTTATTCCCTTTTGCACTGCCATTCCTTCTCCTTTTGTGTTGCGTCTTTTTTAGATTGCAAACAAACAAAACAGGAGGCTTACACCGTAACTAGTCCAAATTAGGAGAAAAAAACAATTAGTCTTTGCAGCATTGTATATCCTTGCAAGGTGTTTTTTGTTTAGGACTTTTCAATTATATTTTTGGTATCATATAATAATTGCATTATCAATTTATGTCCATTCAAATCTAGTAATTAGACATACATATTCACTTAGAAATATTATAGCATTGTTGTATTTATTTATAGTGGGACTTAGTGATTTATAGTATACCTACCAGTTTGTTTTTTTCCTCCTATTTTGGACTTTTTAGATTATAAGCCTGAGGGCAAGGAAATGTCTACTTAACTATCTGTAAGCTGTTCTGAGAGCCTTTGTGGCTGAAGAGTGGGATTTAAATATAGCAAACAAACAAACACAGATGCCTTGGTGAGCTTGAACTCTCTCCCTCTCCCTGCTTAAGATGCTGAGACTTTGGACTGGGGGTCTGGCTAACTTCCCAAGGGCACAACAGGACACTTAGTTACAACAATTACCAAGAGTAGTTTCCCTAATTGCCACCTCTGTTACAATATATGTACTTCCTCCTCTCCTCCTTGTGTGACACCAACTGTGGGGACCGTCTAAATGACTTCAAGGTTCCTATGTGGATTTAAGCAACTTCTAGCCCGCAACAAACAGCACCCTTCTATATTCACTGTTGCCATCACAGACACCAGGTCTGATTCCAATCTTTCATATATATATATATATATATATATAGAGAGAGAGAGAGAGAGAGAGAGAGAGGTTCTCAGAGGCCAAAAGTATATAAAAGCAAACATTGCTTTATTTACAGAAGTTAAACATAAGATAGAAGACTTATTTATTACATTTAAAATAGCACACACCCTCTTCCACACTCCTCTCTAGCTACCTCAAGACTCTTAAAAACCACTCATTTATTTTTAAACCTAGCTGATTCTTAGGAATTTATCACACGGAGGAGATCGGGAGTTTATCCTGTAAGTATCCCAGAAAAATCACGTAGTTATGTGAAACGATTTCACACGATGTCGCACAAAACCCACCATTAAAGTGGTCACAAATAAGCATTAATGTGCGTCTTTTTACTTTTGGGATTTCAGCAACAATGCATTTTAGATATTTCTTTATTTGCACAATTGTGTGTGATAATCATTTGCACAATTACATGTCATTTTCGCTTTATTTGCAGGATGCTTTAAATGCACTTCAATCTCTCTTTAATGCCGAAATTAGCCCCAGTGTGATAAACTCCTTAATCAGGTATCTTCTTCATCCTCTCACACAGGCCATCCATACTCCATCTTAATCCCAACTGTCTAATTAAATTTAACACCAACCAATTGGCATTCATCAGCCTTATGCAAATCTCATCAAACATTCAACCAACCAGCATTCACTTCAACATTCCATTTTCTCCTCCCTCTTTACTTCATCCTCAATTACACAACCAATAAATTAACCAATATTTCTTAACACAAGTACATGATATCAGAGATCTTCCATAGGTGTGCTTCTTATGCTGCTGGCAATAAGGTTGCAAGGTTTCCAAATTAGCTTTTCTGTGTGCTGGCCAGCCACTAATTTCTTAATTACTAAACAAGATTCATAAAGGAGGGCAAATGTATGCATTAATACCTGCTAACCTACTTTGCAGCCTTATGGGCAACTTCATTCTAAGCGATAACACTGAGGCAGAGAAGAAAGAACTCAGTATATAGGCTGGCAGTTTAAAACAATAGTCCTGTGGCATCAGAAAGACTCATCCATTTTATGATCATCACTTCCCAATTGTCAGCTCCTTATGTCATAAATTTGACTGTTCCTTATTGCTGTTTTGAAAACCTGGCAACCCTAGGGTGAGTACACATGATAACCAGACTGTGATAGTTACTCTTTGTTGCTGTGCACCTTCATGTTGTTTCTGATTTATGGAGACCCTAAGGCACCCTATCACAGGGTTTGCCTTTGCCCTCCCTTGAGGCTGAGAGAATGTGACTTACCCAAGGCCACTCAGTGGGTTTCCATGGTGGTGTGGGGAGTCAAACCATGGTCTCCAACTGTCCTAATTTAGTGCTCAAACAACTACATCATGTGGGCTCTTCCTCTGTATTACTGTAATGCTCTATGGCATTTAGCACAGAAGTTTTTGTGCCAGTTAAAACTGAAGTGAGAAGTTCCTCCCACCAACATTTTACAGGTGAAAAGAACAGTATGTTATATTGTCAAGATGAATATTCTGTATTGAGCTAGAAGCAAATGGTTTTAGAGGAAGGAGGGAGATGAGAGATGCCACCCACATTGCCAGTTAAGAGAACATTTTAGATGGCTTCAAATCAAAGCCTGGAAAAATAATTTTGGGATGACAATTTCCTTGGTTAGCATGGGCAGTGGCTATCCAGTATTTATGCATCCCCCAGCTGCACAAGAAGCCAGAGGTCTGGTACCAAGAAGATGCAACACATTCAGTATTTACATTATTTCAGTGGTGTCCCTAGGGTTGGTGTCACCCGGTGTGGTAACTCGTGGTGTCGCCCTTCCATTGACTTCCTTCCATTTCACACTATACAGAATCCTTAGTAATGCTTTTTTGCACTAATGTTACTCGTAAATCATAATTCCCATATACCACTGAATGTAATGCTAATAGTTGTGACATAAACAACTAGCAAAATTAAAACTATACCTTCAAGTTACAATATCATACACATAGGCTAAATATATTTACATATACACAGTGAAGATTTGAGACAAAGTTTGTGTACATTGAACCATCCAGATGCAAAGGTGTCCCTATCTCAGCCACCCAGGTAGACAATTTTGGATTTTTGAGTACTTCAGATTTCAGCCAGATAAGGGATACTCAACCTGTAATACATCTTATTCAGATGTTGAAAAAAGAAAAGAAAACCCTCACTTTTTTCATTTTGATGATGGAAAATATAATTCCCTCACATTTATAAATAGTAATTACTGAATCAAAGCCATGTACTAGACACAGAGCTGCTGCAGTGTGGTGGTTCAAATCCCTGGTTGAAAGCTTAGCTTAGCCTCAAACTCACTGGGTGGCCTTAGGTAAGTGTATTATTTTAATAGTTTTCTGTGAAGAGGCTCATAATCTGTGGCTTTAACTGTAGTTTAAGTAGTTTATGCATAAATCCAGCAATAGGAAAGAAGATGAAGACACTTAAAGTAAGCTCTTCCAAGTGCTGTGAAAATATCACACTTCACCTACGATTGCCAATAGGACTGCTGGGATGAAGAAATCCACAAGAAAACAATGGTTGCTTCTCTCAGAAAAAAAAAATCCAAACATATGGCACAACTGTGATTTAGAACACTCCCCATCCTAAGCACCTTCAGGAAAAACCTATTTTGCCATAATCAGACAGGAAGCTCATAGCAATATAGCAATACATTGTGCCAGCTTTCATGTAAAGTCATGATGGTGACAGCCAGAGAACATTACTCATAAACAATGGGTCCTACATAACTGGAAAAATAGTCTCATAATTCCAATCTATATATGTATACTACTGTTTTTGACTTTCCTTCACTCTTTGAGCAAAAGCTCCCCCCTGTACCCCAATCACTCATTCACTTCTCAAGATCGGATAGAATTGATTTTCTCCTTTCAAACTTTGTTTTTAGGGAAAGGCTGAGGCTAGTCAGCTCTTGACTAAGGGCCAAAAGAAATCTGCAGCAAATCAGAATTTCTAATACACATCAGTGTGCCAGTGTAGTGTAGTAATTTGAGCACTGGACTATGACTGCAGAGAGAAGGGACTGAATCACCACTCAGCCATGGAAATCTACTGGGTGACCTTTGGTCATGTCACATTCTCTCAGCCTTAAAAGAAGGCAAAGGCAACACCGTTCTGAACAAATCTTGCCAAGAAAACCCCTGAGAGGGTTGCCATAAATTGGAAATGACTTGAAGGCACACGACAATAAAAATAATCAGAGGTAAGAACCAATGAATGGATAAACAAATACTCCAACTCTTGGCATGTCTACCCATTGAGTTAAATGAGACTTAATCCCAGGGAATTTTCAATGAACTACATTTGATGGCAGATGAACCAGATTCAGATTTATATGATTTTTTGACAGTTGACAAGCAGCCCAGTGGTTATTTCATTACAGGCAATTATAACTGTACATAACCTAGGATTAGTTAAATCTTCACCCACTAAGGCAGCCCAGTAGCCTAATGTGACTGACAGTTTCAGATAGGCTCTGGATCAATAAGAGCACCTTGGGGGGAAGATTAAGGCTGAATAAAAAGGAATACACATTTTGTTCCCATGTCAACCACTCATATGGTAGGATTGATTTTTCCCTCTTGATGTCAAGAGTAATTTAGGCTTTCATGACAAGATAATCCCAATCTTGTCTGCTTCTCTGGTCACACAAGTGCCAGGGCTAGTTTAAAAGTCTGAATCATTTCGAGAGATGGTCAATGAATAATTACACTCATTCCCAACAACCTGATTGTAAGCCTTTTAAGAGCCAGCATGATGCCTTCCTATTTCCATCTAATTGAGACCAATCCCCTTTTCTTCCATGTGCTTGCAGCTTGTCCGCAAAGGAAATTAATTTTGTCCTAGTGAGACTCTCCCAGTTCAAGGGTGCAGGAAATGAATGAAGCTTCCCATGTGGAACTCATAAAAATAAAATGGAAATGACTTGGGTAAAGCTGCTCAAAGTGTTCAGAGATCATGGATACATCAGTGGAAAGGGAATGGATGCAAACCTCTTGCTCCTGTCATTTTTCAGAGGTTGGGAGGAGGTTCAGCCCTGTTCCCTACTGCTACTGATCATAAATATTAGGGCCTCATTCCCACTACAAAATAAACCGTGTTTTGAGATGAAGCTGTTTAACGTCAACGTTCACACTATTTGAGCTGTGATCAAACCTACCCATTTCAGTTTAATCCACTTTGCGTTCACATTCAGCAATGGATTGATTCAACATGGAGTCACCTCACAGGGGTCGCTGCACCAAAGGAACCGAGTCAAATAGACAGCGCATTTACACTTGCCCTGAATCAATTCATTTCAAAAGAAGCAGTGAATTCTGAAGATCCTGAAGAACCAGTTTAAATGGGTTTAGCATTGTGCCCCCTTGACAAACCACATCAAAAATTTAGCACAAGTGTGAACAAGGGCTATTTAAACCAGTTCAGATTGGCTTGAAAACCGATTTATTATGTAGTGGGAATGAGGCTTGTGAAAAACTTCTTGATAGTAACCGCTGTTTGATAACACAACAGACTACCTTGGAAGATGGTGGATTCTATTTATTTGGAGGATTTTAAACTTAGGTCAGATGGCCAGCTCTCAAGCTGTGGATTTCAGCACTGGCAGAAGGTTGGATGAAATGGATCTCCCAGCTCCCTGTTTCTACAGTTCTATGAGACTACCTGTGTTACACTGGCTTGTTCTCCTTCACCAATGTTGTCCTTCCATCTACCAGGCCAATCTTGCATTTAGGCAGAGAGTTGGTTGCTTCAGGCAGCTGATTTGGGATGTCATGAAAATGTAAGTTATTTTATTATTACTGTTGTGTTTTGATTGCCTGGGAAGTTCAGAGATACTTTTATTTGTGGGATTTTCAGCCTCAGGTGTCAAAGAAGATTTTCATATCTGCCATAAAAGTGGCTCAAACATCACTGAAATGTCCTGAAAAGATGGTGGAAGTGAATGTGTCTGAATGTCTGGCGCGCTTCCTCCATCGTCATTCAATCGTCGGTCCCTCCTTTGCATCCCTGAATCGTTCCTGGGCAGCGGATTTCCTATGAACACAAAGTTTGCGTTCATAGGAAATCTGCTCCCTTTGTGACAATTCAGGGATGCTAGAGGGAGCGACGATTGAATCATGATGGAGGAAGCACACCTGGCATTCAGCCACACACGTTTCCTCCACCTTTTCAGGATGTTTCAGTGATGTTTGAGCCACTTTTATGCCAAACTGCTACCCCAAAGGCACCAGTTCCCATCCGATTGTGGAAGCTAAGCAGGGTCAACTGCTTAGTACCTGGTTAGTACTTGGATGGGAGACTGCCAATGAATACCAGGTTTATTGTTGTGTGCCTTCAAGTCATTTCTGACTTATATGACCCAATAGCAAACCTATGGGTTTTTCTTGGCAACATTTGTTCAGAGAAGGTTTGTCATTACCTTTTCCCTGAGGGTGAGAGCTTGTCCAAGGCCATTTCATGGCCAAATGAGCAATTGAACTCTGGTCTTCAGAGTCCTAGTCCAACACTCAAACTACTACGCCTCACTGGGACTCTCAACTACTAGGTGCTCTAGGCTCTATTGCAGAGGAAGGAATGGGCAAAACAACCTCTGAGGATTCCTTACCTAAGAAAAACCTATGAAACTTGAGGGGTTGCCATAAATCACCAAGCAACCTGAAGGCACCACACACACACACACACACACACACACACACACACACACAGGGCTAACATAAGAATAGTAACAGTTGCTGATATTTACTGAATGGTCCTTTTGCCAAAAACAATTTATTAAATGTTTCACTCAGGTATGCATCTGCCATTCTTCTAATTGCTGCTTTCAGTTTCTATGAAAATAAAAGAGAAATTTTTTTTATCTGATTCTGTAAGTTCTATTACATTATAAGCTAAGTTTACCACTTGGGAAATAAGAACTTCAGTGTCTTACTATAGCTAATGTGGCAAAGGAAGGACATTGACTCACAGCAGGATTTTTAAATGGTACATTTAATTCTTTCTCTTGCAACAGTTATAGTGTTCCTTTCCTTGGAATGCCTCATCTAGCATTGGCTAGACGCTGATCCTTATTTCTCCCCTCCTCCAGGAGGTGACACCATTTCTCCACATTCTCATTTTTACTGAATCCTAAATTGGATTAACAATGCCATTAGAGACTCAGACCCTATACAGACAGGCCTGAAAGGCTGGCCTGTGATCAGAGTCGAGGTGCAGCGTCCTGATGACACATGCCCTGACTCCGCCCCCAGGGTGCCATTATGCTGTGCACTGCTGCAGACCCTGAAATCTCAACTGGCAACCCTACCATCCATAATATAAATGGTCACTGAATTTCCAGCCAAGCACTCGTTTGCATGAAATTAGTTTCTGAGTAGATGGGCCACATGCATTTTCTGTACGCATATCAAATACCTTTGCAAGAAAGTAAAAGGAGACAACAAATTGAGAATTGCTGCCAACTTTGCTGGAACAGAAATGAGTAACAGAGACTTGGCTGGGACACAGTAAGATCTTGGGTCAGAAGGGGCATTTCAGCAGCTTAAAATCCTATTCATAGGTGAGGATAGTGTTATTACAATGTGTTAGACAATTTGATTCAATGGTATATCTTCCAGTGCCTTAGACAATAAAGTATGAAAGGCCTTGGAAGATATACCATGGAATCAAATTACCTAACAACAGCTTCTAGTACTTCATTCATAATTGAGCAAACTTTAGCCCAAGCATCCTTTAAAAAATGTTGAATATCAGAACTGAATAGTACCCTGAATGGTTTTTCCATACACAGACAA
The DNA here is from genome assembly GCF_019175285.1 of Sceloporus undulatus. Lineage (NCBI taxonomy): Eukaryota > Metazoa > Chordata > Lepidosauria > Squamata > Phrynosomatidae > Sceloporus > Sceloporus undulatus. The sequence continues at coordinate 217,148,031 of NC_056522.1, forward strand.
AACAACTTGATTACTCCAATCATTCTTCTCAGCCAGATGATCTAGGGTGGGATGGTTATAAAGCAACTGCAATCAGAAAGTTTGGCTGATTTGCTGCAAATTACATTGAGACCAGACAGTAGATCCAGGTTTACCTTCTGCCTATCCTTGTTTCAGTTAATCAAAATGCAAGTGGACAAAAGCCATTTTCTTTGTTTGTCAGATGAACCAAGCAGTACTTGTGAGACTACTCTCCAAATGTTTGCCATCCTTCAGAAGAACATGCTTCCATTGCCATTAATTTTTATAGTTTCCAAATATTTCTTTACTTTGAGAGAAGAGGGACAATTTAAAACATTTGCCAAATCTTTCCAACTAAGAGCAAATATTTGTCTTCCTGCTTTGAGTGCTCCTGAGGTTATCTTGCTGATAGTTTCTTTGAGAGATCTGCTATTGAATATCCTGGGAAAACATTGCTGCTGGTGATTGGCAGGTTCTCATTGTTTTCTGTTAGGCTTAATTTAAAAAACAAAAAACCCACCACATTGCTATAGAGTTCTTTCCTCCACAGTGATACCCCATACCTCATATTTGCAATAATGGCTCAGGACTACCATGGTAACTTAAGATATAGTGCAGACTACCCAGAGTGAGTGCAGTCATGCTTCCCTTTTAGTAACAATGGGGCTTAATTATCAGAGAGACAGAAAGTACTATTACATTATAGCTTTTTGGTTGTGGGTGAGGTAATGATAAGCCCTTGCATTCATACTCCCACAGTGGATTATGTCCTTGTTCTATGTTTAAGAACAGAGGTGGGATCTAATATTTTAAAGATGCACATAGAAAAATGAGGCCAATTTAAATGCGTTTGAAAAATATGATTTGTTGAGCAAAAGCTATGGCTTCTGTTAACAGTTTTGGAAAAGTCACTTTTTGGACTACAGATTTTGGAATATCATAGATAGTCAGAGCTGTAGTCCAAAAAGTAATATATCCAAGCTCTGGGTACAGTGTCCTAGACTGGGTGCACCTCTGAAAATTTATTTGGAGATATGGGTCTCTGTCTGGAGCAGACGTGCATTTTCTGTGCATTGTTCCTTCTTAGCATTGTAACAGATCAACAAGAAGCAAGATGTTTTCAGCCAAAGCACATCACATGGCAACCAAATGTTTGATGTTTTCAACTAAAACACAAATAACTGAGTGACCAGCTGGAATGGGGTTGAAGAGAATGCTCCCTGAACAGTGTGATCTTAATATGGCGCCATTGATACTTCCATCATTGTGTAAATAAATAAATAAATAAATAACCTCCCACCTGTTAAAAATGGATTGTCACGTCCTATTTGGAAGCAATTGGAACACTTTTGAGCACATCTATTGTAGCTCTGATGAAACTCACAGTGGTTTTTGAGCCCTTTTGGCTTTTTGCCTTTTCTCTTTATTACACCAAAGTTTAAAGAGCATTCTGCGGCTTTACTTTCCCCGTGACCATGGCTCCTGGCATTTACAGTGCACAATCAATCATGTCAGCCTCCAGAGTTTGCATAAAAGCAAGAAATGTGGCTTTTTATAACTGTGAAAGTCAGCGGGGTGATCAGTTGAGTGAATTATCTTCTTTCAAACGATGGTTTGCACATAGGTTTTTGAATAATTTTATTTCAAATTCATACCTTGTTCTGATCTATCCAACCTAAATTCTGGCTGTACACAGCATTTTTATTTTGTTTTTTATTTTGTGATAAATCTGCAAATTAAAACTTTCCTGTCTGGACAGTGTGAACAGTAAGCAATGCTAAAAAGGCAGCCATTTGGTTACCCCAAATATAAGTAAATTTCAGCACTGGGTGCTTGAAAAGTGCAGAATGTAAATTCAAGGGCTGGGGAATTTTGGAAGTTTTCATTCAAAAATAATTAAAAGTATATAGTGTCCTAATCCAAAAAGGCAACATTTCCAAGTTCTGAAAGTGATTCCCAAACTTTGGTCCTCCAGGTGTTTTGGACTTAAATTCCCAGAAGCCTCAGCCAGCTTGGCCAATAGTCTGGAATTCTGGGAGCTGAAATTCAAAAAATCTGGAAGATTAAAGTTTGGGAATCACTGACAAACAAACAATTTGACCTGATATGAGGCAGCACCTTGTATTCCTGTTTTATTAAACAAAAATTCCAGTTAAAATAAGGCAAAAAGCTATAAACATCTCAGACATAAAGCATCTTGTTGAAATTGTGTTACTTAATAGGTTACATACCAACAAGCTTGGAAACAGGAGTCTACAAAATCAGTTAAATAATCAAATGCACGAACAATCAGCGGGCAAGTTTGGCTAAAACAGACAAGTTTTAAGAGGCCATTGGAATGCAAGCAAAGAAGATTCCAAAATAGGCCTTCAGCCTAGCAACTGCTCCAATGTGTAAGAATGAAACACAAGGAGCATGATTTAATGAAATACTCAGCATAATAGTATACGCACTGTGTGCATACTTCCTGGGCATCTGCCAGGAACTGAATAATGTTTAATGAAATATTTCCAAACTCATTACCACTTTCTCCCTGATTTCAAAGATCAGTGTTGGAGGGGGGCATGTTGGGAAAAGACCTCAGCACTTCAAAAGCACTTACCAGTTCTGTTTTGCATCTGTACATCTAGGACAGAAGGTATAAGGGGATGTCATTAAGGGAAGTTGGATGGGGATTGGCATGAAACGGTATTTTACATTTCTGCTTGTACATGCTATTGTGCTTATAGAAACCTTATCCTTATATTTAATGGTGGAACACACACACACATAAAATAATGCTGAGTTATTCTCAGAGTACACTGAATGTATGGATAGCTTGTGTACATGTGTACATGGTAGAGTTGCCAGAGTGAAACCTGGAGATGCTTCTTGTCCCTTTTTCTTAGGCAAGGCATAGTCAGAGATGGTTTTGCTAATTCCTTCCTACTAACCAAGACTGATCCTGCTTAGCTTCCATGAGCAGACAAGATCTGGTGCCTTTAAGATATTTAGGCCACCCTGTACCTTACCATCTATATTTTCATAGCATTCATTCAAGTTATATGGCTCTGTAATTGGTTGGCAGATGGAAACTGAAAGCGGCTATCAATAGTTGCTCTTCATCTTGGAGAGAAGTCACTAGGTGGGGTGCCTCGGGGTTCTGTCCTAGGCCCAATATTGTTTAACATCTTTATTAATGACCTAGATGACAGAATAGAAGGCACGCTTATCAAAATGTTAGATGACACCAAATTAGAAAGCTAATACCCCAGAGGGCAGGAACAGAATTCAAAATGATATTGACAGACTGGAGAATTGGACCCAAGCTAACAAAATTAATTCCAATAGAGATAAATGTAAGATACTACATCTAGGCAGGGAAAAGGAAATGTACAAATAAAGGATGAATGACACCTGGCTTGAAAGCAATATGTGTGGGATCTTAAGAGTACAAGCTAAACATTCATCAACAGTGTGACCCAGCAGCATGAAAAACCAATGCAGTTCTGGGCTACATCAACAGGAGTGTAGTATACAGATCAAGGGAAGGAGCCATGTCATATTATTATTATTATTATTATTATTATTATTATTATTATTATTATTATTATTAACCTTTATTTATGAAGCGCTGTAAATTTACACAGTGCTGTACATACAATCTTTTTAATTAGACGGTTCCCTGCCCTTGGGCTTACAATCTAAAAAGACATGACACAGAAGGAGAAGGGAGCGGTGGAGGGAAAGGGTAAGAGGTCCAGCAGTTCCTCTCAACCTCCGAGGCCTGGACCAAGGCAGATGGACTGGAGGGAGGGCTTGGCTTCAAAATGGAAGGTTAATCTTCATCCAGGGAAAATACATACTCTCAAGTAGGATAATACATATACAATACATAGCAATACAGGAAATGGTTTGATAAAAAGACAACAAAAGAAAACCAAATAGCAAGCGACACTTATGCAATGCCTGGGAAGGCTTCTCTGAACAGGATGGTTTTCAACTCCGTTTTGAAGCTAGTTAAAGAAGTGATGGCTCTTGCTTGTGGGGGAAGAAGGTTCCAGGAGTGAGGGGCAGCAAGTGAAAAGGGGCGAATCCGGGATGGGGCAGAGGAAATCTTGGGCTGGGACAGGAACCCTTGACTACCAGAACGGAGGGTCCGAGTGGGAAGGTGAGGAGAAAGAAGGTCTGATAAGTAAGGAGGGGCCAGTCCATGGAGGGCTTTGAATGTCGACAGCAGGAGTTTATACTGAATGCAGAAAGGGAGAGGGAGCCAGTGAAGGGATGCCAACACAGGTCAGAGCGGTGGATGGAAGTGATAATGCGTGCAGCTGAATGCTGGACAGAGATTAAAGGATGGAGGTGAGAAAGAGGAAGCCCAGCCAGGACTTTGGTCATACTGTGTCCAATTCTGGGCACCACAACTCAAGAAGGATATTGAAAAGTTGGAATGAGTCCAGAGAAGGACAACCAAAATAAGCAAAGGTCTGGAAACCAAGCCTTATGAGGAATGATTTGGGGAGTTGGCTATGTTTAGCTTGGAGAGGAGAAGATTGATAAGTGACATGATAGTTATCTTTAAATATCTGAAGGATTGTTTTCTGCTGCTTCAGGAACAAGGATATAAACCAATAGATTCAAATTACAAGAAAAGAGATACTACCTAAATGTTAAGAATAACTTTTTTAAAATGTAAGAACTGTTTGACACTGGAATAGATTGTCTTGGAGGATGGTGTACTCTCAGACTTTGGATGTCTTAAATAGAGGTTGGATGGACATCTTTCAGGAGTGCTTTAGTTGTGTATTCTTGCATGGTAGAGGGTTGGAAGTTATGGCCCTTGTGATTCCTTCCAGCTCTAAGATGCTATGATTCTGAGTGTGCCTTGAAAGAAATAATAGCTACATATATTTGTTCTTAATTGTTGTTAATTAACATCAAATTATGTATGTAAATGATGACTCTATGAATGAGAGTTCTCCAAGACATCCCATTGTTAACAGTCCTTTAAAAGTCATGCAAAATCAGGGCTGTGGCTTCCTTGATGGAGTCAATCCACATATAGTGACATCTTCCTTTTTTCCAATTGCCCTCCACTTTACGAAACATTATAGTCTTGAAGAAATAATTCTAGACACAGAAGCCAAGCCACAAAGTACTCAGCAAATCAAATGACATTTCTGAAGAAGACATATTGTTGAATTAATCATATATTTGTTGTTGCTGTTGTTTGCCTTCAAGTTGTTACTGACTTATGGTGACCCTATCATGGGGATTTCTTGGCAAGATTTGTTCAGAGGGTGTTTGCCCTTGTCTTTCTCTGAGGCTGAGAGAGTAGGACTTGGCCATGGTTACTCAGGGGGTGTTCATGGCTGGGTGGGGATTTGAAACTTAGTCTCCAGAGTCATAGCTCATGACATGACACACCACCTAGATAATGTAGTACCAAGTTTTTATCCAATTTAAGAAACTGTAAGCACTGAAGATGAGAAAGGCAATTATTTAACAATAAAGTCTTAGCTCTGAGTACAATAGTCATGAAAATCAATGGAAGTACTCAGTTATGACTAAGTTTTTCCATTTATTTCAAGGGTATACTTTAGGAGGTGGACAAAATGTGGCCCTAGGACATCAGATACCCATCCCCCCCCAAAAAAATGGTGGCATATGACCACTCCACACTTCCTAGACAACTCTTTTTCTACCTCTCTCCCTAAAGACAAAGCAGAAACCAGAAACTCACCTTTTAAATGGGTAACAGGAACTCTCTGTGTGGTTTCACCTCCAGAGAATGGCTGCATTTCAAATTCAGAAGCAGATTCATTGCCATTTACAGCTTATGGGGGGGGCACTTTGCGGGCATTTTTGATACTCTCTACAGTCCTTGGAAGATCCCAAGAGCAGAAAATTTGCCCAGCTTTACCCCAGATCTCTATAAGTAACACAGACACTAAAGAATGAGGCCAGATAAAGGACTTATGGTGGGATAAAACTTGTAGGCAATGAGAGCCAGTGTAGTGACTTGACTGCTGGACTAGAACTCAGGGGTTTGAATCCCTCCCTGGCCATGGAAATTTGCTGGTGACCATGGGCAGGTCCCACTCTCTTTAGCCTTATAGGAAGGTGATGGCAAACCATCTCTGAGGAAATCTTGTCAGCAGAAGTCCATAAAGGAGTACAAGACAACAAAATAATTTCAAACCACTTTGTACTGGCATTGTGGTTGTGTCCAAAGCAGGAGGAGGGTTAGATTTGGGATTAAGTAAGATTCCTGCTCAATCCTCCCCTTCTCCATCTCCATTTTGGTTCTTTTGTCTGAAAATCTTACCAGCAGAGCCGTTCTGCCAGCTGAGCACTCTGTTGATGTATCTCTAGGATCAGTGGGCAGAAGATAGTTCTACCAGAAGAGTATTTGCATAGGCAGTTTTAGGAGCGAAGCCAGGAAAAGGTGCTCTCAGGAGTGAGTATTTAAGAGAGAGGAGCAGGTTTGAAAGGAATTGATGCTTAATGTGCCCTGAGGGGTAAAGAGCCATTGAGCATAGGTTAGACTGCTATGAGGGGCAGTTCGAAAAGGTACCCAAGAAAGAGACAAAGAGTGTCCTTAATTATATTGTTGTAGTGTCCTGAGGGATATATAGTGTTTGGTAACTAGTGGAATCACAGGTAGCCAGAAGGGTTATAAAATACAAAAGTTTAATAAAGGTTCTGTAAGGGAATATATACAGTGGACCTTTGGGATACGCTGGGGTTTGGTTCCAAGATTCCCAGTGAATAACAAAATCCATGGATGCTCAAGTCCCATTAAATATAATGACATAGCAAAATGATATCCCTTATAAAAAATGGAAAATCAAGGTTTGATATTTGAAATTTATACTTTTTTGAACATTTTCAAACCATGGATGCTTGAATCCATGTATAAGAAATCTGTGTATAAGAAGGGCTGACTGTACTGTATATACTCAACTATAAGTCGACCTCATGTAAGTCAAGGGCAAGTTTTGAGGCCAAAATCATGGATTTTGATATGACCTGTGGATAAGTCGAGGGTCAAACACTGGGGCATATAACAAAAGATCTAAAGGGGGGAACAAAGCACTTCTTCCCTCTCTCCTTCTCCCTCTCTGGACCTCTCCCAAGGGTCACAGTCTCGGCATGGAAAATGGAGAAACAAACCTCCACACGCACACACACTCCCTTCACCCTAGCATTTCTCAGGCTCATGGCTTGCAAAATGGGGTACAAACCTCTCTCTCTCTCTCCCCCCTTCCTTTCACCACCACCATTTCCCAGGCTCATGGCTTACAAAACAGAGTACAAGCCTTGGCACACACTCTCTCTGTCCCTTGCGTTAGCTCTGGCTACAAAGGGAGGCTGAGGGATAAGACAGAGAGAGAGAGAGAGGAGAACATGTGGGGACTCAAATGGGGAGCTGTTTAAAGATCCCTGGTTACATAGGAAGGGCGGGCACTTCTTTTAGGAACTTTATAAGCAGCGGCAGTATTATTATTATTATTATTATTATTATTATTATTATTATTATTGTTACCATATTGCCCCATATATAAGTCGACCCATGATTTTGGAGCCCATTTTGGGGCATAAATTTCTGAACTTATAGTTGAGTATATATGGTACACTGACCAGTAGATAAGTCAGTTTAGTTTTTTTTGCGTTAATTTTTTGACTAAAATTTCTTGATTTATACATGAGTGTATACAGTATATAAAGCTATAAAGAAACAATTACAAAGACAAACTAAAGAAAATGTTAAACTGTGGAAGTAATTAAGTATTTATACACCGTATCCATTGTGAACACCGTCCACTAAAAAAGATACTGTGTTCAGCCTGACTGGCAAATAAATTTCTTACTTTGTTTCAAACAAGCAGCTATCTGGAGGGATTTCAGAAACACATTAAAATGCTACCAACACTGAGAAGAGTCTTTTAGGTTTGGGAAACATTAGCTAGTGGGTGAGTCTCACTTTCACATAAATTGGTGGCAGCGGTGGCACACCTTAAAAAGGAGTGAAAGGTTTTGAGAGATTTTGGCGGTGCCATGTTGTCACCTTCCCAGCCCCTGTAGCCAAAACTTCTGAGTCAGGATTGCACTGTAAAAACCCTAGATATGTGCACGCAGAAGTAAGTTACACATAGTCACATAGGCCTTACCCCAGATAACTGCTTACATTTTCAGCCAAAATGTGTATGCGTGTGGAGAAACCACATTACAAGGATAACAGGTTTTCAAGCATTAAGATATTTACATTTAACCTTTCTTTTAAAGGGATTTTATTGTAGCAATTTTCAGTGAAAGGGCAGCATGGCCAAATACATGAAGCAGAAAAATATGTACCCCCCTCCGGCCTGCTGCTTTTTCCTTCAGCGACATAATGCAAACACCTTAGACTACATTTGGCCATGTTTTCTCTTCTCTCTTGATTAAATGAAGTTGCAGGTAATCACCGCTAACAGTTAAAATGCTTTTTAACAGCCTCCGTGTGGATTGTCCATTTGTAGCATTTGGCATTTCACAGCTAATTTTCCTGTACTATTGCACTGAATGACTACACTTTAAAGTTGGCTATGAAAAGAGAAAAGAAAGCCCCACCTGATTCCTCTGCTGGTGTGGAAAGGACACCATCTCATTCAGCCTTTCTGGGGCATTCAGTCTCACCTGCAAGTAGCTGTTGTAGAAGAAAAAAGTTTAAAGGAAGATTGGAAAAAGAAACCACTCATACTGGGATAGATTCATAAATTCCAATCCATTTGCACTGGTATGAACAGAGACAATGGTTTCTTGGCAGACTACATGCATTAAAACCAAAGTTTTCACCACAGCTACACATCTAACAAAAGGTTTTCTCCTTGGAATATCACATTATATACAATGGATAGTAAAACAGTGCCCCTTATATAAAATGGCAAAATCAAGGTTTGCTGTGTGTGTGTGTATATATATAATTTTCAAGCTGTGGATGCTTGAATCCATGGGAAAAGAATCCATGAATACGGAGGGTAAATTGTACTATAGAAATACATTTCTCCATTGTACATATGTTTACCTGCATATTAATGTTGATATTCAAACCTTGCCACCCACCTTTGCTGTTTTAACTATTCTTGATGTTCCCCCGGAAACTGAGGCCAACATTTTGCATTCCCTTGCTGTGCCTGGAAGAAGGCAACTAAAACAATACACATAATTTTGATTTGATTCCTGGCATTGTAAGCAGATACTCAAGAATATCCTGGGAAAAGTGGGAAGGCTGAAATTAAGGGCATGATAATATAAAAAAGTGTCATTATGGATCAGACCATTGGCCTGTCTAGGCCAATATGCTGTTCACCCTGTGGCCATCCAGATGCCTGTGGGAAGGACATGCGCAATCAGGATGATGTAGATAAAATACCAACCCCTTCCTGCCATATTCTCCTGAAAATGCTCTTCAACAGCCAACTCTCTGCTCCTGGTGATAGCATATAGGCATCAATCCTACTGGGTGACCTTGGGCAAGTCACATTCTCTCAGCCTTAGAGTAAAGGCAGACTTTCTTCTGAACAAAATATGCCAAGAAAACACTGTGATAGAGATGCTTTATGGTCGCTATAAGTCAGAAATGACTTAAAGGTATACAATAACAACAACATACACTATTGTTGTTGTTTTAACTAAGATCCCTTCTTCTGGTGTGGCATTGCCAGTTTAGGCCACTCTCCCAGGCATATATTTGAACTTGAACATCTACTTAAATTCAGAACTTTGCTCTTTATTTGCTCCAGTATGCATTATATACCTTGCAATAGCCATGGATCAGGTGAGACAGCCATATCTGACCATTTCCCTTCCATGTTTCCTATTCATTTTAAAAGGTCCCAGAGTCCTACTCTCAGTAGTATGGTTTTTTCTTTGCTCTAAATAATTACTTTTCATGATTTTCCCCATTCAACTTTTTTTTCTGTTAGTTTCTTATATCTATATAGTTGACTCTCCATATCCACAGATTCTGCATCCATGGATTCAACCCTCCATGGCTTGAAAATATTTTTAAAAATCCAGAAAGCAAACCTTGCTATTTGTCATTTTATATAAGGGACACCATTTTACCATGCCACTGTATACAGGACATGAGCATCCATGGATTTTGGTATCCACAGGATGAGGTCCTGGAGCCAAACCTCAGCAGACACCAAGGGTCCACTGTAGATGCTTCCTCCTTCAAAGTCAGACATGACTATGCTGGACTATGAAAGGCCCAGTGAACTCAGGGAGGCTTACTGCCAGTTAGAAAAAAAGCAGAGCATTTTTGGATTACTACCACAGATTACTTTTGGTACTACAGCTCCCTGAACCCAGGCAGCAAGTTGGGAGATTATAGGAGTTGGAGGACAAAACATCCCCACTTCCCCCTTCTGTCCACATAAATACAGAAGTGCAGTTTTAGTCAGCTTGAGCTTTCTTCTTGCATGGGAGGCAAAGGATGGGGAGGCACTGTTATTTCCTTAGTGCCATCTAAGAGGAAAGTTTGTTTTCAGTCTGTGAAATTTCAGAGGGTAAGCCAATAAACGACAGCCCCATTTTCTTAACAACATTTGTTCATATGTGAGGCTCAACCTGGCTTTGAGTCCCTCTTGTGCTATTTATGTTTGTGGGGGGTGGATTATGTTATTATCATACTGCTGTATTCAGCTCAAAGGTGGCATATAACTAAAAAGGCAACAGTCTTGGAAAATGTTCTCAGCCGAGCAAAAGTGCTGTTGCAGAAAGATAGCTACTGTGGTTGTGTAAGGCATTCAACTTTTCACTTAATGCTATTTCACAATGAGCATGCAAGTGTTTAATCATGAGCTGAACACCTGGCTCTTCCAAAGGTTGGCCTCTTGGGTGGATTGTTTCCAGGAATGGACTGTGCTGTCTTAGGAAGACATTTGCTTAAGTAAGCAAAATGCTTCAAAAATGTGGAATTTGGGGGCCATAACTCCCATATTCCTCTAGACAGCAGGTTGGCTGGATGGTGCTGGGAAGAGTCATCCTTGAAAGTAACTTTTCAAAGCTCTTCAGAGAGTCTGGCATGTAAAACATTACCACAGAGAAAGATCTGTGTAAATATTTGAAGGGAAGTCATACTGAGGATGGAACAAGCTTGCTTTCTGCTGCTCCAGAGACTAGGACATGGAGCAAAGGATGCAAACTATGGGAAAACAGATTCCACCTAAACATTAGGAAGAACTTCTTGACAGCAAGAGCTATTTGACAGTGGAACACACTTCCTCGGAGTGTGGTGGAGTTTCCTTCTTAAACAGAAGCCAGATGGCCTTCTGTTGGGGGTGCTTTGATTGTGAATTCCTGCATGGCAGAAGGTTGGACTGGATGGTCCTTGTGGTCTCTTCCAACTCTATTATTCTATCTCAGTGGCATATGCAATGGGACGACCCACCTCAGCTTAAAGGACAGACACTTTTACATGAAAAGACCCACATTCCTTCAAGATGCTTGATCATTGTCCTTGTCATTAAAGTTGATCATAAGCATCTTGAATTGAACCTAGAAGCAAATAGGAAGCCTGTATACTTGATACATTAAAGGAGTCATTCGAATCTCAGAGCTGAGTCACCAGTATCAGCCCAAGTGTAGTTGTTGTATGCCTTCAAGTCATTTCTGACTTATGGAAACCCTAAAGTGAGCCTATCATGGGGTATTCTGTGGCTGAGGCTGAGACTACATATAAACTCATCCATGAGGTCTCCAGGATTCTAGTCCAGTGCGCAAACCACTATATTATGCTGGCTCTATCAGTCCAAGTACCAGCCCAAGCCCTGGCGGCACAGTGGTTAAATTCCTGTACTGCAGCCACTCACTCACAAACCACAAGGTTGTGAGTTCAATACCAGCCAGAGCTCAGGGTCGACTCAGGCTTGTATCCTTCTGAGGTCGCTAGAATGACTACTCAGCTTGATGGAGGCAATTAGCTTACAGTTGTAAACTGCTTAGAGACTGCTTAGAGTGGTATGAAATGGTATACAAATGAAGCTATTGCTGCTGCCAAAAAACTGAATGTTCAACATTGCCTGGAATTATCTAGAATAGTGGTATCTAGTAATGCACGAGAAGAAAAACTCCTTTAGCCTTGGAGCTGAATAATTTGGAAAGGGTTTCAGGCACTGCATTCCAGCAGTAAGCAGAATGTCTATGACCATGAGAAAGCAAAGCAAAGCAGGTTAGGCCAGACATGATTATTGCTGTTGTTGTGTGCCTTCATATTGTTCTCGACTCAGAGCGACCCTAAGGTGACCCTGGAGATTTGAACCCTGTTCTTCAGGAGTCAATCTAGTGCTCAAACTACTACCCCATACTGGCTCAGGGGGATTTCCCCCCATAAAGCATACAAACCACAGTTCAACAACTTTTAGGCATTCAAAGCACAGCTCAGTTTCTACTGACGTTTAAACAGCCAGCTCTTTAAAATTTAAAGGCCTTTAAAATTTAAATCTCTCTTTATCTCAGGTCACTGACTAGAGAAAATAACAGAGGTTTCACAGCACAAGGTGGTGAAAGGCTGTTTTTCTTCAGCTCAAGAGGGAGGGGAAAGACATCCCAAGTGACAAAGTGTCAGTGACTTTGGATTGAATCCTTGTTGTTCACACACATCTCAAATGCACTTAATGCACTTTTGGGGGCTGCTGGCAAACCCCCCACTTAACCCAGGATATTTGATACCATTTTCCCACCTGAGTTTTCCTGAAAGATCTACATCTGAATAGATTAGGATTGCTCTGTATCATTCAAGGGAATGGAGGCAGCTCCATTTAATCCCCAAATGATGGCATGTGTGTATAACAAAGGGGTTACAATGACATGAAGAGATTCACGAACCCAAAACAAAATGGGAGCAATAAACCTGATATGTATCAGCATGGTGATCCACATCTGCTTGGGATGAAAAAATGAGTTTGAATGCCTCCATTGTGGTGATAGTGGTGGAATAGGATGCTAAAGAAATTCATTGGTTAGATGGGAAACTTATGAGCTGGGTGGGCCATGGCCTCCGCTTTCTCATCCCTATGCATAATGGCTTCTTTAACAGAGAAGAAACTAATGCCATTTATAAGCAGGTTAGACTAGAACCCTGAGAGGAGGGATGGGAAACCTGGGGGTGAATCTGTGGTTTCCCAGAGGCCAAACCTTCTTCCTCCTTGACAACTTCATTTGGTGGTTTCCCAGGTTTTGTTTGCCCTGCCGCACCAATTTTTAACATTTAAAGGCCTCCCTTAGGCTTAGCTAGTCAGCATGGCTTAGTGGTTTGAGTGTTGGACTATGACTTTGGAGACCAGAGTTCGATTCCCTGCTTGGTCACGAAACCCATTGTGTGACCTTGGGCACGTTGCATGCTCAGCCTCAAGGGAAGGCAATAGCAAATCTCCTTGGACCGAATCTTGCCAAGAAAAGTCTTAGGGCCTCCTTAGGGTCACCATAAGTCATACAACTTAAAAGTTGAAGGCATACAACAACAACAACAACAACAACAACAACAGAGCTTAGTTACTGTTGGATGATTTATATGTTAAAAAGATACTAATAATTTTAGTAATTTTTACAGATAGGTTCAGCCAAAGAAGCCACAGCTCTGAGTTTGCAAGACCTCAGCAGTGCCGTTTATAGCAGAGGTGCTTGGAAGTTTCTCATTCATAGGGTTGCCATAAGTTGAAATTGACTTGGAGATCAACAATTTAAGGTCAACAACATTTTAGTTCCACCTTTACTTTACATTGTCAAATGCTACTCCCAAGAACTGTTCTTCACTCATACCAAAATGATGTCAAGAGGATGTTCCCCAGCCTTGTCTTACATAAATGAAAAAAAGACATACACACACACAGATACGCACACAAAATGGCCAAGGGTCACCAGATGCACCAGAATGTGTTCTCATCATCCCCCAAATCCTGTCCTTTCCTTGAGTGGCACAAGCTGAAACAATCCACACTCTCAGGATTCAGAAGGTACATCCCCTGACTTTGTTAATCTTTACTTTGTACTTTGTTCCTCCTATATCAATTGACCTCAATGTGGCTGTGCTCCTTAAGTTTCGATTCTCCTCTGGTGTCCTGTCATGTATTCACTCATTGAACACTTTGGACCTTCCTGCTATTTTTCATTGCATACCATTGGCCTCTTTGAAAATACTGATAAGAAACAGAAAGGTAACTTTCCCCTGCAGGTTAACATATTTACCTGTAGGTGGCACACGGATACAGTTCATGCTTGAGGAATAATGAAAGGCAGAAATTAGGAAGAGAGCACTGTTCTGGTTTGTGCAGTATGTTTCCTTTTGCTTCATGTGGAGGACAAAAACAGATACACAGAAAAGGCAGCTGAGAGCTTTTACATTTAATTAGCAATAATCTATCTCTGTTTCTTTTATCCCCTTTGCTGCTATTCCCTCTGGCAAAGTATGCCAAAACCATTACATGAAATTGGTGTCTTAGTAAATGAGAGCACATATGAATTAAATTTAGATCAACCTGTAACTCTATTGCCCTTTGTATAATGGCCCTAAATAAATAGAAGGGGTGTTAGCATGTGAGGGCCAAGTGGGTAATTGTTCCAGCTTCTTTTATACAGAAATATCCCACTCCTCTGGCTTTACTTTAACTGGGGCTGCATCCAGACTGCAAGATCAACACAGTTTGACACTACTTTAATTGCTTATGGTTCACTGCTATGGGGTTCTGGGATTTGTAGTTTCGAGAGACATCCAGTCTTCTCTGTCAGAGAGCTCTGGTGCCACAGCAATGTACAAATCCCACGATTCCATAGATTGCAGCCATGGCAATTCAAATGTGGTCAAACTGTGTTAATTCTGCGGTGTGGATGCAACCTATATGGACATAACGGCCATCTTGTACAAATGCAAGTGACAAAGATTTTCTGTAATGGAGAAAAAAATTCCATATGAGAAAAGTTACACATATACTGCACATTATTCATGTAGTGCAATGAAGGTACCTGGAACAGATATGGCAAACTAGATGTATGCACTCATCACACACTGTTGTGCATAGGGTTCAATGTTTTTGAGGGTGAAATTTTAACTAGGGAGTAAGGTCCACTGAACTCAAGGGGATTTATTGCTCAGGAACCATGCATAGGAATGTCTTGCAGAGTTTTGTTTACTTTACTGTCCTTTTGGTATCTAAACTTTGGATGCTGCAAGGAAGCACAGAGCTCACCCCAGCAAATCAATATTGTGTTTTCTATCCTTATCTGTGTTGCCATTCATACACCCAAAGCCTGGCATCCTGTTAGCGAATGGGAGGGGAATGTGCACGATAGCACAAGCCAGTGGCTTATTTTTAAACAACAATAAATGAATTAATCTTTCACTTATTTTAGAGATTCGCCTGACTAAAGGATATTGCTCCCCTCCACATATCTGCTGCTGAAATGTGGTAGTGAAATGGCAGGGAGAGGTCCTAAATACTCTAAAGGCACCAGATCCTGTCTTATCTTGACAGCTGAGGGTCAGCCCTGGTCTGTACTTGGATGGGAGACCATTGTGTGCTATATTTCCATGGAAGGCAATGACAAACAGCTTCTGCATTCTCAATCCCTTCTCCTCCTGTGGCATGTCTTTTTAGATTGTAATACTGAGGGCAGAGAACTGTCAAATTAACAATCTGTAAGACACTCTGTGGCGGGAGAGCAGGGTATACTCTAAATAAATAAATATGTACTCCTTTCCTAAAAAAAAAAAAACCTTATGAAATTCATGGGGTCACCATAGGTTGACATGTTATTTTGTTTATAAGTGGATTACCACTTGTTTTTGGACAAAATGTGGTATTTCTTCCATTATTCAAATGGTTGGCCAGAGGAAGGTGCAGTTTCTGATCCCCCCCTCCTCGCCAATGGTCACAAAGCTTGCCTACCCCTGTATTAAAGTGTTTGCTTTTTGTGCATTTTTGTGTCTTGAACATATGAGGACCCCATGAGTTTCTTAGGTAAGGAACACTCAGAGGTGGTTTTGTCAGTTCAGTGTTCCTCCCTCTGAAATACAGCCTTTAGCACTTGGTATTTGTTGGCAGTCTCTCATCTGAGTACTAACCAGGGCTGACCCTGCTTCACTTCCAAGATCAGACTGGATCTGGTGCCTTTAGTGTGTTCATCCAAAGCCAAAAAGGATGTATGGGGGGAGGGGGGAGAGAGAACAACACAACTTAGTTTGTCAGTATGAAAAACATCTCAAATGGCATAAAAAATTGAAATGTAGATTCACCTTGAACTACGCAAGACGAAGAGTGCTTAAAAGCTGGCTGTCACTGGCTGAGATTGGCTTGTTGGTCTTTGAATAGAAGGTCAGTTGCTCTCAGCACTTTTCTTGGTAATGGACAGGTGTCTGCTTTACAAGATCTGTCACAATTTGGCATTTACTTTCCAGGTCAGCAGAAAAACCAAGGCCTGCATACAAAAGAGTGACTAAACCTTTAGTTTTGCTCCCTCCTTTCCAGGTCTAAGGCAGATCTGAAACCTTGCTGAACCGCTGCAACAATTTTGTTGTCTCCTTTCTGATGAACATGATGGCACTTTTAATATAGGTATGTGCGTATATATACTCAGTGATGTACAAATATTGTTAATGAAGCTATCTGGATAACACAGGGCCATTTCAATTTGGTACTTCTACACAAATTGGTATCAGCCACTCAGTGTGGCAGTGATTTGAATAAGTGTGGTATTTACATGAATCCCCAGGGAATTTCAAGTGTTTTGTTTACAGTCTGGTATCATGAAACCAAGTGGGGCCTACAACAAAATATTGCAGCATAGAGTGCTCCTTTTCCAAATATTCCATTCTATCCTTAATCCCACCTGATTTTCTATATTTCTGAATTATCAGTCGGATTTTGGGAGCACTGAATGTGCTCAATTACTGGGTTTTTGTTTTTGTTTTAATTTGTTGGAGGGATGATTTGTCCTTCCGAAAAGCTTGAAATTACCTTCAAACATGCTGTCACTTCCACAAATGTGGCTCACTATCTTTTTTATGAGGATGGTGTCATCTTGGCTACGTAAGGACCACCATTTAGATAATTGTGAGAGCTATCGATATATACAAATGGGACCTGAAATGAAATGCTGAATTGAGAGGATTCAGGGTTCAGCCACCCATGACTTGTCTCAAGGTACCCTATTCCATTATCCCTAGTTTCCTGTCCCTGTCAACATTATGTAGCCAGTAATTGTTTTCTCTTTTAATGGTTTATTTTGCAATCCTTGAGGCTCTTTCCAGACTATCTTGAATGCTGCAGGTTCCCCAAGTATTGGTGGACATTTAGTGAACGAGTTCACAGTTAGAATATGATATTATACCGTGTATAATTCTTTCAGATTTATTTTCTTTTGCCTGAGGGGCATGCATTCCCACACCTGATCTAGCAGGGTGACCAGATGTCCTAACTGCCAAGGAGCACAAGGCACCACGAAATGTAGGGCATGACCAAATAAAAGCTCCAAACACTAACAGAAATATAAATTCATGCTTTTTAGTCATGCTCAAAATGGAGGACATTTTGAAATTCCTCCTGGACAGAAGGTTGAAATGGAGAACATGTCCTGGAAAAGGAGTATATTTGGTCACCCTGTTGTCTAGCTGCCTCTGTTTCTGGAAAAGTAAATACACATATTGGTATTGGAGTGCCTCTGCCTTGTATACAAGAAAGTATCAAGCGCAAGATTGAGAATAAAAGTTTAACCATAAAAGAACTTGGTTGGTGTTGCATGCCTTCAAGTTCTTTCCAATTTATGGCAATCTTATCATGGGATTTTCTTGGCAAAATTTATTCAAGGGGGTTTGTTATAGCCTTCCTCAGAGGCTGAGAGAATGTGACTTGTCCAAGGTCACCCAGTGGGTTTCCATGGGATTTGAACCCTAGACTCCAGAGTTGAACATTCAAAAAAACTTACCTGGCCTTTTCTGAATCTATTTTGTTGCTGTTGTTCTAGAAACTTTGCTGAGAGACTGATTTATCTCTGACAGGTCAGTGATTAACTGGGCAATTATAAAAGAACACAAGGCACGGAAGGTGTTGATTAACCTTCCTTGTTTCAGTGGAAAGGCACATCTTCTGTGTCTAGGAATATAAAGATCAGCAAGTATTGGGGGGGAAAAGCAAGCTTGTAAAGGAACATAGAAGATTGGATTCAGAGATGCTTCTCCACCAGGAGTCCCCATCACCTATGTATGGACTTTATCTGACTCTGTGCATGACAAAGGAAAACAGAGCTTCATAGATGAGTTCCTGTTTGCACAAAGTTTGTTGACTTAAAAGCTGTATTTGATGCCACATCACACCAGAAACTAGAGAGTAAAGTTTACAAATGCAAGGATGACTTTTGTGTTTACTCAAAACACTCTACTAGTGACCATGGTATGGTCCACCCAAACAGGCCATTTGCCTAAGGCAATTCAAATAACTATAGGGGCTACAGAGTGTCTTCAGTGCTTTCTTGTTCAATCTGTGCATTTCAGTTTCACTTTGATTTTTTGCTACAGTGGAATCCCACTCCTTTAAGGTGGAATCTAAGAGGGTATGAGTTCTGCTGTTGTGGATAATACAGTTCTATTACCCCACTTTAGTCTAGAGTTGACATATTTGTGGGAAAAGTCCCTAAAATACTACAGAATCAATGCATTTGATATACACTATGGAACGACTAGGGGAGTGATGGAGAAATTTTTAGGAGCCGAGTGCCCAAACTAAAAGGTCTTCCTACACCGGGGGTTACCCAGTGCTGGGGGCAGGACCTCCACCCTCCAGGGGTGGGACTTCTGCCCCGGGGATGGTAACTGGAGGCTGGGGAGGGGAGGAGAGAAGAGGAGGAGGAACAGGCACACACCTCTTCCTCCTCCTCTCCCCATCGTGTGCCAGGGGAAATGGAGTTGCATGCCATCTCTGGCACACGTGCCATAGGTTCGCCATTGTGGGATTAGGCAGGTAATGATCTCAAAGGCAGGACCTGAATATCAATGGACAAGATATTGAAGACAGTCAGTGTGGTGCAGTGGTTTGAGTATTGAACTACAATTCTGTGGAGGGTAGAGTTTAAATCCCTGGTGACCCTCAGAAACCCACTGGGAAGGAAAAGGCAAACCCTTTCTGAACAAATCTTACTAAGAAAACCCTGTGATAGATTCACCTTAAGGTTACCCTAAGCTGGGAATGACTTGAAGGCTCACAGTAGGAAGGTACTCTTGAAAAGATATTCACACACAAATACCCAGGCCTATATTTTCGATCAACATTTAACTCATTTGTTCATTGTTGTTCTTGTGTGCCTCAGAATTGTTTCTGATTTATGGTGATCCTGGGGTTTTCTGAGGCTGAGAGGGTGTGATATGCCCAAGGTCACCCAGTGGGTTTCTATTGCCAAGTGGGGAATCAAACCCCAATCTCCAGAGACCTAGTTCATTAGCTAGAATTAAATATTGTTCAAGTACTATCCCCTATTTTTAGGACACTAAGCAGTGCAAATATATAAAGGCTGTTATTCAGTTTTGTCAAGTAGAGTTTCCAAGTAAGGACTATCCAAATCCCTAAGATTTTAGGACTAAAAATTGTGACCTAGCCACAACCCACCGTGATTTCAATAAGCACGACAAATTAAGCATCAACCAGTTACACAAAGCACACCATAATTTTTTTTTTAAAAAAGTTTATTTAATTAGGAAAAATATATACATACTTTTCAAGGCAGTGCTCTCACCTGGGATTACTCTCTCTCGTCTTGAGGACTGGAGAAGAGAGTCTTCGGGGCTCTGAGATATGGCAAACCTATACCAAGTGCTTTGTCAAATCTGATATCGAGCATCAACATGATACAAAGAGCACTGTTGTTGTTGCATACCTTTAAATTGTTTCCAACTTATGGCAACCCTGAGGCAAAATATCATGTGGTTTTCTTGGCAATATTTGTTCAGAGGTTTGCCATTGCCTTCCTCTGAGGCTGAGAGTACGTGACTTGCCCAAGGTCACCCAGTTGGTTTTATGGCTGACCAGGGAATTGAACCATGGTCTCCAGAGTTGTAGTCCAACACTCAAACCACTACACCACACACAGGGGTACATTAAAAATACACACAAGCTTTTCCAGGAATGTATCAGCTCTCCTTGGTGTGTGGTGTGGATAACTTTAAAGCTAGAATCAAGATCACGTACCATGGCAAGTATATTATAGAAGCAGGTCAGAAGCAGATGCTTTGCTGATGGGCACCTTGATGAGTTTTTAGATATCCCTCTCAATTAATAATTATTCTCAGTTTTTCACTGACTTCTTTTCCTTTTTTGTCTGCTTGGAGAATTCACAAGCTAAACTGCTAAATAGAATCTAGGACAGTGAGACAGAACCAGTCGGCTGAATCACACTGTATCTACTCACCTTTAGATAACATTCCCTAACATTATTATGCATAACAGTAGCTTTGAAAAAAAAAATTAACCATCCTATTGTTTACACACTAGTGTATACATTTTGCACTAGCAAGATATAATGTGATGCATGATATGGATAAATCCCTATGGCTTTAAAACCCTGCCCTGGTGGTTCTGGGGTAATACTGATGCACATGTTATTTTAGTGTAAATGTTACTGAAAGGATATAAGGTAGATTATTCCATGCATACCTCTTCCTGGCCTTTCCAGCAATATGTTGCATTCAATTGTATGGAAAGACAAAATACTAACATCATCCAGAATGTTGTGATGTTTGCAGACTGCTAACTCTATAAATTTGGTTGCTACTGCTGTTATTATTACAACATTATAACCAAATACTACCATGGAAGTTCCTTGTTCTTTTCCAGTTTCCTTTCTATGGTCAATGGAGGGACCACTACTACATTGTCTTGCATGATGTATGGTATCTATGCCAACCCATGGCATTAGGCAATCTCTTGCACAGTGTCTTGAATGACTATCACACAAAGCTTTCATGATAAATTGTTTCTGGATATCTAAGGCACCTTAATATGGCTAGTGGCAAGAAAGGAAACATCTAAGATGGCTAAGGCATCTTCATATGTTCAAGTGGCAAGAAAGGAAACATCTAGGATGGCAGAGTCTGAGAAGACCTTGTCATTAATGTAATGCAGTCTCTGTTTGGGGTAGAATGTCCAATCCCAGAAGGGCATCCTGGATAAAGCTGTATTCTGATAATGTTTTGGAGAATGGAGCAATGCTGCACCAGGCTATTGGGAGAGCATATGTAATACAGGACATTTAATACAGAGTTTGGAAAAAGTTATCCAACTCCTAGAATCCTCTAGCCAAGAATAACTTTCCCATGGCATACTGGATCCTTGCCCCTAGGGACTTTTCTGGGTTAACTAAGGTCCTCCACATCTTTCCAGAATTCCTACCTCATTACATTCCTACTAAGTCTTTTCCTAGTTGTTTCAGAGGTATGTGCATGAAAAAGGAGTTGAGTGCATCATTCCAAGGTCCAGAGACACAGAACAGCTGTTGGCACTGAAACTGTGAAGATGGGCACCTTTCAATGGAGCAATGACTTAAAATGCAAGCACTTTGCCTTCCTCACTGCACAAGGACACACTTTTTAACATTTCCCAATGAAAAACAGACATGCGCTCCACACAGGCAGTGTTAAAAGAACACAATTCTGTTCTTTTCCCCACTGCTCCAATTGTGAGCTATGCAGTTCTCTCTTTCTGCTGGCTCATTGCCACAAAGAACATACGTATTTATCTAATCGTGTAGAGATAAGTATATCCGCTCACATAATATTCCAGTTCCCTGTGGAATGGCAAAACTGAGTGTAACTTACCTTGGAAACAAATTAATAGTAGCTGGAAATTCTTATGTCCTCTTATGGGGGGAAAGATGAGATCTATAAAAAAAAATCTAAAACATGCAAGCCAATTTAAAAACCTTGTTAGATTGACAAATGCTTTGTAGTAAATGTAGGCGTTGAGTACAAAATGTTTGTTATGCTAAACAGATTATGTTTCCCCCAGCAATTGTTATCTTCATTCTGCGTTTATCTTTCGGCATGGTTGTTATTAGGAGGCATGCAGCATAGGAGGTGTATCAGGCTTCATAATATTTTCTTCAGTGATAAAAAGTTCTTCAGCATTGCAGAAATAAACATTTTACACCTTGGGGGAGAAAACTTCAATTTATAGTTTTCTGGCAAGTAAAAAATTGAAATTCTAGTAAATTCAATATATAAATACCTCATCATCTTGTTCAGAAATTAAAGAAACCTCCCTCCAAAAAGGTGTGCACTGCGAGTGTTTATATTCCCAGACTTCTTCTTGTAATCTTGGAAAGTCCTTTCTAATAAGCAAACAGCTTGGTGAAAAGTAGTCAGTCATAACATAAGAATATAAACACACAACCTAAATTAATACTGAGCAAACAACCAGAATGGGAGGACCTTATCAAGTGCTGAAATATGTGATTGTATTCTGAACTCCAGAGGTATTATACAGAAAAATAAATCTTCTCTGTAAATACATTTTCGCAGCTACTGCTATAAGGAAACCAATAATCCCTTAAAAGATTTGTGCCTTAGAGAGGAATCAGACATGATACAGCTGGAGAGATGCTGCAATACTCAGCAATTCTTCTTTGGTCAAAGAAAAGAAAAAACACCAACCCTGGAAAGGTTTCATCCAACTATGAAGAAACGCAGGTTTTCCAGAGCTATACTTTACTTTTGGGACACAATGTCCTTTAAGAACAAGAGTTAAATAAGAGATAAGACCATTTATCTTAATTTCTGATGCATTCTTAAAACCAGAGGTGGGACCCGGTGACCTGCAAATATTTTTGGCCTACAAGGCCAAGCAGCCCTAGTCAGCATAGGATTATGGGAGCTGTAGTCCAAAAATATCTGGAAGTCTACAGTGGTCCATTCCTGTTTTAAAATCAATTTGCAAAAGAAAAGTCTACAATCAGAAATAAAACTTTATTTTTTGTTGTTGTCAGAATGTGAAGAATGTGGCAAATAAAACAAATGGTAGATAGTTTAGATCTAAAAACCTGGAGACGTGTGTGCCTTAAGGTCAGGATTTTTACAGAATTAAGAGGCACTGGCTCAAAATGGCCTTCCAATAACATCACCTAAATACACTAGCATCTTTTAAATAACATATGTTTCATTTTTGCTAGATGTCTTCTTATGGAAGGCAGAGGACTGGGTGGCTCTAGACATATTCGATAAAATATACTTACAGTTTAGGACTGGCCATTTATTCAGCCACTCAAAACTATTTTACCGTGACCCACTTAACTGTCCAGATATTGTGCCTGTCTGGATGGCAAATTGTTTATGGCATTTAGTGACTTAAAGGTAGCCTTCCATACTATTCTTAGAAGTGCTTTTAGCAAACTTTAGAGAACTCTGATATCGACTAGTGCAGATGCCTCTGTGCTAATATTTACTGGAGGGTTAAAATCAATGCTGAAGAGTCTCTATGTTCTGATGAATCTCATCTTTCTCTAGCCGAATGGCAGCTGCCTCTCGGCAACCCTGTTTTTATCTAATTGCAGTGAAAGGAGCATATGATTCTTCTCTTACAGATTTCATGTCTCACAGATTTTATATATATGGATGGTAGTGCCCCCCCCCCCTTGTAAATTCCTTTGGGTCTTAAAAAGGTTTATTCTGAAAGAGCTTATTTTGGTTAAATAAAAAGGACTGATAGCATAATCCTGCCTATTCAGCCTGCATGCCTATTCAGCTAATTTGTCAGTTTCCCTAGACTGTGTGGAGTCCCTCCTAAACAGAAAAGAAAATATGCCAAAAATAACCCAAATAATAGTTTTAAAAACCATATTAAAAGAGAATAGCATACTTTTTTTTCTTCTGCTGATAAGTTGTAACATTAGTCAACAGCAATAACAAAAAGAACCTGACAGGTTAGAAAGGTACTGCCCCATTAACTGGGCAGGTTTTTGAAAGTGAAATTTTGAATCCAAGCTGTCAATCCAAATGTTAGTACCAACTAGAGCAGAGCTATTAAATCAATGAAACTTACATCAGTATTGACTTGCCATTTTCCATTGATTTAATAGACTGAGAATTTGGATTTAGGCCCATGTTCTTACTATAACCATGCATGGTTGGTAGGAGACCTCTTAAAAGAAACATTTCACCCAGTTGTGAAAGAGGAATAGGCAGTGCCTCTTTAGAAATGGTACCTGATAATGGGTGGCCATGATCTAAAAACAGTATTTCTAATTCAGATTATTGACTTTATTATTTAGTTGAGGCAGCAGTTCAATCTTAGGCTGCATCTGTACTGCAAAAATAATGCAGCGTAACACCGCTTTAACTCCCATGGCTCCATCCAATGGAATTCTGGGATATGTAGATTGTTGTAACACCACAGATCTTTGGCAGAAAAGGCTAAATATTTCACAAAACTCCAAATCCCACAATTTCATAGCATTTAGCCATGGGAGTTAAAGCGGTGTTAAAGTGCATTATTTCTGCTGTGCAGATGCAGCCTTATACGATTTTCGAGAAATAACATGGCTGCATTGATCATGAAAAACTATGCCTTGTGTTTAGTGGTATGGGAGTGCCACAATGTCTGATCATCCTGATGTGTAACCTATACTGTTAGAAAAGAATATGGAGAAACAGAATGGTTCCCAATCAGCAAAGGGGTCAGACAAGGCTACATACTATCACTCTACTTATTAAACCTATATGCAGAAAATATAGTATGCAGAGTAGGCTTAGCCTCAGGGGAAGAAGGAGTGAAGATCAGAGAAAGGCACATTAACAACCTAAGATACCCAAACAACATGATATGACTAGCATAAACCAAGACCTGGAACAATTACTGTACTGAAAAAGGTCAAGGAGGAAAGTGCCAAGGTTGGATTAATGCTGAACATTAAAAAAAGAAGTAATGACTACGGAATCTACAAGAATTCACCCTAGACTAGAAAAATGAAATAGTTAAAGAGTTTCATCTATACCTTGGATCAAATATAGACCAGAACGGAAACTGGAGGCAAGAAACCAGAAGAAGACTAGGATTGGGAAGGGCAGCTAGGAAGGAAGTGGAAAGGATTATGAACACTGACGTGAGGCTAGTCCAGTCCATTGAATTCCCCATCACCATGTACGGATATGAGAGCTGGGCAGTGAAAAAAGCTGACTGGAAGAAAATAAACTCATTTGAGATGTGGTGCTGGAGAAAAGTATTGAGAATACCATGGTGGCCAAGAAGGCAAACAAATAGGTCCTGGAACAGATCAAGCCTGAACTCTCGCTGGAAACTGAGATGACTGAGATGCCATAATTTGGCCATAACATAAGGAAAAATGAATAATTAGAAAAGGCAAGGATGTTAGGAAAAGTGGAAGGCAGTAGAAAGAGACGAAGGCCACATGCCAGATGGTTAGACTCAATCAGGGATTACATGAATCTGGGCCTGCAGGACCCAAGTGGAGAAGCTGAGGACCTGGGATCTTGGAGATGTCTCATCCATAGGGTTGCCATAAGTCAAAGTCACTTGGGGGCAGTTAACAACTACAACATATGGCTTAACTGGTTGACAGTCCTAATAAGATGCTAGGCTCATTCTTGTGTTGATGTTCTTGTCGTCGTCGTCGTCGTCGTCGTCGTCGTCGTCGTCATCATCATCATCATCATCATCATCATCATCATCATGTTTTTTCACATCTCATCTTTTTCCTAGTCTGGGACTCAAGGCAGCTTACAAAGCTTAAAACATACACCTTTAAAATTCTTTTCATATAAAAATAAAAATGTAATTATTGTAGTTTAAACCAGAGCTTCTCAGCTAGAAGTTGTCAGGTATTCCATGAGAGATCACAATTGATCTTTTTTGTTTTTGTTTTTTTAGCTGTAGTTGTAATACTTTTAATGCTGGGAGTTCCCTGAGACCTGAAAATTATTTCAAAGGTTCCTCCTGGGTAAAATGCTGAGAAGGAACTGGTTTTAAATTATGATGTTAAGCTAATGATAATAGTAATATCATTATGAACTACTATGGTTAATTATTATTTTCAATTATTTGCAATATGTTTAGGCCAGCTCTGGAGCAAATCCCTGGAAAGCTCCACACCTAGATGCGTTGGAGAAGGGCTAAAGGCTGTGCTTTGAACACCAGAGTTCCTAAATTCAATAGGGAGCATCTCCAGGTAAGATTAGAGCCTTTCCTCGAAAAATGAATGATGATGCTGGTTGTTGTAGACCAGGGGTGGGCAACTCCAAGGGATTTGGGCAGCCTCATTGGCAGTATGTGGGACTTTGGAATGCCATGTCCCTTGCTATGCCCTGATTCTCCATTTTCTCTTATTTATTGTTTATATATTTATACTAAACGTACCCTTCACATTGCCTAAGGGAACAATTTCATCATGTTCCCCCACTCCGCCTGTTTTAGGCCTAGGGAAGTTCTTTTCCCCCCCTCAACAACAAGGTAAAATGGATGTTGTCCTCTGGTTTATTTCTTTGTTGATAAAAATGGATTCACCTGGCCTAAAAGAGCCTGGGGTGTCCTCCAAATGTTCTAGATGATGTATAGGGGACATGTTAATAGGAAAAAAACCAATTTTCTTTGGGTATTTTTGTGCTATATGGTATGTTGGGCCTCCCAAAATGGCTTTGGGGGCCCCTTATTTTACCCACCACTACTGTAGACCATACTGAACTAGATGGACCAATAGGTGGACTTGGTATAAGGCAGTTTTTTGGGTTTTTTGCTCACTGTAAATCTCATTTAGTGGCTATCCTTCATATCCTTTCCCTCCAATATTTTTTGTCATAGGTACTTGACCTGCTAATTTCCCTTATTTTTATTATATTCTGCCTCCTAATTTTAGGAGGAATAGCTGATGTGCGTGTACTTTTTTTTTATCACATCAAATCAAATTGTCAGTGGTTATGCTTACCATATATACTCAACTATAAGATAACATCGAGGGTAGGTTTTGGAGCCAAAATTATGGATTTTGATATGACCCGTGTATAAATCAAGGGTAAAACTTAGGAGCAAGTGACAAAAGATCTAAAGGATGAAGCAAGGAAAACAATGTCAAACAACTTACAAAATCCCAGCAGTGCTCATACTAAAGGCTGGATGGATGAGAGAATGGGTGTGTGTGTGTATTTCAATGCTTCCAGGACAGATTATAAGTTAAAGTACAGTACATACATTGACCTGAGGATAAGTTGACTCAGGTTTCTGAGGTCAATTTTTGACTACAATTTCTAGACTTATACATGAGTATATACAGTAATTTGCCTTCTAAAGTTAGTCTCATACCTTACTTTTATTCATGTCCTCTTCCTCTTTTCATATGATTGCCACTTAAATTCTCTGCAAAGTTTTCAACGCCCTGTTTTAAGAGTATTTCAATGTATTGTGCTCCTCTTTCTTGCATCCTGTTTTTGCTGACTTTCCCCTTCTAGTTTTGCTTGTGCAAACTGCTATTTAATTTAGGATATAGCTTATTTCTTCAGCAGTGAGGACTGCCGCAGTTAAAGAAACAAGAAAACCTCCAGCTGTGCATGCCTTATTCTCTCTCCGCTGATCTTTTCTTTAGATCCTGGCCATAGTAACTATATAAGCTTATTTGAAAGATTCGTCTTTGGATTCTGCAGCCAGGAAACTGAAAGGCCAAGTGAGTCAGATCATAGCTGCTGAATTTATCGGCATCCTGATCACATAAAGGGCTTCTTTAGATGCTATAGTGGAAACACAGGACTGTGTCAAAAGTTAAGGAAAAATCCCACACTCCTTTTATTCTTCCCTGTACTGGCACTGTGTTGCATTGATGTTCTGAGCCAGTTTGATACTCCTTAATAGATACAAAAGAATGCCAGAAACAGGAAGAGGTATGTTGGATCTTAAGGCCTATCTAGTCCAGCATTCTGCTCACCTAATGGCCAAACACACATGCTGGGCATTTTTGCACCTGCAGTCTCTGTTGTGTGTGCCAAGGCAAGGATAAAAATGTCAGGGATCTGAAGGGTTAAAACACAGCACTCAGGGAAATGCTTGATGTGTGTGTGTTTGGCCATGAGCATTCAGCAGAGTGACAAGACTGATCAGCACAGCTGAAGCTCATTGGCTCAAGGACACTTCAGTGCCCAAGTGCACGTAGCCATGGACGATGAAACATGTGTCTGGATTGCACAGGAGACACATGACATGGTTACACACCTGAACTCACTGGGTTTGGGAGACCACATGGTCTGGAGACTATATAAACCCAGGGGTTGCAAGGGATAGCTTGTGGGTTTGAAGTAGGAGTTGGATTGGTATGTTTTGGAGTTTTAGAGATCTGGTTTTGTATTATAGCACTGTTAATAAAGAGCACTTTGGGGACTTTGTTTCTCTGGTGGTTTATCAGAAGAAGCTACAGCATCGGTTTGCTGTGTGTCCCCGGAGGTTCCTGCATTGCTGCAGTTCCTGGAAGACATCCAGTTGCTGTCATCCCAATTGGACTTTGGAGCCACACTTCAGCTTCTGGAAATTGCCAGCTCTGCTACAAGGGTCTGATTTAACCCCATGACTCGTCTGAGTTGCTGACAGTGGTTGTTGGACCCCAGCAGTTGTGCTAACAAAAAAGAAGTATCCCACCACCTCTAATACAGGGTGAGATACACAGACATTAGACTAGTAACCACTTGATGACCATAATTTCTATGAATTCTTTTAATCCCCTAGATAGACAGACAGACAGATAGATTTATCAAGGTGAGCCAGTGTAGTATAGTGGCTTGAATGTTGCACCAGAACTTTCGGAGGACAGCATGTGAATCTCCACTTGGCCATGGAAAACCAACTGGGTGACGATGGCAAGTCACACTCTTTTGGCTTCAGAGAAAGGCCATGGTACCCCCAACACAGTTTGCCAAGAAAACCCTGTGATAGGTTGGGTTACCATAAGTCAGAAATGACTTGAAGGTTCATGAAAACAAATGGCATGCAGTCTGCAAAGATTGAGTGCCAACTGTAGTAAGTTGGTGGAATGAATTAATCTATGGATGATGATTGATTGGTAGAGAGAGAACAGGAGGCATGTTGGAATGGTGTGGTGAGAATGAGGAGAGTATGTCAGTGTGAGGTTTAGGATTTGGATGAAGGAACAGCCTTGTTCAGGTATTTGCCTTAACATGAATATGGCTAAAACTGAGGCCAAGGCATGACTATGTATACAAACTCTTCACCATTCAATGCTCCAAGCACCCGTACATGTTAGATCTTTGTGCACGTTGAGTACAATGTTCTGAAGAAGGCTCTATAGGTACCTTTGTCTGTGCCTGGACTATGTTAGCTACTATATTGATGGGCAGTGGCTTTCCATATGCTGGGGGATGGAATGTGGGAACCTCTGCATGTACTTTAACACTGAGACATGAACCCTCCTGATCAGAGACATTTATAACAAAATCTAATAGATATATGAGATTTACTTAGCAGTAGATCCCAATGTTTTCAGTGGTACTCATCCTGCCTCCTCTGCAGTTGCACTGAATTCCAGCTCTATGTACATAACTTTCCCAAATCCCCAAGTGAGACGAATAAAACAGTCCGAATGTCCACCTTTTACAAAGGAAAAATGGCCATTCAATGGACAAGTGCCAGTAAATGGAGCAGAGACACTACGACAAAAGTAAATTCCCCTCCTTTGTCCCTCAAAGCTTATCCAAAGCCCTTACCAATGTAAAGAGGAAGCTTGCTTTATTCCACTGAGTTTTCATCATTTGATTGCATGTAATTAGGTAATTTTGGTAGCTGAACTGTTTACAAATGCGGATTTGCTCCCTTGCAGTCAGTTGAAATAGTCACAAGAACAGCAGAACAATCATGTGAAGGATAAAGGGAGAATAGCAGTGCTGAGGCCAAGTCTCCAGTAGGGCTGCAATTTTAAAAAATGTTGGCTCTACGAGTGTGCCTTTAAGAGCACAAGTTTTTAGACTACAATTCCCAGAATCCCCCAAACCTCCAGTGGCCACCCAGGTTATGAATCATAGGCCCGTTCCGCACGGGCATAAAGTACGCCTTCTGCACGTACTAGAGTTAGAAAGGGGCGTCACTTCCTGACACCCCAACCCTAATACGCACAGACTTTATAATTTTATGACATGCTAATATTAAGCAGAGGGAACTTTCACCAATCACATTTCCCACTACGTTTCTGTGTTTCTGGTTATTGGGACATTGGTTGTTTCAAACTGGAATGTTATGGTCTAAATCCCATTATTGGTTCCTGGAGATCCACAGGTTATTTAAGTGCCATTGATATAACAAATCCACTGTAGTTGGGACTAGCAATTTGATTCGGGCCCAAGACTGTAATTGCTCTTTGCATGAGCAACCATATTTACTTTTAAAATAAATGGAGAGGGATCAAAAGCAAACTTAGCACGCCTCTTCTACCTGTTTACACCTCAGTAAGAAATAATGGCTAAAGGAAGGCCTGATTCTGTTGCTGCATACTAAACAGGATGCAAGCTAAGCTCTCCCTTTCTCTATTTTTCTGCTCTGCTATGTGTGAAGAAACTAGACAACTTTAAAAGGGAAACCAGCATCCCACTAATTAGATAAAAAATTACCCCCGTTCCTCTCCATTTTCTGTTAGCAAAGGCATGTTGAAGAAGAAAAAAGCCTTACACCCTCCTTTGGACAGGAAGAGAAGAAACACGATCCTATCAAACCCCCAAGCAATTTTCTGTGTTTAAACATTTATTCACGTTAATCCCCACTAATATACACAGATCATGATGGAACTATACTTCTCATGCATGGCTTCCGCTTAAACACTGGAGTACAAATACTCCTGTGGTTCTCTACTCCTTTGAAACACTGAAATAACAAAGCCCTTGAAGATGACCCTTTAACACCGAGATAAATCAAAATACTTTTAGTGGCTTTGGCAGGGAAATCTTTATCTTGAACTTCTTTCATTCTTATCTGCCCGCAAGGATTTGTTTGATTTAAGTAGTAGTTTAGATATTTTGTAGAAGGGACATTCTTAACAGTGTATACACTTCCAAAGTCTTCAGTCAATCCCTGATTAATGGACACAGAATCTGTAATTAAGCCACTGCCAGGAGGCTGTACATCCCATAGATAAATCTTCTCTCATCTGCCTTTTGTAGTTATTGGAAGGAGAGAAATCAACTTGATTTATCCTTACATTCACTTATTTCACTTTCATAATACATTGGAGGACACTTAGCATTATAATAGTTTGGAGAACAGAATTCCTTATCAGCTTCCTTACAAACATTCTTAAGGAAGTAACACTGTTGCCCACAATTGACAAAGGGGGTTCTTTGGGGTCCTTTTAAAAACATGGTCATCCCAGTAGCTATCACAAGCTCATTCTTCCTTTATTTTTCCCTCCAGAACAACCTTTTTATTTCCGAAGATCACTGCTTTCTTTATCTTATGTAACAGGACAGTTAACACATTCTCCAAAGTGACTGTGGAGGTGTCTGTCATTATATTTGCATATATCTTCTTGTCTTCAGAACCCCACACGGAAAAATCTGCAATCACATGGGAACGTTGACAGTGTCAGAAAGAATACCTTTATGTCTGAAAATATGTCAGTGGTATGCAAGGCACACAATTGTAAATATAAAAATAAAGTAAAATGCACAAATAACTTACAGAACAAGATGTGACAATGGCTTTAAATGATGTTAGGTAAACTCAAGGAGAACAGATCTACAATGCCTTGCAGAAGTATTCATCCACCTTTGCCTTTATTCACATTTTGTTGCGTTAAAGCCTAGAACTGGAATGTATTTAATTGGCATTGTTACCATGAGATGTATACAAGATAATCAATACTGTGAAGGTTTTTCAGTTACATGTATAACTGAGAAACCTTTTGGTGTAATCTTTACTTTGAAATTTTTTTTAAATAAAACTTCATTTTTTAAAAAACAAAATTCAATTAAAAATAACTGTGAAGGTGAAAAATAATTTTTATTGTGGAACACAAATTAAGTAAACAGAACTAAACTGGCTCTTGTTGGCTGCATAAGCTGTCCTACCTGTCCACCCCCAAGTCCACACTTGGTAGAAACACCCATGGCTGCGTTTGCAACTGAGCCTCCTTGGGCAGGTCTCAGCCTATTTTGCACTTCTGGGTTCTGCATTTTCTAGCCATTCTTCATGGCAAAATTGCTGCAGCTCTGTCAGTAACTTTCAACACTTGCTAAAATTTTTTAATTGAACTGAGGTCTGGGCTTTGCCTGGGCCATTCTAAGATATTCAGGTTTTTGTTTTTGTTCCTTTGGAGTGTTTAGAGTTGTAGTACTGAGGGAAAGTGAATCTTCACCCAGCCCTTCCAGACCAAAACAGGGCTTCATCCATTTTGCTCTCACTTCTGACATGTTTTCCAGTCTCTGCCAGGGAAAAGCATCCCCACTATAGGCTGTTGTCACCATGCTTCACTGTGGAGTGGTATTCTTGAGGCAATGAGTGTTGTAGGTTTTGTACAACAAAAAGCATCTTCTTCCATGGCCCAGCATTTTAATTTTTTTGATTCAAAAAGAGACAAAAGAGAACCAGATAGACCAGGGCACCTTTCTCTATTAGTTTGCTGTCTCTCCCACATCTCTTTTTTGCACCCCAGACAAGCTTTGATAATGGTTTGTTTTGGCAATGGGTTCTTCTCACTGCTGCTGTTGTGTGCCTTCAAGTTGTTTCCAACATATGGCAACCCTATCATGGGGTTTTCTTGGCACTATTTGTTCAGAAAGGGCTTGCCTTTGTCTTCCCCTGAGGCTGAGAGTGTGTGACTTGCCAGAGTCATAGTCCAAGGCTCAAACCACTAAGCCACACTGGCTCCTTCTCATTACTCTTCCATCAAGGCCAGCTTTGTGGTGCATCTGGATGATAATTATCTCATGGATGGTTTCACCCATCTCAGCTGCAGATTTCTCCTGCTTTTTCATAGTCACCATTCCTCTCATGGTTGCTTTTCTGGCTAATTCCCTCAGGCACTGTGTTTTGGTGGACAGCCTTCTCTCAGCAGTGTTGCAGATGAGTCACATTCTTTCCATTTTCTAAAAAAAGGTTTTAATGGTATTCCAGGGGATTCATAGTTTGAGATGTGTCTTTGTAAACCAAACTGGATTTCTGCTTCCATATAACTTTATCCCAGATGTGTTTTGATAGCTCTTTGGCCACTGTGATGACATTTGTTTAGATATATTCTTTGACAAACTCTCGGGCTTTCCAAAACTAGATGCATTTCCCCTGAGATCATGTACCTCTGAAAAGGCACACAGGTGGACATTATTTGATGACGTCTGTGGCATATGGAGGCAGTAGCAAAATGTTGCACCCTTTACCCTTCTCACTTGATTCCAGTATCTCCCCACTACTGCAGTTGATAATGGCCTCACTCACATCAACTCTTCCATCCCAAGCACTAATATTACAGTGCAAAACCAAACAAAACCTACTCTCCTACGTTAGTCCCTGGGTCATAGGCTGTGTCATTCTGTATGTCAAAATTCATGAGATTGAGACCTTGGGAGTATAAAAACTGTAGCGTAATGCAGTGTTTTGGCTCCTTGCCCAGGATTTTGGATCAGTTCTTGACTTTTTCTTGAAGAACACGGGATTATTTGACAACATGGTAGTAAAGTATTCAAATGCTGATCACAATAATAAAAGGCAATTTGCTAATCAGGGCCTCTATTTATAACTCATCTGAAGCATGCACCTTACAATCAAATTTCAGTTGAGGTTCCAAGGTAAAAAAAGTCTCAGGGTTTTGCTGAGTAATGAATGAGAAATCCATTTATAAGATGATTCAGGGATCACTATCAGAGAGCTCAAGATTTAAATGAAGAAAAGTTAATGAGATGTCTTCTTCTCTTTGACCTCCTGGTTCAGTTTTCCACATTATATTAATAATAGTAAAAACACATCCTTCATTTACTTCAGTGAAAGCATGACCTCTTTTCTTTCAGTCTTTTAAAAGCATGTGCAAAACTGTCTAGCAAAAAAGACCTACTGAGTTTGTCAGTTTGGAAAATTTCCACAGACTGCAATGAATCTAAATAGATTTGCTCAGATTATATTTTAATATTTTTTGGAAACACTCATGACTTGGAAAATGTTTACATTTAGCTGTGAGTTCAAAGTGGATGCCAGAGACAGACTCTGGCTAACAAACGAGAGAAGAATCATTAAAAATGAAAAGGATGTTATGTTACAGGAGAAAACCCTGTCCTTTTTGTACTGCTGCTCTCCATTTATAGCCTCCCTGTTCCCCAGCAGATAGAAATGTGCAATTACCGAGCATATAGCTTCAGCCATGCATCTTTTATGTTGGCCAAAATGAGTTCTTGCTGATAAAGCTACTATTAAATGTGTAAAACTAGTATAAGGGAAATGCTGTATATTTAGAAGAAACAAAACAGCTTTGCCCCTGACTAAAGCAAAATCTAAGAACAATATAGCTTTAGATCTCAAAATAGGTCTAGCTAGCTATCTCAAGTGGTGCTTAAGCAGACTGTGCTTCCAATTTAGAATTCTTCAGCAATGGAAAAATAGAAAGGGTTGAGGAAGGGGGGACCCCTATGTAGCAGGACTAGGGGTGTAATTCTTCATACATTTTATGAGCCAAGAGCAGGCACCAACAAATAATCTAAGCATTTTCCTCCTTGCTGTGAGAAAACCTCCTGCAGTTCGGGGCTGATTATACAGCAACAAACAAACAAACAAACAAACAAACCCCAAAAAACAAACAAAACAAAACACAAAGTGGTGGTTTTTTTGCATATTAACAGTATCTTCTATGCAAAACATTTTGTGCAGAACACATTTCCAGCATACAAAGCAGCATTTTCTGTGGAGAAATGTTTTTTGTGCAGAAAATGCTATTTTCTATGGAGGCAAGATGTCTCCTGAACAAAATGTTTTACTGTCTCTGTAAAAAAATAAAAATAAAAAGTCATTTTTTGGTTGCAAAGCAAGTCCTCACCTACAAAGCTTCTGGCCTGTCTTATGATTCTTTTTCTATTATTCTAAAAATCTGTTCAACCAGTTTTCAAATATTTGTTCCACCTCTAGGCTGGAGTCATTCCTGGTTTTTTTTACTGGTACATGGGGGGGGGGGGGGTTACTGTTTTGGGAAGCATCAGTAGAATATGTGTACTGCCAAATCCTCAAGTGTCAATGAGGAGTAGGCAGGGACTACTATTATGATACATCATGGGGATGACTTACAATAGATGTGCAAATTTTTGATTATGGTCTATCACATGAAGCTGCCAAAGTGGGATTACAGCAGGATAGTAGTGCCTATTACCTTATCACACAATGCTGTGTCTGTTCTGTAGCTGCTTTGTCTTCCGTCTGTTCCTGGAACTCTTCTTTTCATTGACGGGCAAAACCCATCAATGCGTCCTGATCGCACTGCTTTTACACTGTTGATTCACTTGTGATGATCTCCTCCCACTGCAGTTTCAATATGCAGGCAGTCACTTGATGCAACTGGGCATCATTATGCTCCTCTCTTCCTCTTCTCCCTTCCTCTACTTATTTCCAAGCAGGGTGTTTTCCCCTCAATTTTTTTAAACTTAATTGCTATGATTGCCTGTAAAAAAATGCAGACCAAAAGGCATACTGAGAAGAGCATAGGGCAGGAAAGCAGGGTTATGAAGGCTCTGGCATACAGAGGTCAGAGCCCGAGACTATAGTAGCACCCGGCACTTTTGAAGAGCTGGGCAAAAACGACTGTCCCCCAAAACCAATAACATTTAAACAAGGATATATTTATTGGGACAACCAAAATGTACAATTACATGTTGCAAACGTTGGAAGTCATACTGGCTTCTTCATCAGGCAAACAGGAAAAAGAAATTGAAGATGTTAGTCATAGGCCTGCATTTTCTGTTTCTCGACTTAGTTCAGATGGTAGGGAGGGCTATCTGCAGGCTAGCACCTCCCCCATTGGCTATGCCGTCACTGGTAGACTTATATTAATAAAGGTATTTTATTTTGATGTTATTGGATTTGTTATATGGCCAACATGGTTACTCCTAGATGCTTTTGTCCCCCATGTTTGCATTTCCTACATTGTGATTGTGGCATCCCAGCAGCCTGATGTGATAAAGTCCTAATAAATTTCAGATGCCATGTCCATGTCATGAAAGAAAAAAGAGGTGTTCTTCAGTTGCATGCCTCTTTACCTAGATATTCCCAAAAGTTTGAATATGAATGCTTTTTGGTATTTTAACACAGGAAAATGGTTCAGATTAGGTTAATTTGAAGCCTGGTATGTATGAATGTGAGATTTCAAAGGTATGCTCTTTGTGGGTTTTTATTGAATTTTGATTTGTATGTTGTTATTTGCCTCAACTTGGTGACATGAAGTGTGCTAATAATCCAGTTAAACTAAGAAACTGAGGCCTGATTCAAACTTTGCTCTCCCATGTTTTTATCCACAGTGAAATGGGCAGACACCAAAGTCAGGGATAGTTTTACATCTCTCTAGAGGGAAAAATGCAGGAATTTGTCTCCAGCTATTATACAAGATGCATAAAAAATACATCCACTGTTTTTGCCAGTTTCCCGTAACATCCTGGATGCTACACTAATTCATTCCAAGAGCTAATCTGGGAGAACAAAAATATTTCCCCAAGCATCACAAAATCTGAATATGCGGTGTTGTATATACTCACGGGAACGCCTCTCCCTAAATAATCCACCCCGCACTCTCAGAACATCTGGGAAGTTTTTATTAGAAGATCATAATACCAGGTTAATGAAAACTTCCCAAAGGGCGTTTACTGCTGCGGTCCCAAAATTATGGAATAGCCTACTGGAAGAGATCCGTCTTATCACTACCTTAGAAACCTTTAAGAAGGCACTCAAAATGAATCTCTTCCAGCGGGCTTATCCACCAGACTCCATATGGACAGGTTGCTTACCTATAATGCTATTTCTTTGAGTGGTCATCTGCGAATACATACAAATGAATCATACCAATGGATTCTACTGCACCTGCACAGTTTAGCTCGGAAACTTCTGGAATCATTGGGCAAAGTTTACTTTGCAACTTTTTGGCGGTAGCTCTGCCCATCCCATATAAGTCCCCTGCCATTCCGCTCTTTCCCCAGTTCCGGACTTTTACACCGCGTAAAGCAACAACGGAGTGAAACAGTAATGAGCAGGACACTGAGGGGAGGATGGGCGGGATTTGTATATATTCACAGATGACCACTCAAAGAAATACAATTACAGGTAAGCAACCTGTCCTTCTTCTTTGTGGTTCTTTGCGAATCATACAAATGGATTAGACTGACAAGCTTAGATCAGTGGAGGAGGGAGTGTCATGACACAGTTAGGTTCAAACAACATTATGTTTATTAAACAACAAATAAACTGTTGAACCAAGCAATACCTTGTTTGAGCATTCTTAAAAAGTACCTTAACATTCAAGTATCTCAGGTAACCAAACATTGAATTCGAATGTAATGAGATTAATCATAACACAAAGGCATTGGTCAAAGTGTCACGTCATATCAATGAATTTCAATTAAAGCACCAAGTGAACAATTACAGTTGGTCCTGCTTATAACACGGATTTTTTATACACGGATTTAAGCATACACGGTTTGAAAATGTTCCAAAAAAGTATACATTTACCTTGATGTTCCATTGTTTATTAGGGACACCATTTTGCTATGTCATTATACTTAATGGGACTTGAGCATACACGGATTTTGTTATACACGGGGGATCTTGGAACCAAACCCCAGTGTATAACAAGGATCCACTGTACATAGATTGCAGTGCAACACTGCAGACGGAGGTGAAAGGACTCGTCTATAAAGGGCCGCTGTAAGACAGGTCTCCCTGTTCTTCCTGGCCTGAGGAGTCATGGATTTGTAAAGGGCACAAACCCTGGGGTTGGGTGCCTCTCCTAGGCAAAGGAGACAAGTGGAATGAGGATCCTGTTCAGGGATCTTGCCTCCGCAACTAACACAATTCATGAAAGTAGCCATACGAAATCCAGCAAGCGGAATCAAAGTCAAACGAAGATCCGATGGTCAACAAACACGGGGGAAATCAGATAGAGAATGGTCAATCAAGCCAATAGGTCAAATTCCAAAAAACACACGAGCAATTCCAGTGAAGTTCCATGAGCAGCTAACACAGTGGAAAGAGCGGGAAGGCAGGGGACTTATATGGGATGGGCAGAGCTACTGCCCAAAAGTTTCAAAGTAAACTTTGCCCATTGATTCCAGAAGCTTCCGAGCTAAACTGCGCAGGTGCAGTAGAATCCATTTGTATGATTACCAGAGACTACGAAGAAGAAAAAAAGTTATGATGATTGCTCCATTTTTGACTATGATTGTTGGCTAATTGAATTGCTATTTTAGAGAACTAATAGGAATGTTGGTTAATTCACTATTAGTGTTTTATTGATTGTATTTTGTATTATGTAACATTTTAATGATGTAATCCCACCTCGATTCATGGAAGAGGCGAGAAATATAAATAAACATCATCATCATCATCATCATCATCATCATCATCATCATTATATGTTGCAGTGAATATGAAAACATTGTCACCGTGAATG
Organism: Sceloporus undulatus; assembly: GCF_019175285.1. Taxonomy (NCBI): domain Eukaryota; kingdom Metazoa; phylum Chordata; class Lepidosauria; order Squamata; family Phrynosomatidae; genus Sceloporus; species Sceloporus undulatus. The sequence goes on from NC_056522.1 coordinate 217,186,650, forward strand.
TTCACAGTCCCTGATTAATTTTGTGAATGTATCTGAAAACAGAAACACCCCCCTTTTCAGATACAAAGAATTCTGGGTATCATATTTAAGTGTCTTCCAACATTCACTGGTATATTTTTGTTTGGAGACATTCACAATAATCATCAGTAAGTCAGCATTCACATGTAAATGTCAACATTTGCTGCAACATGAACATTATTGATTCAGGATGAAAATTTTATAGACATGACATTTATTGCTCTCTAATATTTATATGGTAACACTCTTGTTGAGAAAGCACTTTAGATAGCAGCAATATCTCACTTTTGACACAAACAATCACACTTGCTTTTATCTTTAAGTGTTTGAGGTTGTTTGAAGCAATCTTTACAACATACAAGAGAGAGGCTGCCATTTTGGCATTACAGTCCGCCCTTGGCTTAAGCGGGGGATGAATGGGACTTGTGCATGCAGCGGTGTGGCAGCATGCACACTTCCCATTCTTCCGAATGGGACGTGCCGCCCCTTGCACTCCCGCACGGCTTTCATCATATCCTGAAAGCCGCGTATAACGCGGGCGCACTGTAGTTTTGCGTACAATTTATCCATCATGCCTAAAGTTCTTTTACTTTTGCTCCAGCAGACAACATTGAATAAACCTGATCTCATGCAGTTTCAGAAGATAACCAAATCTGCGAATCCAGGTTTCCAGGTAGGGCTAGGCAACAATCCTGCTTGAAACCTTGGAGAGCCACTACTGCTACTCAGTGTAGACAATACTAGGCTTGATGGACCAAGGGTCTGACTCAGTATAAGGCAGCTTCTCGATTTCCTACAACTCAAATAAAATGGAAATTATTTTTATGCATTATCTCAGACCAGCAATTCTCTGTGTTTAAATTGTTAAGAACAACTGGGGAGTGGAGTGGAGAACTGTGGTTGCTGCCTAAAGCTCCTTGGAATAATGAAATAAGTATGAACTGTGAGATTGAAGGAAGCTTTCTGCCATGGACCTGATGCAGTGGTGTCTGAACTACAAAAGCATATGTCATAATCAATTTGCTCCGCTTTCATGGTGCCAGAAGAGTCTGTTGTTGCAACAGAGAATACATCACATTGACCCACCCCCAATACAGATATAGGATTGCAACGAAAGCAGGAAGGACTTACCCAACATGGTTCAGAGGAGGCTCCTCTTCTGATGATGGAGAGCTAGGTAGTTTCGCAATTAAGAGCTTGGTCTGTGAGCTAGGAAGTCCTCATTCAAATATCATGTCATGAACTGATTATATTAGGCAAGTCATCTCTTAGCCTCAGCTCTTCATCTGAAATATGGGAATGATCATAACACTGTTCCACCTGACTTGTTCCAAGTATTAGTGAGGTAATATATGCAAGGCACTTGAAAAATGAGGAAGAGGACTATATGTAAATACCAAAATCTGTTTTATTATCCAAAATACAAGCACATTGTGCAGGAAAGTATATTTTCAGGATTGGGCTATTCATGTCAGTTAATTTTTAGCCACCTGTCAAATTCTTTCCACAACATAGACTGTGGTTTAATGGAAAGGGCCAGTAACCCATTAACAAGCAGAACAAAATTTCATGACATTTTGGGAGGATGAGTGTGGATGCATTATCATTGCAACCCCATATAAGTTAGCATGGGTAACTCTCTTGGCCCCATCCTTTGAGCAGTGGTGGTAGATTTATTTATTCTCTTTATCATATACTATTTACAGAAAGGTAGTTTATACAAAAGAACACAGAACTAATACAATTACTGTTTTAATAACATTGTTGGTCTAGTTTTTAAGATATTCAAAAACATCACAAATTTGGGGGTGATTTTAGTATTCCATCCTTTGACACAAATTGAAAATAGCAACTTGTCAGAATGGCCTGGAAAGGATATGAATATTGGATGGATCAACTTTCCTCTACCCTCCTGATAAACTTTATAGTAAAATACCATGTACTGTACATTTGTGCATCCTCAGAAGAACAGGTACAGAGTCTTATGTCATATTGTCCTTCCAGCAACTGAGATTGCATCGCATTATAGCACGCTAGTGTCAAAGCTACGCAATATTTTGAAATAGTTTTGTAAGTTACAGGCACTGTGCATAATGTTAGGGATTTTTATCTGGGGAATTAAAGGTGAGTTGATGTAGTTTGCTTGAACCAGTGGTTCTCTCTGTGACCCAGCTTCTTTACCTAATTAGAAGCTGATCTTGTGAATTCTCCATTTGGGATAATAATCAATGAAAAAATGAACATAAATATGAAATAGTTATTGATAACTATTAAACTTTAAAAAGAAACAGGTAAAAGATTTTGGCTTATTTCCCCAAACCATACAGTCATCAGAGAATCTAAGTGTGAGTTTACAGAATATTGTGTCTCCCTTTTCATATTGTGACATCCTACTTTCCAAAAGAGCATTTCCCCAGTCCAAAGGCTGTCAGCAGTAACAACTGTTTTTCTTGACTGTAATTGTTCCCACTGGAGAGATCAACATGTGAATTTACTCCTGCATTAAAATGGAAGGTGGAGAGAGAACCAAAACACATTGAATAGAAAAAAATTGAAACTTGCCATTATATTTCATTTGTGTAATTAAAATGTTGCATGATCCAGAAAGTATATAAATTATACAGTCAATTTGAACACTATAGAAAGTAATGTTGAAAGGCGGCAGAACACCTTGAAGTGAACCAATTAATGGATCCCAGACTAGAAAAGAAACACAACACATAATACGCAGAATAACTCCCTGAAGTGTCTGTGGGATGAATTTAGACGGCTGCTTCTCCCCATCAACAATAGTGCAGAACAGGAAGACATACCATTTTATGAGTTTATACTTGATGATTTTGACCATACATCTTGTGCTGATTTTGCTAGCCAATTGTTTGGCATTGTGATTAAAACAGTAAAGGAATCTTCATAATTGAAGAATAAATATGTAAATACATAAATTAACATTTAATCCACATCTTGTGGATTCAGTCCCATCAGAAACTGCTATTAAAAGACAATTGTTTTAATTTTTTAAGTGGTTTTGTTTCTTTTATCAATACATTTCCCAGAGGTAGATGGTAGACAGACATTACAAATAGAGAAATGCAAGAAAAGACTAAGTTGACTGAGGATAAAAATGTCCTACTATGACCTATATGTTTGTTCCACACATTACTCACTACTCATCCACTGCCCATTCAGGAAAAAAAAACTTGTTTTCCCTACCTTGGACTTCCAACGTGATTCTTGAGCTCTTGTCCATAATCAAATGCCCTTGAATGGCTTTGCTGCTCCCTGATGCAGGCTGACAAGTCAACAGTGTGAGCCTGGAAAATCAGGTTACTATTGATGAAGCTGAATACTGAAACAGCTTTCTGGACCAAGTTGTGAGCTTCATCATGCCACATTCTAAAGAAGTGGTGGGAACCATGGAGCCTTCTTGATGTTGATGTTGAATGGCAGCTCCCAGTGTTCTCCACTATTGGTTATGCCTGTTGGGAGCTGCAGTCCAACATCTGGAAAACCACATGATTCCCAATCCTCTTGTAAAGACACAGCTTATAATTTAAGCCCTTTTACAAAGGGCACCACTCCAATGACGGGGTATTCATAAAAGCAACAACATAAAAGATTTTGCACCTATGATACTGTATAGAAGAAATCACTAACCTTCAGAACAAATTATTTACAGATTTTTTTTGTTTATATATCAAAGAAAATTACCAGGGCTTGGTCTGAAGGCACAGGATAGAAACATTTTGCGCAAGCTTTATGGGATCTGGTGGGTGCCTCGCTGGGGACAATGTCCTTGCCTAGGATAGCAGGAATGCTATGTTCGATTCAGTGGACTAGGGGTAGAATATAAATTCATTTTGTAGGTATGATTTAAAGCAACAATAAGTATAGGTAAATAGCCAGGAATTAAGAACAGTTTCCACTAACCCTTTGGAAACACAGATAATTTAGTTCCTTTACGTCTCCTCAGTGTCTGTGGAGTTAATCTTGAATTCTTCCTGTAGAAAACTTCCAGTACAGATGTAGATAAACAACAAATAAATCCACATTAATTAGTACTGTGGTCTAAAGGTTTAGCTGTTACTAGTGTGCTAGGAGGAAAATGAATGCAGTCAATTAATACTCATTTATAAAAGCATTATAAATGAAGTAAGAGGAATATGCGCCAGGTGGACAGATTATTGAAGGGAAAAATAAGTGAAATGAACTTTATTCTGCTTCTTAATTTTGGAAGATAAAAAACACAATGAACTGTGAAAGGTACTGGACTCATGAATATGAACTCCACAAAACTGAGAAAGTGGTCAAATGCTTGGATATATATTTAACCTTATTTTACAACTCACAACAAGCATTTACATCTGCTGTATTTGTTCATTAACAATAAACATGGAAAATAAAAAATGAACAGGGAATTACGTTCCATGGATGAAGCATCCACATTTATTTTTTCCCCCAACAGGCATTAAAAATGGCAGTGAATTATTCTGTGAAAGAGGCAGGGAATGAAAAAGGTGCAGATATACTGGACAGAAGTTTGTGCTTCAAAATTACACCATTCCTTTTAAAAACAAAATGATATTTATTTATAACAGTTGCTTGTATGGTCTTTTGCCCCCTTTCAATCTCTCTCAGTCTCTTCCTCTTTTTAAAAGATGTCTGTTTTAAAATGACACACGGCATTACAAATGATGGCACTTCCAACCAATGTGGCATTTCCATATTTACACCAACTAAAAAGAAATTTACAGGACATGATAGCATACAATCTTGACATTTAGTAGTAGCAGTAAAACAAGAAGGGCATCCAGTTTTTTCTGTACAAACTATGAGAACAAGACTTTTATTCACATTTTTTTTAAAAAAAATCATCTGTAATTTGATCTGACCTACACATTTCCCAAATCCATTTTCCCCTCAATTCTCAAACCTTTTGTCACATTGCCCACACCTTCACCAGACTATAGGGACTACAAGTAACTAGGTCTAACATCTACAAAGAGCAAAATTCTCCCTTTCCATATTTTCTCCCATCTTCCAAATACTCTCCCGGGGGGGGGGGGAGCTCTTCCTTGGTTTCCTTCTTTGTAATTCACTTTCACATTTCTCCCTCAAAACAACAAGCTCATCACTCAATCTCTTCTCAAGCAAAATTAGAAAGATAACGGTTTTCCTTTTTTGTGATTTTCTAATGCTACACCCATGAGTCTGGTGACCCAGGGTATTGTTCTGCTCTATAAGAAGGTCGCCTGGTGGAATAGAAGTCTACATAGTTTGTGGTTGATTTCAGTCCATACTGTGTCGTATAATCTGCAGTAGCTGGGAAGTGGACACGGTCATCAAAGTATGGATCTTCATAGCTATGTGGGGACTGTAAATATAACCTGTATGCATCATAGTTCTTTCTGTTGGAATCATCTTGGCTGTAGTACAACTGCTGATGCTATTGAGAAAATGAAACAGACAAACAAAAGCACACCTCAATTTAGTTCACTTTTTAAAAGAGCGATGTAATAGATCACCATGCGTAGTGGTATCCATTCAGGTGAGCATGGACTGCACAACATCATATTGTATACAAAAGCATTTCAAAACTATGTCCTCAGCATCTTTTAGATCCAGAATTTTAGTGGGTACAACTCTGGGCCCACAAAATTTTCAGATTAAAATAGGTAACTATACATGCCATATGAGTATAAAAATGTCTCAGTGGAAACCCCTTGTCTGTGAAGTTAAGTGATGAGAGCCTTGACCTATCGAAATTTGTTTTTGTGACAACAGCATTATAGACATTGCCACTGAATAGGACATTTTCATAAACATGTAGAATATGAATATATTTTCAGAAACTAAACAAGAACAGCTTATCAAGATTTCAAATGCAATCCAGATATAAAAGAATAATGCAAATTAAATAGCACACCATGGAAGAACACTGGAAATATTTCCATGAGTTTTTTGGTTCTAACAATGGCAGGGATAAATACCATAGTAAAATGTGGGCTAGACAATGCAACTATTGGGTGGATTAATAATTGGTTGACCAGCCAAACTCAAAGGGTGCTCAGCAATGGCTTCTATTCATCTTGGAGAGAAGTGAGCAGTGGGGTGCTACAGGGTTCTGTCCTGAGCCCAGTGCTATTCAACATCTTCACCAGTGACTTGAACGAAAGAATAGAGGGCATGCTTATTACATTTGCAGATGGCACCAGGTTGGGAGGAGTAGCTAATACCCCAGAGGACAGGGTCAAAATTCAGAATGACCTTAACAGATTAGAAAGCTGGGCCAAAACTAACAAAATGAACTTCAATAGGAAAAAAATGTAAGGTGTTGCACTTAGGAAGAAAAAATGAAATACAAAGATATAGGATGGGGACACCTGGTTTAACAACAATACACGTGAAAGGGATCTACGAGTTGTAATAGACCACAAGCTGAACATAAATCAACAGAGTGATGTTGCAGCTAAAAAGGTCAATGTAATTCTAGGCTGCATCAATGTAAGTATAGCATCTAGATCAAGGGAATTAATAGTGCCACTCTATTCTGATTTGGTCAGGCCTCACCTGGAATACTATGTCCAGTTCTGGGCACCACAATTCAAAAAGTATGTGGAGAAGCTGGAGTGTGTCCAGAGGAGGGTGACCAAAATGGTGAAGGGTCAGGAAATAATGTCTTATGAGGAGAGGCTTGAGGAACTGGGTGTGTTTAGCATGGAGAAGAAATGATTGGAAGGTGATGTGGTAGCCCTGTTTGGATATTTCAAGGGGTGTCGTGCTGAGGATGGGACAAGCTTGTTTTCTGCTGCTCCACAGAATAGGACCTGGTTCAATATATGCAAGGTACAGGAAAAGACATTGAAAATTCCACCTAACTTCCTGATAGTAAGACCTATTGGATAGTGAAATCCACTTCCTCGGAGTATGGTGGAGTCTCCTTCTTTGGAGGTCTTTAAACTGAGGGTGGGTGGCCATCTGTTGAGGGTGCTTTAATTGTGAGTTCCTGCATGGCAGGGGGTTGGACTAAATGGCCCTTGTGGTCTCTTCCAACTCTATGATTCTATGATTATTTGTAAGTGATTGTCCATCATTCTTATTGCCATCTGCATAGTTTTAGTAATACAGTGGTACCTCGGGATACGAAATACCCAGGTTACGAATTTTTTGGGATACGAATAAATCCCATAGGGATTTATTGTTTCGGGTTACGAAAGTTTTGTCGGGTTATGAAAAAACTCCGGCGCTGTTTTAAATGGAGCCGCGGCGCAGCCGCGGCTTTTTTTCCCCATTAGCGCCTATGGCAATTCGGCTTACGAAGGTTTTTCGGGTTACGAAATTAGCCGCGGAACGAATTAATTTCGTAACCCGAGGCACCACTGTATATGAAAGCCAGGTATATGACAAGATCTGAAGTGAATTATACAAGTTATCAACCATCTCCCTGTCTGTTATCCTGTGGTGAATGCAGGGTTGAAACACTGAAGATCTCCAGAAAGCAACTGCAGCCCATCCAAAATTAACTACTTGTTAACCATTTTTCTTCTGTAGTTTTCCAAGCTGCATTTTAGAGAACATTTTTGCTGTCTCCTCCTTTGAGAAACCATTGCTCTGCTGAGGCAGCCAGAAAATTCCAAATGCATTAGAGAATCTTTCATTACTGTTACATTTATTCCTACTGCTTAAGTTAACCTCAGTAATTGCATTAATCTTTACAAAATCTAGTTTAATGCCTGAAAATGTTTTATCTTTCACTTTTCATTAACTGAGATCAGTTGATCAAACCTATCCTTTTAGGTTTCTTGCTTTCTATGAAGGTTTCCATTATTCATCCCCTTGGATCCTTTTTATTTTTCTGTCAATTTTCCAACATATGTTCTGTGTAAAACTTTGGCTGATATTATGTTTGTAACTTCACACAAAGCAATGTATGACACCCCCCTGATGATTTTGTAAACCCTGATTTTTTTCTGAGTATAGTTCTTCATGCAGACAAAACACTACCATCTACACAAGAGGATAGTGTTAGGAGGTATAGTAGCACCCCTAGGCTTGCCATATCCTGCCTGGGGGTGGGACTTTCCTGGTTTGGGGTGGGTCCACACGGTCCTGCCCTGGTTTGGCCCCGCCCCCGGGACAACTCCCTCCCAGTGAGGGCCTGGAGGCTGGGGCTTGGGAGAAGCTGTCCCCAGGCCCCTTTGGAGGCCTTGGAAGCGGCTCCGCGATTGCGGAGCACTCCTCCAAGGCTTCTGGGGCTTGGGAGCAGCTGTCCCCAGGCCCCAGGGAGGCCTTGGAAGCTTCTGCACGGTTCCCGCCCGCCTAGCTCCGTCCCCATTCAAGGTCCCGGTTTGGGCTCCCCTCAGGCCCTGCCTTCCTCTCCTGTGTGCTGGGAGGTGGTGGACTGCTCAGCTCCTCAGTCCCCATTGGCCAGATTCACAATAAGAGGGAGGAGCTGCAGTCTGCAGCAGTCTATTCAGGCCTGTGCAGCACTCGCGCGCGCAATTTAAACCTAGGAGAGAGAAGGAGCAGGGAGTGAGACACACAGAAGAGAGAAGGAGAGAGGAGCAGAGCAGCAGCAGAGGAAACAGGAGGATGGAGTGGAGGCAGTAGAAAGAAAGAGCAGAGAAGATGGAGAGCAGAGAGGAGACGGAAGGAAGAAGGACCAGAGAGAGGAGGAGACACAGAAGAAAGAAGGATTAGAGAATAAGGAGAGCCCAGAGCAGAGGAGGCAGAAGAAGGTGGGCTGGGCTGAGGGGTGGCTGGCCCTGGGTCTTGCTGCCACTCGGCAGCCTCTGTTGAGGGTAGGGGAGGGGCCCATTCCCACCGAGGAACGCCACCATTTCAGGCTTTCTAAGCCTCTGCTTAGACTAAATCAAGCTGTGGCAACGTGGAAAATCTGGTTTGGATGGGGCAGGGACTGTTGCTTTAAATGCTCATGGCTGCAGGGATGTGGGGGAATCTGGTCTGGATGGGGCAGGGACTGTTGCTTTAAATGCTGATACCTTTACAGCACCAACCAAAATGCACAAAACATATGATGCAAGCTTTCAAAGCGCTACTGACTTCTTCATCAGGCAAAAGTGTTAAAAAACCAACAGGAGAAACAAAGAAATGATGTTGTTGGAATCATAGGCCTATATTATGTGAAGATATTGTTAGTTGTTCTTAGTGTAGATCAGGGGTAGGCAACCTGCGGCCCGCGGGCCGAATGCAGCCCGGCAAGGCCTTGGGACCGGCCCCAGCCGAGTCCTGCCGCCGATTGCCGCCAGGGCCTTTGGGGGGCAATTGTCTATAGAAGCCTCAGAAACATGCATTTATATTAACAGTTTTTTAAAAATCAGCAAATTTTTTTGCGTGTCCTCCATTTTTTTTTTTAAAAAGTGTCTTCCATTTGAAAATGTTGTCCTACATTTGTCCTGGTTTATTTATATATTTAATTTTTTTTAAAAAAATCATTTAATTATTTATTTTTTGGCTCCCCCCCCCCCTCCCGTTGTCTGAGGGACAGCAACCCGGCCCCCAGCTCAAAAAGATTGCCTACCCCTGGTGTAGATGGTAGAGACAGAGGGATAGCCAGAGGCCTTTCCTCCTTTTTTGCTAAATCTGAAACTGAGAGCCAATCCACTTCCACTACTTGTTAAATCACCTTGATATGTTAAATATGCATAGCCATGTTAAACCATGTTAAGAGTTAAACCCAAAGAGTTTGGTTATGCAATAAGCTTCTGAAATATGCAAGAGGCTGTCAGGGATGATGGGAGTTGTAGCTCTTCACCTCTGGCTTGAACTCACCACCTGGTTGTGCACCGCGCTGACCAGTTTTGGCCAGTGGTTATAGCTTAGCAGAGTTACAGAGAACAGGCTGAAGACCCTGACAAACTCTCCAAGCCTTCTCACTCTTGCTTCCACAGAAGTCTTCACCCTTCTTCAGGATCCAGCTGGCTCTTGTAGCTTCACCCAAGACACCAGACCACTCAGTAGTCTTAAATAAAAGATCTACTTTATTCTACTATATACAGCTCCAAAACTATCCAACACAACTCCAATACAACAATACTATACTCCTCACTATCCACTACTACTACCCACTCTACAACCCACTACTACCCACAAAATACATTGGGATGCATAGTCATTATTATAGTCAATGCATGGTACCACCCACTGTTGTCTGTTTCCACCCAGTAGGCGTGTACATCATTCTCATTGGTTCTCTTGGTTCATCCCACAATTAATGATTTCATCATCTGAGCCTTGACCACTTAACAATTGTCAGGTGTGTCCAATTATCCACTTTACATTTCTTGTCCTTGGCATTCAGGACTTGTTAATTGTATTACCATTTACACCTGTGTGGTTCTCAATTGGCTTCTGCTGAGTCATCCTGACTCTCACATACATGTTTTATTTCATTTACTGTATATCCCATGTTGCTTTTTCCTTAACAGAGGCCATGTTAAATAAAGCCATGTTCAATGCCCAAATGTGCTGTCGTGTGTGTTTTGGAATGGCGGTTGGGAGTGTTTGGCCAGAAAGGGAAGTACATTTCTGCCATCTGTCTAGAAATAATGCCAAAATGTCCTCCATTTTGATCATGCCTAAGAAACATGCATTTATATTTTAAAAAAATTTAAATCAGCATTTTTGTGTGTCCTCCATTTTTAAAAATGTGCCCTACATTTGAAAATTTTGTCCTACATTTGTCCCGGTTTGGAGGTCCTGACTTATGGCAACCCTAAGCACCCCACAACTTCCAGAAATGCAAAAATGCTTAGGGGAAAAACCTTTGTGGGGGTAAGAAAAATACTTTATAAAGAAGACTGAGCAAGCTCAGTAAAAGCAAAATGCATAAAGGGCAGGGGCTGTTTACTTCCCTGTACTTGTACACTGTCAAGACTGCAAGTGATGTAAAGTTACTTTATGCATGGACAACTGCTGTTTTCCATCCAGAAAACAGCCACTGTCTGGGTGGTTTTGCAGGTAATGGGAAGCCAAGAGATCCAAGCTGTTTGTTTTTGTGGTAGTCTGAATGGGTTTTCACCAGTTGTCATTGAAAAAAAATCAGTCAACTTTTAAAAAATTGGGGGGTGGTTTAAGAGGCTTTGGGGCAGGGCTCCAAAAAAGGCTGCAGAACAGGGGCTGAGGCCCACACTTTCTCTACTCCTGCTTTTTAAGTATAAGGTCAAACATCTGAACAAATTCAAAGACAGCTACAAAATAAAAGTACCTCCAGTAAAACTCACCTATTGTTTCTCCAGTATCACCATTAGTTGATCATGCTGTGGCACTTCATCAACCTTTCCAGGTAAAGATACTTGGGGATTTGTTGTTTTTCTTCAGTCTTCCCTATGCTAACTAAAAATCTTGTTGTGCTTTTGACATTCTAATTTTACTTCTATCCACTTGTACTTTAAGGATTCATAATTAGTTGCTGCTATGTGGAGAAACAATTCTTTTGTATCTATGATATGGCACAATTTGCAAATGGTACTTATAATTTTTAGGAAGATTATTTTGCATATCACTTTGAGGTAACCCCATCCCCTTGTTTAATTTCTCTCTACCACTTGCATACTCTTGATCCCAATGTCTCAGAACCTCTGTTTGCTGAAACCATGCATTTTAAACAAACAAACAAACAAACAAACAAAAAAGCAAGAATGATGCTTCAAACCTTTGCCTAAAATCAAGATACCAAAATGCAGTTTCATGGTCTTTTAGCACTGAAGATATCTGGAGGACAGGAGGACTACAAGCATGTGACCGACAACCATGATTTATATCATTGATTTAAATCATCTAGAGAAAACTACCATTGAAATCCTCTGTCTCAATAAAGTTTTCTCTAATATGTCTTCATATATTTCTTGAACAGAGCAAATACGATCACTAAAATATGTTAATTTACTATTCAGTAGAACAGTTAATAACATCTTGGTGGGTATGGTGAAAATTTCTTCCTATAGCAAAATGTGAAGGTTCTTGTTCTTTGTACCTATATTACCTATTATCTCTGTTTTAATAAACTCATCTGCTTTGCTTGGCTTAACCCCATTGGCATGAACAAAAGTCTCATTTAACTTATGTCTTTGTATCTTGTGTAACTTTAGGCAATTCAGAACAGAAACTGAAACCCTTGAAAATGAAGTAAGAACTAGTAATTACTGTTCAGTGCTAGACATACTATAGTCATTTCATGAGATGAAGAACTTAAATGTGTGTCCAAGTTTGACTTAATGTTGTGTGACCAAGCCATTAATCCATTCTATGAGAGTATAATGATAGTTTAGTTAGTGCACGCGTGTGTATAAAGATTTAAATAAATAAACCCCAGACTTCAATTAAATCAATTTTTTCCAACCAACTTCATCCCTTTTTATCCACCTTGCTGCCAAAGACGAGCAAAGCTCACCAGCTATATAAAGCAGAACAGTAAGTGTTTAACAGTTCTCCTGTTTGTGCTTTCTCAGACAAACAGTGAAAGGCAACAGAGATAGTGTGTGTACTCAGGTAACATGGCTTAACAGATTACAAAATATGCAGATGTGAAGGCAGAAAAGGCATGTCTTGAAACTGTGTGTGGACAGAACAGATTAGAATGTTGGGAGTTAAGCTAGAAAAGGTGAGGGCTGCTCCCAAGAGCGGGTATAAATAGAAGGACAGAGCCGTGTTTGGAGTTAGTGAGTTAAGAGGGTTTTATTTTATCATTAAGGGGTTAGCAGTCGAGTAGGCTGAGGGAGACTGCTATGAGATGCAGTTACAAGAGGGTTTATGTATCCAAGATAGGAAGAGATGTTGATTGTACCCTGAGGGGTTAAGAGCCACTGAGGCTAGGGTAGGCTGCTGTGAGGGGCAGTTGGAAAGGGTTTAGGTATCCGAGAATGGGACGAGGAAAGTTCTTAATTAAAGTATTGTTGTAATATCCTGTGAGAGATATAATGCTTGGTGACTAGTAGAGTCACAGATAACCAGAAGGGTTAAAAGATACAAAGGATAAATATAGGTACTGTGGAAACTTAAGACTGTAATGGAACATTTAGAAGGCTATAAAGAAACAATTACAAAGATAAGCAAAAGAAATGGTTAAACCGTGTAACTACTAAAGTATTTATACATCGTATCCATCTTGAATGCCATCCACTGAGAAAGATACTGTATTTATCCTCATTTGTAAATAAAGTCCTTTTGTTTGTTCAACAAGCAGTTATCTGAAGTGTTTAAAGAAACATATTCAAACACTGCCAAGAGAGAGAAAAGACTTCTATTAGTTGGGACATATCAGAGAGCGGGTGTCTAGTTATCAATTAACAATTGGTGTCAAGCTGTTGGGATTTTAATAACACAGAGGGCTGGCATTTGAAGAGCATTATAGTGTGGGAGACACTAGGGGAGAGATCCGAGTTCAAGGATCTCGTTACATAATTGGTGGCAGTGGTGGGATCCATTGTGCTGCCATCCAAGAAGAGAAGTTGGGTGGGTGAGTCTCACCGTGACATAGTGGCAGCAGTGGCACACAGTGAAAATGAGTGAGAGGTTTTAAGAAATGTTGGCAGTGTCATGTTGTCACCATGACACAGTGCATTAAAGCAAAAACAGACCCTCAAGGCAATCTCAATGTGCTTGCGGGCATACTTCAGAGAAGTTCTTGGGAGCCACATTCTATTGGTAGGATAGGACAGGACCAAAATACCAACACATTTTGTGTTAAAGTTCTTACTGCCTCTGAAATGAGAGGCATTTCAGCTTTACAGAATTTGGGGAAAAGTGCAAAAGCTGGGAAAGCACCAAATGATGGTGTTTGGCAGTTTCAGAAATCTCCTGAGAACTGGACTGGGGCCTCAAAAGGGTTCAGTTCAAATGAAGAATTTGGGTTTGTGTGTATTTATTCAGGACTCCAAGAAAATCAGTGGCTGTACTGGCAAGAGGATTCTCAGAGTGGTCATCAGCAAAACAAACTTTTCCAAGGCCTGTTCTGTATATGTGTGTGTGATACTATGTTGTGTTTGGAACCATGAATTATTAGGACACAGTTACTGTAATGCAATTATAGCCTTATTTAGGTGATTTGTGGCAAGTGTATGGTATTGAATGTGAGAGGATTTGTAGTGCACACACAAGCCCCACTCCATCCACAACACCCTCCAAACCACATCCCCACACACTTGTAACTTTCCTATGTTCAGCCTGAGGAAGAGATGCTAAGTATGGTCAAGAAAACATGCTTGCAATCTTCTCCACAACCAGAAATCATGACAAGGCAGGTTTCTTGGTTGTGGGGTGGCTTCTAAATTTATTCAGCTGAATGTGCTTACCAGTCCACACCAGACTTTTAACTGTATGAAGGCTGAAGATTCATCATGGAGAGGCATGTTGGTTAGAATCCCACCCCACCCCAATGCAGTTTGGATGCACGAAAGAGTTTTGTCATAGTCCATGTGTAACAGCAATATAAAATGTCTGTGGTTAGAAAGTTACTTTAGGCAGAAGATATTCATGAGTAAAAGAAACATTTAATAATGATTAAGTAAAAATAAAATATAGCACCATTATGATCAACAACAGCATTCTTTAAATGTTATTACCTGTAAACGCCTATTTTGGTCTCTTGCTGGTGACGAATAGGAGCTGATATAAACTGGTGAAGGTTTGCTGGACCCTATAAGAAAATGGCAGAAGGGTATTAAAACCATTATTTGACCTCTTCTTGTGGTGTGGCTTTGAGTAAAGTTGGCCCTCCATTTTCACGGGGGATCCATTCTGGATTCCACCGCAAAAATGGAGGCTTGCGCATATCCAAGCCCATGTGTTTGAATGGGGCTCATGACTAGGAATGCATGCAAGGTGCGTGCTGTGGGAGCATGCCCCATTGGAAAGAGTGAAGGTCACCCCTCCATGAGTATTCAAGGTCACAGATCCCAGATCTGCGAGTTAGGAGGGGTGACTGTAGTTTCCAACCTATGGCTACCCTAACTGGACCCTATCATAGGGTTTTCTTGGTAAGATTTGGTCAGAGGGGGTTTCTCCTTCGTCTCCCTTTAACACTGAGAGAATGTGATTTGTCTAAGGTCACCTAGTGATTTTCCATGGCTAAGTGGGGATTTGAACCACTGTCCAGTGCTCAAACCACTACACAATGCTGGGTGATTTTCATTCTTCAATGAAAGGAAAAATGGAAGCATATTTAGTAACTCAACAAATGAATTTAATATTGCCTTCGAAAGGAAGAGGGCTAGAAATGGAGATCAGGAAGCTTCATACTGAAGTCATAACGTAAGTCACAAGGTCCCTGGAAAGTCTGTTGGACATGTAGGCCAGTTGGGAACAATGTACCTCCTGTGATAATCAGACTGCATATGATGGCTTTCAGAAATTATCCTTCCTGTAATATGATCCTCTCAGCTTCCACTAGTCTTGTAGGTCCCATCACTCCCCTCAACCATGTGTGTGCCTTCAAATCATCTGTTGACATGGTGACCCCATGAATTTAATAGGGTTTTCTTAGGCAAGGAAGTCTCAGATGTCGTTTTGCTAGTTCCTTACTCTGAAATATAGCTGTTTAGAGTATATTGCAAGTTGAGAGAGGATTATATTGCATGGAAGGTAACTTTTAAAAGCCATCATGCATAGTCCCACTATCACTGGAGGCACATTGTCCCTCAAGGCCCTACAAGTCCAGCTAACTTTCCAGAGACCTTTGTGACAGCAGTATGAAGGTCCCTGACCTGCACCACTAGCTCTTTTCTCCTAAAACAAAATATTAAATTTCTCTGTTGAGTTACTAAATAATTACCAGTTCAATGATGCTGTGCTTACTGATTGAAGAAAGATGAAAAGAGAAAGGCAGGAAGCCCTTCTGCTAATGTTAGTCACTGCAGAATTTGGGTCTTAGCCTATGACACAATGAAAGCTTTTTGTCAGCGTCTGCATGATAAACATAAGGTCCTTGAAAAATAGTACTCAATAATAATGCTATGAAAGCGATTTTAAATGAGGGGAGGCTCACTGGTATGTAGCAGTTATTAAGGCATATTTTAATATGATCCAAATATATTTTTTGCTGCATGCTGTGTTGTTCTCATTAATAACACATAATATGTAAATAAGACTTTAGAAATTATTTTACTTTTTTTTTTAGTTTCATCTTACTGGTCCCTTACCAGTATAGATATCTTTATGTACAATCCCATCACCTTGGCTATTGTAATACTGCATAGAAGTTTGGGTCCTATCATAGTCAGAACGAGGGTCTCTAATTCCTAATAGCGCCGGTGATGAAGATGTGCTGCCAACTAGAGAAGAGAAAGTACAGAGATGGAAGGAGAGAAGGGGGGTAGGGGTTAGACAGAGAGAATTAGTGTCAGTAAAAGTTTAGGAAAGGCAGAAGACGGTTTTGGAAAGTTTCTAATAACTGATTTTTCTTGACACAAAAAGGACAATTAATGCATCCCTGTAAACATTCAAATGGCACCTCTGAAAGAAAATAACAACCCCAGTGCCTGGATATTTAGAGTATGTGTAGCTCAGTGAACACACTGGAGTGAGACTGGGGAGACTCCAGGGCCAAATCCTGAACTCAGTCATGAAAATGACTGGATAACTTTGGGTGATTTTTTATCTCTCAGATGAGCCTACCTCACAGGGCATTTGAACATAAAATGTGGAGAGAGAATTATCTTGAACTTCTCAGATATAAATGTAACAAATGAATGAATGAATGACTTTATCTTTGTTTTGATTGTCTTTAATGTCTGAAGGATAAGCTACACACAAGGCATAGCTAAGGGGTGTCCTGATGGGCTGTAATGCTGGCATTTACTCTGAGAGTAAAGAGCCTATAAATTTTCAATCAGATATTCTGTCTCGCTATAGTACTCATTATTTGTTATAGGCCTAACAGTGTTCATTTATGAAGATTGGGTATGCATGGTGTGGATGGTAAATGGCCATTCCTTTAAAACAGATTATTGATACTGCTGATATTGTGCACAGACATCACTGCACATGGTGAAGGCCTCTAAACCCTGGCTTCCCTCATTGTTCATATAAATACAAGAATCTTTCCTAGTCAGTAGGTCTGCCTTCTCCATGGGCTCCAGATTGGTGGATTTAACTCACAGCAGACTATAAACAAACAAACAAACAAACACCTCCATCCCCATTTCTCTGCCTGGCTGCCTGTTGGTAGTGCCTTCATTCAGTGGTGGCCTTCATGTAGTTGCCTGCTTTGGTGCCTTCACCTGGCGCTGCAGTTGTGCAAAGGCACTGCAGCTGAGCAGTTGAGTGAAGGTGCCATAACTGGGTAGAGATGCTGCAGCAGCCTTTGCTTCCACCCCTGATTGCTCTGCCTGGCTGTGGAGGTAAGCAGGTAATTCCTTATACTGTATATATAATGTCAAGTGGGCTCAAGTCTTTATACAGTATATAAAATGGTGGTGAGTCATATAAAACGGCACAGGACTTAAATACCCACATTTTTTTTATATCCATAGGAGCCAAACTCCCATTGGATACAACAGGCCCACTGTACTAAGTCAGACAATTTGTCTGTTGCCCTCAGAATTATGCATTCTGGCTGGCAGAGGCTCTCCATAGTTTCAGACAGAAGATGCCAGTGACTTAGCTTGGGACCTTCTGTATGCAGACTAGGCTACATCACTGAGCTGCAACTTCAAAGGCCTTCTTGTAATTCAGACTTCCTCTATTAATACTTTTTATGTTGTTTGCAAGTGTTAAAACAGACACTCCAATTACAGGTTCACTGATTCTCTCTACTGAAATTTATCTCACAAAAACCAAGTGGACTTCAACCATTTACAAACCAAGTGTGTTGGAGTCAAAACTGAGAAGGAATCTCCATGGTTTTTAAATGTTTGTACAAAAGCTACTCAGGAAAATAACTCCCTAAATCTAGTCATATATGAAGGAAACGTTTTATTAACTGACCAGACTGAATGATAGGTGACATTTGCTGATTCGTTGTAGACAAGGAGGGATGTGACTTGAATCTGTCACGCTCAAGTGTTGACACTGGGGTAATAAAATGATTTTGATTCCAACCATCCTGTGGAAGAAGAAGGAGATCACATAAAAATGAGTATGTTTCATTAGAAGAAAACAGCTTAGATACTGCTGTGGAACTGCATCCTGATGAATATTAATTTTAATGTGCTACCTTTTTATAAATGCTACGGAGATCACGATATTGCCATAATGTGTTCAGCACCTGGGCTGCTGCCTTGACAACCTTCAGTGATGACCTGGGAGGAAAAATGGTTTATGTTTAGACTGCATGCTATAAAAACCTTGGAAACAATAGCATAATTTCACACTAAGGAAAATTTTAAAGATTCTATGATCGAGTTAAAACCAGAAAATTTGAGTAAGCAAAGGACTTAAATTCAACAAAGACACCAGATCCCATCTGATCTTGAAAGCTAAGCAGAGTCAACCTTGGTTAGTATGGGAGACTGTCAATGAAGACCAGATGCTGTAGGCCAGTGATGGCAAATCTTTTCCAGACCGAGTGCCCAAACCCAGTGGTATTCCCTCACTGGATGGCACCGAATGCCGGTAGCTGGATGTCTGCCTTCTGGGGGCAGGACTTCTGGGGCGGGGCTTGCACCTTCTGGGGGTGGGGTTTTCAGGAAAATACCCAAGGCACACTCTCTCTGCCTCAGGCTAGCAATAGCAAACCCCCCTCTGATGAAACTTGCCAAGAAAACCCTTGATAGTTTCACCTTAGGGTCTCCATAAGTTGGAAACGACTTGAAGGCACCACACACACAAGTCAGACTCAACCTCAGAGGAAGGCAATGGCAAACCTCCCCTGAAGAAACGTAAGTCGCCGTAAGTTGGGGAAGACTTGAAAGCACACAAAAATAGGAGCAAGTCAGGTCAGAGGATGGCTATGGGAAAAAGAAAGGAAAAACCCCAGAAGAAACCTTGTCAAGAAACTCCTGCAAGAAGGTCCTGATAAGTCAGAAACAACCACAATTCTGCTCAAAATGGAGGACCTTTTGAACTGCCTCCTGGACAGAAAAGCCACATATAGGCCAAATAAAGTAAATAAAATACAAATAACTAAATTCCCGCTGGTTATTCCCAACAAAGAAAGATACATTAAATCAATTGCTGAACAGTGATTGAATATGTAGGATTCCACTGATTCAGTGGCTCTGATCTAGGGTACATCTACACTGTAGAAATAATGTAGTTGGAGACCATTTTAACTGCCATGAGTCCATCCTACAGAATCCTGAGATTGGTAGTTCTGTGAAGCATCAGCACTCTTTCATAGATGTTTATCACACTATACTCTTATAGTGCTACTATTCCACTTTGACTGCTCTAGCTGCCTCCTGTTGCATTCTGGGATTTGCAGTTTTAAGGAGGGGTATTTAGAATTCACAGGCAGAGAGAATTCTAAATACCCCTCCTTAAAACTGCAAATCCCAGAATGCA